>NC_072389.2:92508757-92835802 GCF_028885625.2 Pongo pygmaeus | reverse complement strand
AAATAGACCAAGCCTGAGATCTGCAGCCTTTGAGATCACCACTGTCGGGCCAGAATTTATTAATAATGGCCTATTTTTATAGTCTTGACTTACAAGATTACCTTTCATTTAGAGAAGGCAATTTTGGTTTTCCACTAATGTACTAATGATAACAATAGGTAACAGTTCTTGAATGTTCATCATATACAGGGCACTGCTGTGTTTGTTGTGTTTGGATCTAATCTTCATGGCAATCCTTTTAGTTGGGTGCTATTATTATTCCTTTTACAGATGAGGAAACTGAGGCATAGAGAGGCAAAGTAAGTTTCCTGAGATCACATAGCTAGTAAGTAATGGACATGGGATTTGAACCCAGTATGTGCTCTTAGTCACTATTATTGCTTCTGGTAATGATATAAAATGCCTTTTTGGAACAAAGTTATTTAAGTAAAAATAAATGTTAAACGAACTTAAATATTAAATAATAATAAATAATCCTGAGGATAGAATATAAACACTTAGACTTTTGGAAGCCCGGAATTAGAGTTACTCCGTTACGGTCTGCACAGTGCCCCTTTGGCCTGTAACAACTCAGATAAGGGAAGAGATTGAGCAGAGTTTGGGTGGCCAGCTGTCCAGATTTCCTTTACAAAGTAGACTGGGTGAGGAGATTTTTCTGAACCTTGTATGGGGTAGTGGAAGCCTGTGGGCGCTGAAGTAAACCAGACTTGGCCATAAACCCTAATTTTTCTGCTGCAGGCCTTGTGCAATTTTCTGGGTCTTTTTTTAAATTTCAACTTTCTAATCTAAAAGCATGAAAAAAATCACACATCAGAGGATTGTTGTGGCAGAACAGGGTGACATACGCAATATCACTAGTAGAGGACATAGCCTAAACGAGATTTCTAACAAAGATCTGTTTCTCACCCCATGATTTTTTTTTTATTGTGACAGATGCCAAGATGTGCTCAGAGATACTGGTGTGACCAGATTCACAGTTTCAGAAATATTTCTGAACTGGGAATTTAAAAGATGTGTGAATATTGCTATTTAGTGTTCAACTTCTAATAATCCACTAGATCCTACCCAAACCCCACCCCATTTCCCATAGTAGACTCTTAATATATTTGGCCAAAATCTTTGGGTAGAAGCCTACATATTGAAGATATACAAAAGTCATATTCCTTGTAGCACTAGCAATGACGAACGTGTCCACTCAGAAGATGGTGGAAAGACTAAAGGACCACCTGCAGCAATGATGGAATATTTTCCATCATCACCTGAAGAGCTTCCTTTTTTATTCTCTTTTTCTTCAAAAAAAAGTTTATAAGAATCGATCTTATATAATTTTAGTAAATATTGAACAGTAACAAAAATACGTATTTTATTGCTGGGGAAGAAGAGAGAGTCTCTGTCCTGCAGAAACTTGGCTTAATTGAGGAGAACAAAAAGTAAACATGTAATGAGTCAATTCAATTGAAAAAAAAAATAGGCTCCTATAGTTCAGTGCCTAGAACTATGCCTGGTGTAGAGCAGAAATTTGATATTTGCTGAATGACTGAATGAATGAATCCTGAGGTCAGAATTAAGCCTGGTATTCAGAAGAAATTCAATATTTGCTGAATGAATGAATGGATGAAACTTAAGGTCAGAACTATGCCTGGTGTACAAGAGAAATTCAGAATTTGCTGAATGAATGGATGAATGAATCTTGAGGTCAGAAAATTTGCTTATTGTTGAAGCGTAAACATGAGCTTCCTTCCCCTGGCCACACTTTCATGCTCATTCAGTACATGTACCTTAGCTCCTTTCTTTCTTGACATTTGTGTCTTCTTCATTATACTGAAGGCCCCTTAATAGGGAATGTGTTTTCCATGTCTATATGTCCTAGAGCCTGGCACAGAGAAGATACTTAATAAAAGTTCTTTGAATTCATTTTGATATAAGCCCCACTTCCTGGCATGATTTTCTTCTAAACCTGGTACATCATGCATTAGAAATATGGGGTGGAAGCACCCAGTGCTTACAGATCCTACTAAAGTGACTATCCGGCATAGGTATGAGATAAAAAGATTGAGGTCATTTTAATAAAACTTCAATTTTACCCTCTGGTTATTTTGCAACCAGCTCTGTAGGATTATGTTATCCTTTATCAGCTTATAAATCAGTTTCAGTAAGTTCATAAATTTTGTACTATGTATCACAAGAATTTGGTCTTGACTTGAAAACACTGGTTGTGTTGATTAAAATCCAGGCCAAAAACTTCTACTCAGGCCAGGTTTGAATCTGTCTTTCTCATAATGACATCCTCAATTTTATGCATTTTTGTTAAATTTAAACAATGCTTCCTATGAATGGATCATGGATTTACACCAAACTAAATTTGTAATTGAGGAAGAAAATATGATATTACGATCTCATCATCTGGTGGAAATATTTCTAAGAAAGAGGAAGATGGGAAGACATGAAAAACCAAGTAGAGGGAATTAACCTCAACTATGTCTGAGTTTCTCCGCTGGGGGCTTTACATATGTGGAAGCCTAATATCCTCCCTACAACACTACAAGTCCTGTGTTATTAGCCCCTTTCACACGGGAGAAAGCTGTTTCCAAAAAGAGATTTTGGTCAGCCCACTGTTACGCAAAATTGACAGAGCTCAGGATTTTAAAAACACTACTGAGTTCCTAAAAGCTAAAGGTCTTTCCACTGGTAAGTGAAAACAGGCCAGGAAAAACCAAACTGATTTAGCTGTCTCTGTAGAAAATGGATTATGAGGAGAACATCTTCCATGAATATCTCCAGAAATAACTCTCATTATTGGAGGAACCCACTGAGCATGTCCATCTTCATCAGTGTGCTATGGTGAGACCAGGGCATCTGAGGATGGTCTGAAATGAGGAAGACTGAGGCCAGCTCTGGCGAGTGTTTAGAATATAAGTATTTTCAAAAGGGTCATTTATTATTGTTTGGTTTGGCTTGGTAATTTTGCTAAAAAGTATATAAACATTAACAGAAACAAATTAACATTACAGAAACACATATGCACATACTTTTTTTTCTTTGTTTTGAGACCTAGTCTTGCTCTATCACCCAGGCTGGAGTGCAGTGGTGTGATCTCGGGTCTCTGCAGCCTCTGCCTCCCAGGTTCAAGCAATTCTCCTGCCTCAGCCTCCCAAGTAGCTGGGACTACAGGCACGCACCACCACACCCGGCTGCTTTTTTTATTTTTAGTACAGATGGGATTTCACCATGTTGGCCAGGATGATCTTGATCTCCTGACCTCGTGATCTGCCCGCCTTGGCATCCCAAAGTGCTGGGATTACAGGCATGAGCCACCGCGCCCAGCCACACACATGGTTTTCAATGTTACAAGGCTTCTTTTGTTTTTAGCAGTGTAAGTGCAAACTTCTCCTCACAGCTTGCAAGGACTTTTCACTTCCTGGCCCCAATTCCCCTTCAGCTATTTCTCTTCTGCAGCATATGCTCAGCTAAACAGCTTGACTTGCAGTTCATCCAATCCTCTTTCTCTCTCTGTGTCTCTCTTTGAGAACAGCTTTATTGAGGTATAATTTATAATAAAGTATACATATTTAAAACAGACAATTTGATAAGTTTTGACATCTGTATACCCCTGGGAAACCATCACAGAGAGTGAACATACCAATTATCCTGAAAAGTCTCCTCCTGTTCCATATTCTTGCCTCCTGCCTGTCCTTCTTCCCCACACTGAGAAACCACTGGTCTGCTCATTGTCACTATAGATCAGTTTGAGTTTCCTAGAGTTTTATATAAATTATGCATTTGCACACCTTCATTGTCTGGCTCCTTTCACTCAGCATAATTAGTTTTGGATTCATCAGTGTTATTTTGTATTATCAGTGTATCATCTGTTTTTATTGCTGATAGTATTCCGTTGTATAGATATACTATTATTTATTAATCCTTTCCCCAGTTGCTTTCACTTCTGGGAATTTACAGATAAGGCTGCTTAGGAACATTTGTTTACACATCTCTGTATGGACACATTCTTTCATTTCTCTTGACTCAACATCTAGGAGTGGAATCACTGGATCATATGGTAGATGTATATAGGTTTATGTTCATTTTTTTTCGGGTTAAAGAACAGAAATATATTGTCTCAGTTTTGGAGGCTAAGAGTTTAAAGATCAAGGTGTCAGGAGGATTGATTCCTTCTGAAGGCTATGAGTGAGAATCTGTTCTTGCCTCTTTTCTGGCTTGTTATAGTTTACTTGCAATCTTAGGCATTTTTTGGCCTGTTGAAGGATCGTTCCCATCTCTACCTTCATTTTCACATGCCTTTCTCCTTCTGTGTGTGTCTACATTTTTCCTTTTTTTTTTTTTTTTTTTTTTTTGAGACAGGGATTCGCTCTTGTTGCCCAGGCTGGAGTACAATGGTGCGATCTCAGCTCACAGCAACCTCTGCCTCCTGGGTTCAAACAATTCTCTTGCTTCAGCTTCCCGAGTAGCTGGAATTACAGGCGCCCACCACCATGCCCAGCTAATTTTTGTATTTTTAGTAGAGACGGGGTTTCCCCATGTTGGCCAGGCTCATCTCTAACTCCTGACCTTGTGATCCTCCTGCCTCAGCCTCTCAAAGTGTTGGGATTGCAGGCATGAGCCACCACTCCTGGCCCACATTTTTTCTTCTTTATAAAGACACCAGTCATGTTGGATTAGGGCCCCACCCCACTCCAGTATTATCTCATCTTATGTGTTTGATGTTTCAAGAAACTGCCAAACTCTTTTCCAGAGTGGTTGTACCATTTTTTATTATCAGCAGCAGTTTTTTGAGATTTCTACTTCCTCCACATCCTTGCCAAGTGAACATCTGATAGAGTCAATCATTTTTTAAAATTTTACATATTCTGGGCAGGGCGCGGTGGCTCATGCCTGTAATCCCAGTACTTTGGGAGGCCGAGGCAGGCGGATCACGAGGTCAGGAGATCAAGACCATCCTGGCTAACACAGTGAAACCCTGTCTCTACTAAAAAATACAAAAAATTAGCCGGGCTTGGTAGCAGGTGCCTGTAGTCCCAGCTACTTGGGAGGCTGAGGCAGGAGAATAGCGTGAACCCGGGAGGCAGAGCTTGTAGTGAGCCAAGATCATGCCACTGCACTCCAGCCTGAGCGACAGAGCAAAACTCTGTCTCAAAAAAAAAAAAAAAAAATTACCTATTCTGATAGTAGTGTATTGATATCGTATTGTGTATTTCCTTTGCATTTCCCTAATGATGAATTGTATTTCATGCGCTTATTTGCCATCTATCTCTTTCTGGTGAAGTATCTTTTCAAATGTTTTGTCCATTTACTTATTAGGTTGTTTATGTCATATAATTGAGTTGTAGGAATTCTTCACATATTCTAGATACCAGTTTTTTATTAAATGTAGAATTAGAAAATATTTTTTTCTCATTCTGTAACTTGTCTTTCATTTTCTTAGCAGTGCCTTGTGAAGAGCAGAAGTTTTTAATTTTGATGAAGACTGAATTATTAACTATCTTAGTCGGCTTGGGTTACTGTAACAAAATACCACAGACTGAGAGGCTTATCCAAAAGAATTTTTTTCTCACAGTTCTGGAGGTCAGAAGTCCAAGATCAAGGTGGCAGTAGAGTAGGTGTAGGGTGAAGGCTGTCCTCTTGGGTTGCAGATGTCCACAATATCCCTGTGTGCTCTCAGGGCCATTCCTCAGTGAATGTCTGTGTATAGTAGGGGGTGGAGGCGGGGAGAAGGAGTGAGAGAGTGTTCTGGTGTCTCTTCTAATAAAGACACCAATTCTATTGGATCAGTGTCGCACCCTTACAATCTCATTTAAACTTAATTACTTCCATATAAGTCTCATCTCCAAATACAGCCACACTGAGGGTTAAGGATTCTACATATGAATTTTGAGAGGCACAAACTCTCAGTCTACAACACTAGTTTCTTTTTTTTTTTAATTTTGTAGATTTTTCTTTTGGTGTCCTATTTAAAAAATTATTTCCTAACCCAAGGTCACAAAAGTTTCCTTCTGCATTTTATTATTTTAGATTTTACATTTAGGTCTATGATCCATTTTGATTTAATTTTCATATCTCTGTGAGGTATGTATTGAAGTTCGCTTTTATATATGGGTATCTAATTGTGCCAGCATCATTTATTAAAGAGTATTCCTTCCTCATTGAATTGCCTTTGGCAGCTTTGTTGAAAATTAATTGTCCATATACGTGTGGCTTTATTTCTGTTCCATAAACTGATTTCTCTAGCTTCGTATGGATACCACACTCTGTTTACATAGTTTTATAACACTTGAAATCTGGTCATGCTAGTCCTTCAAATTTGTTCTTTTTCAAAGTTATTTTAGCTATTTTAAAATCTATGCATACCCATAAATTCAGAATAAGACTTTCAATTTCTACTCCTCCCACACCAAAGTAAAACACTATTGGGGTAATGGTTCTGACTCATAAATGCTATATATATCACAATTTATTTAAGTTGTCTCTGATGTCTGTCAGCAATGTCATAATTTCAGTGTATATGCCTGTACATTTTTGTCATATTTATCCCTAAATATTTTACATTTTTAAATAATGTGAATGGTATTTTTAAAAATTTCAGTTTCATATTTTTTGTGTTTTATTGAAACGTGATTGGCTTTTGTACGTTGATCTTGTATTATGCAGCCTTGCTCAACTCAAATATGGGTTCTAACAGTGATTTCGAAGGTTCTACCAGATTTCCTACATAGACAATCATGTTATCTGTAAGTAAAGAAAATTTCATATGTTTCTTTCCAGTCTGGGTACATTTTATTTATTTTTCTTGCCTTATTGTACTATATGTTACGTCCAATTAAATATTGAGTAGAAAGTTGGAGAGCAACTGTTCTTGTCTTGTTTTCAATAAAATATTCAGTCTTGCACTATTTTGTATGATGCTACCTATGTATTTGTTTGTTTGTTTTTTAAATGTCAGTTATCATATTGAGGAAGTTTCTATTTCCGGTTTTCTGAGAGTTGTTGTTGTGTTTTATAAAATCAGGAATTTCTCATTTTCTTTTCTCTTAATTTCCCATATTCTTTTTTCCCCAGAATTTACTGAGATAATCAGTTGCTCTTGTGTTTTTTAGTTTATGGCAAATTGCATTGATTAATATTTGAACGTTAACCAGACCTTGCATTCTTGGCATACATCCTCACTTGATCATGATATACTGTTATTTTTATATATTGTTGTGTTGATCTACTGAAATTTTCTTTAAAATATTTTTTATTTGTGAAGATGAGAAATACTAATCTGTAGTGTTATCTTCTTGTAATATTTTTGTCTGGTTTGGGTATCGGAGAAATACTGGCCTCATGGAATTAGTTGGTAAGGATTTCTTCAGTTTTCTGGAAGAGCTTACATAGAATTTATATTATTTTATCTTCAAATATTTGGTAGAATTTATCATTGAAACCTCAAGGGAAGAATGAGAGGAAGGAGAGAAAAAATGTATTTAACTACACATCCAATTGTTTTTAAATGATATAAGGCAATTTATGTTATTTACTTTTTCTTGAATGTGCTTAAGTAATTTGTCTTTTATGGAATCCATCCATGTCATTTAAGTTGTTAAATTAATTCATAAGATTATAAAATATTTTCTTATTATTCTTTTAATATCTGTAGAAACTTCAGTGATGCTGGCACTCTCATTTGTAATACTGTTAATTTGCGTTCTCTCTTATTTTTCTGATCAGGCTGGCCACAGTTATATCAATATACTGATCTCTTTCTCTCTCTCTTTTTAAATATGTCATTTGGCTGCGTTGATTTCCTCTTTTTTTTTCTGTTTTCTATTTCACTTATTTCTGTTTTTTTTTATTATTTCCTTTTTAAACTTATTTGGAATTAACTTGCTTCTATTTTTCTGATTTCTTAAAATAGAAACTGAGATAATTGATTGGGAATATTTTCTTTTTTACTAATAAAGGCACGTAGTGCTATACATTTTCCATAAGCACTGTTGTGTTTTCAGTTTTTATTCGTAAAAAATACTTTATTTTCTCTTTTGCTGTCTTTAGTCCAAGAGTTATTAATAAATATTTTATTTTGTTTTCATATATTTGAGAATTTCTCAGAAACTTTTATGTTAATTATATCTAATTAAATTCTATTACAGTGTGTATTCTAAATTCTTTTAAGTGTATTAAGATATTTTATGATCTAGAGATCTAGAGTATGATCTATATTTATAAGTGCTCTCTGTTTGCTTCAAAATAATAGGTATTCTGCTGTTGTTGGGTATAATGTTCTATAAATGACAATTAGATTAGTTGATAGTGTTATTCAAATCTTCTGTATCCTTACTTAGCTTTCTGTCTATTGGTCTATTAAATATTAAGAGAGGATGTTGAAATCTTTGACAATAAACTGTAGATTTGCCTTTTTTCTTTGAAATTCTAAGAAGATTTCGGATGATTATATACTCTTGATGAATTAATACAGTCATCATTATGAATGACTCCTTGGTCTATGATAATATTCAGGGCTATAAAATCAACTTTCTCTAGGCCAGGTGCAGTAGCTCATGCCTGTAATCTCAGAACTTTGGGAGGCCAAGGTGGGAGGATCACTTGAGCCTGGGAGTTTAAGACCAGCCTGGGCAACATAGTGAGACCCTGTTTCTAATAAATAAAAAAATAGCGGAGCGTGGTGGCTCTTGCGTTTTGTCCCAGCTACTTGGGAAGCTGAGGTGGGAGGATCGTTTGAGCCCAAGAGGTCAAGGCTGCAGTGACCCACACACTTCAGAGCAACAGAGCGAGACCCTGTCTCAAAAAAGAAAAATTAAAAATTGACTTCGTCTGATATAATATAGACATTCCATTTTCCTGGACTGGAATTAGCTTATATATGTTTTATCATTCTTTTGTTTTTCATCGATTTGTGTTTTTATATTTAAAGTGTATTCCTTTTAAGAAGCATATAGTTGATACATTCTTTTTTATAAAAATAAAATCTGATAATCTCCACCTTTTAATTGGGATATTTACCCTATTCACACTTAATGTGATCATTGATAAAGTTAAGTTTAATTTTATCATCTTGCTATTCGAATTCTATTTGCCTTATCTGTTCCTTGTTCTGTTTTGGTCTTTTTTTGTATTATTTTCTATTATTAGGTTTTTTGGTTAATTCATGGCTACAACTCTTGATTTTGTTATTTTAATTATTTCTTTAGTATATACCATATGTATATATATACACACACATACATATTTAACTTATAACTTCCTACTTTCAAGTGATATTGTACCACTTAATATATAATAAAATAACCTTACAGTGGCATACTTCCATTTTATCCCTCCTGACCTTGGGATATTGTTGTCTAGCATTTTACATATATGTGTGTGGATGTGTGTGTGTGTGTGTTTGTATTTTAAATACCATATTATTATTTTAATTTGAGCAGACAATTTAAAATATATATATTAACATTTAAAAAAATATCTTTCTCTTTACCCATGTAGTTACCATTTCTAGTGTTCTTCATTTTTTGCAGAGATCCATATTTAATGTGCTATTATTTCTCTTCTGCTTGAAGAAATCTCTTTAACGTTTATTATATTGAGAGTCAGTTGGTGTTGAATTCTCTCAGCTTTTGTATGTCTGAAAAAGTCTTTATTTGTCTTCAATTTTGAAAGCTATTTTCATTGGATATAAAATTCTAGGCTGACAGTTTTTTATTTCTTTTAATACTTTAAACAATATTGCTTCATTCTCCTCTGCAGTGTTTTGGAAGATAAATTAGCTCTCATTCTTTTCCTTGTTCCTCTTTGTTTTCTCTGCCTGCTACGAAACTTTTCTCTTTGTATTGTTTTTGAGCAATTTGACTATGATGCATGTGTACTTTTCTTTATTTTTCTTGTGCTTCTAGTTTGTTGAGTTTCTTGGGTCTGTGGTTTATAGGTTTTACCAAGTTTGAAAAGTTTTCACCCATTTTCTTTAAATACCTCCCCCAGTCTGCTCTGTTAGGGACTCCAATTGCACTGTATTAAGCCATGTAAACCTGTCCCATTGTTCAATAACCACTTTTATCATGATGTCTTATTTCTGCCACTTCTTATCCAGTGTATTTTTCATTTCATGCATTTTAGTTTTCATATCTAGAAATCTAGTTTAAATAGTTTTAAAAATATATTTTTATGTTTAAGTTTTAGCTTACATGGAATATAATTATTACAACTATTTGTGTTCCAAGTCTAACACTTGTTTCTGTTTGGCATCAGTTTTGATTCATTGATTTTTCTCCCCATTATGCATCATATTTTCCTGCATTATGCCTGATTAATATTAGTTTGGGTGCAAGACATTGTGGATTTTGCTTTATTGGCTGCTGGATATTTTTATGTTCCTATAAATATTCTTCAGTTTTCTTCAGAAGAGATAGAGTAAATTATTTGGACATAATTTGGTCCTTTAGAGCTTGTTTTTAAGATTTTTTGATAGTGGCCAGAATGGAATTTCGCGTAGAGATAACTATTTCCCACTACTAATGCAAGATTCTTCTGAGTATTCTAAATAATGCTCCATGAAATAAAAGGCTTTCCAGTCTGCATATTTTTGGCTCTGTTGGAGCAGTCAGTACTGCTCCCTGTAATTTATTTAGGTAGTGATATTCCTGGCCTTGGTTAGTTTTTTCACACACATGTGCTAACCAGTACTCTGCTGCTTCCTCAAGGAGACACTCTGCATATCTCTGTAGTTCTTTCTTTCTGGGCATCACTCACCTCTCCAGTACACTTTCCGGTGAACTCAACCCACATTAGCAACCCTGGACCCTCAACTGTGACTCCTCAATATCTAGTCTACGTGTCTCTGCCTTGTTTTCCCCTCCCTTTGCTAAAATTGTTCAAGGCCATAAACTGAGGCAATTGCATAGTTTTTCTCATTTGTTTCCCATTTCTCGGGGATCACTGTCCTTTGTTGCTTGAAAGCCAGTGTCTTGCAAATCATAATTTCATATATTTTTCCAGGTTTTTTGGTTGTTTCAGGTAGGAAGTATATCTAGCACCTAGCCAGAAGTGGAAGTCCCACTCTGATTCTCTTTTGTTTCTGCCTTTTGCACAATCTATTAGCTTTACCTGAAATAGTCTTTCCTCCATTCTTGCTATCATTTACACATATTTTGGATCTTTACTTAGTCATTTCTTCTCCTGGGTGATCTCCCTGGCTACCTTTTCTTAGTGCTCCTAGAGCACCTGAGGCTCACCCCTCCTTAATACCAATACTATTGAATGTAATTGTCAGTTCTTAGTATCTGCTATTCTACTAGACTAGGGACATCTTGAAGGCATAATGAGAAGGAGAATTACTTTCTTTTCACCATTACATCCTCTGGTCCTTGCACAGAACTTTGCATATATTCTTCAATATTTTTAAAAGTGCAAATAAATAAATGGGCTAACTCTTGATTGATTCCAACACAATACGTAAAACAGAGAAAATAAAAGAGACACATTTTGCTAAGGATATTTTTCTCATATAAATTTGACCATATATTAGAATATTTGTATTTCCAGATACCAGGTGTGCATTCTCTAGCATGTTTTCAGACTTGCCAATCCCACACTAAGGTACAAGGATTGATGTGTGCCCAAGAGGTTGCCTCCTAAATTGTCGAAAGCAATAGTAATTCAACAAGTCTGTGGATTGCTCCTTTGAAGAATTGACTAGTCTATTGATGGCTGTAGGACTTTCAAATAACCATAGAGTCAGAAATCAGAAACCCAAGCATAAGCACTCTGAAGAGCTATGTTAGTTTCCCCTTGCTTTGTTCAATGACAAGATGACAAAGGTAATGAGAGATGTGGGGAGAAACAGTCTGATATAAACTGAAGGAAGGAAAAGAGGAAGCATCAAGATAGCATCAAAAATGAGATGCAAAACAATTCCTATTGAGAGTCATCTCTCCAATGTCAAGAAAAGTTATATAGACAAGGGATTACAACCTGGCTCCAAAACAATATAGATGTTGGGGATTCCTCTCTGGATAGCAAACACATGAACCATCAAGGCTGTGCAATTCAGAGTTCCTAAAAAATATCTGTAAAGAATTACCAGGTATCTAGTGAATGTGGCCCCAATTGTGAAGAATATATGGACTCAAAAGGGGATAGTCCAAATTCTAGTAGTTTTTGTTAAACAGAGCTCCAAACCCTGTTTCCCTGCAATTTTCAACCACTAGTAGTGGCATTTTTTTTTTCTTCTGGATCTGTAGAGTAGTTCTGCTATTTTCTTTATATGCCTACTTTCAGTGTTGTTCTAGAGCCAACTTATACCCACTTGTATGAGCCAGTCTTCACAGTGCCATGTTCAGTGCCTTCACATTGGCAGTTGGAAATTAGACATGATGAAAGTATCCACACCATAGGAACCAACTACACAAGTCAGGGCTCTCCCCATGGAAAGTCAATTGTTAAACATTTATCAGCATACCACTCACTACATTTTAAATATTTCCTGATAATGACGGTTTTAAGAATAACAACCTCAGGATCACGTGCCCACATTGAGCTGAGCTCTGTATTGCAACAGCTGACACCTTCAGCCTGTGTTCTCCAGGCTTCTGTGTTAGTGAACTTCTGGCTTGATTTGGTCATTTGCAGACACTGAAGAGAGATTGGGGTAGCCAATAGAAGGGAGGCAGATCTTTCTACCCACTTGTTTCTGTCTGTGTCCCTTGAAGTGTCTACATCTCTTCTTTGGTTTCAGCTTCTGACAATGAGGCCTGCCATGGAGCCAGCTTCTGAAATATTCCTAGTCTTCTAGCTGTAGCATCACCACTCCCTCCCTCTATTCCCTCTGGTCTAAGGGAGTGGTAGCTCCTGCTATTGCTAATGTCAGAATTGCTGTCTTCTATTAGGCTTCTAAGCTGGTTCATCACCTGTGCAAATTCTGCATTAAATTCATTCTGCTTAAATATTCATGTGGCATCTGAATCCCAGTTAGGTCCTGACTAATATAGTGCTTGAGTAATTGGCCAAAGTTCACAAAGCAATTAGTTAAGCTTGGATTTCAAGCCTTATGTTTGACTGTGGAAACTGCTATATACAGTAGTCTGATACTTCCTTCTGATCTTGTTCTGGTTTTCAGATTCTCTATTCAGGCTGACTCCTATGGCCTACTAAGAATGAATAATTAAAACTCTAGGAATTCCAGGTAAGTCTTTCAGGCAAAGGTCCTGGAGAAATGTCCTCACTGATGTCCACATTGAAAGTTTTCAGTTATTCATCTCTGCTTCAAATTGGAAAACAAGATTAGATGAACTTTCCAAGGCTCTTTTCCTGTAGGAGCATATAATCTTGCTGTGTCTAAAAGCAGTGCTATTTTATGTTTTTGGCCACAAATACAGACTTAATGTGGCATATAATAAAACATAATAAAATACCTGACATATTATAAGCTCATGCTCCTCTGTTATATTTGTGGTTGAATTAGAACTATGTCATAAGGTTACCAGGGAATAAGAAAACATGACAGACACGTGCACTTGGTCATCATTACCCTGTTTTTCTGATCCCTTGTAACTTGCCCTTCTTAGCTTTCTTTGGTCAAAATCGTGCCCAGTTTTCTTGTCTATCTTGTTGACAAGTGCAGACTCTATCACTGTCCCCAGTTGTGCCAAATCCATGATAGTTATCATCTACTTTGTTTTACCCCATCAGGTGCTCTGGTGATGAATACAAAGACAGTCCCCTTAGAAACCAGGGTTTTAAATTCCTTCTATGAGACGTCTATGTGTATCCCTGTGACAAATTTGATTTTGCCCTCTTCTTGTTTTGTTTCTACAGGGTTTGTTGGAGTTCAGGGTTGTTGCTGAGCCAGTAGGTGGAAATATTGTTCTCAACCAAAAAAAAAAAAAAGTAGGGATTACATGCCAGTACCATCCACCCCTGCATTAGAAGTTTTCATCGAAGAGCTGTATTTCACAAGGTACTATTTTTCCTTTCATAGCATTTGCCACAAATGCATTTTATTTATTCATTTATTCCTTGTTGTTCCTCTCCCTTCACACTGTTAACTCCATGAGAACAGAGTTTATTTTCTCCACCTCTGTATATAGGAGAGGGTCTGGCATAGTAGGGAGACCAGAGATATTTGTTTCTTGAACAAAAGTAAATGCATAAGTTGAGTGAACAGATGGCTGCAGGTCAAACATTATACAATATCGAACACCTTCTCTCTGTGCACTTCTGAGCCCTCCCACCTTTCCTCAGACAGGAATGAGAAGCACAGGCAGTCCCAAGCTAGTCCTCAGCCATAGTTTGATCTCTGCCGTATACTAAGCCATGTTGCTTCTGACTTTTCTTCGGGAGCCCTTATGGTCCATGAATTCTAGATGAAATGAAATCTGGAAAAAGAAGATTGTTTCTACATTTTAGAGGTAGAATAAATGAAAAAGGAAAAATATTCTGTATTAGGAATAAACAATGATAGCAATGGTAGTATAACATTTGTCGTGGGTTTAAATCAATTCTTTATCACTTATAAGCTGTGTTACCTAAGACAAGACATTTAGCTGCTCCAACTTCCATTCTTTTTCTCACATGTAAAATGTCAGTGATAATTGTACCTTCTTTTACTAATTCATGCATTTCTGAGGGATTTAAAGGTGGGTTTTCCAGGCATGTTCTCACTCCCAAGTGACCCCTTTTTTCCCTCACCTTTTTCTCTTCTCTCACAAAAGCTCCAGGCTTTTAATACATTGCCCTCACCCAACTTACAAAAAATAATTCTCTCAAGTGTCACTTTCCTTCAATGATGGGAGTGACTGGTGATTGATTTACATCCTCCCCAGGGTAATTTATATTTTTAAATTGGACAAAGGGGTATAATTTCAATGGTAGAACTTCATGCTGGGTTATAAACTCATTGGGAAGTTGGCTGTATCCTGGGAGCATACATACAGTCTCTCAAATTAAATCACAAATAACTGCCTTTCTCATATGTATCTAAGGCCAAGTCTGCTCGGTTGATCAACCTCTTAACATGTGGTACATAGCACTCACAAAAGGTGCTATTGTTTTGTTCTGATGTACACTGCAAATGTTTCCTAAATCGATAAAGTACAAGGCATGTGATAGGAGTTCTCAATAAATAATAACCCATGTCCTTCATGGGGCACAGTGGTCCCACTGTCCTGTCTGGCTGCTTGAAAAGTAAACTTGAAGAAAGTTATAACTCATAAGGAAAGTAAAATAATCTAAGGTTAGACTATGGGCCTCAGATGACAGCTGAGGGCAGAGCTGTTCCAAGAAAGGATTATTCATAGATTAATAATTCATTTAGGATTCCAACTGTAACACCTCAGATAATTTATTCAAGTTTATGTAATTTAAGGTCTGGAAAGCACATTATTAATTGTGTTGTTTACAATCATCTAGACTTTGCTGTGGTATCACATTGACCCTCCATTCTAGGTGACTTAATAGTATCAGCTGTTTTTTCTTTAAATAAACTTACTTTTGTTTGTATTCAAGGTATATGACATGTTGTTTTAAACTGCACATACACTACAGTGGAACAAATTAATATGTTCATTATCTCAAACATTTACCCATCACTATTCTCCATGTCAAAAGCAGAATAATCTAGTCATTTAGCAAAAATCCAACACAATACACTGTTATTAGCTATAGTCATCATGTTATAAGTTAGATTTTTCAGCTTGTTTATTCTATATATTTGCTGCCTTTTATCCTTTGAACTGCATCTCCCCATTTTCTCCCCCAACTGTGGCCGTAGTCATGATTCTCTATATTCTCTATCTCTGTATGTTTGACTTTTTTTCTCCCTTTCCTTTTCTGATCTTTCTTTCTTTCTTTTTTTTTTTTTTTTTTTTTTTAGATACCACATATAAGTTAAGTCATGAAATATTTTTTCTTTCTGTGATCTGCTTATTTCAATTAGCACAATGACCTTCAGGCCCATTTACGCTGGGGCAGATGTCAGCATCTCCACCCTTTTTAAGGCTGAATAATATTCCATTGTGTATCTGTACCATAGTTTCTTTATCCATTCATTCATTGATAGACAACTAGGTTACTTCCATATCTTGACTGTTGTGAATTTTGATGCATTGCGGATAAGTTTATGAGATGGTGATTTCATTTCTTTTGGATATGTACCCAGAAGAGGAATTGCTGAATCATAGGTAGTTCTACTCTTAATTTTTTTAGAAATCTCCACACACTTTTCCATTGGCCACACCAAGCTACATTTCAAACAGTGTACAAGGGTTTCCTTTCCTCTACATCCTCGCCAAAACTTGTTATCTATTCTTTTTTTGACAATAGCTATTCTAACAAGTGTGATGTTGTAGCTCATAGTGGTTTTGATTTGCATCTCTCTGATAATTAGTGAGGTTGAAAACCTTCTCATGTACCCATTGGCCATTTTTATGGCACCTTTAGAGAAATATATATTCAAGTCAATTGCCTACTTTTTAATCAGGTTATATGTTTTCTTAATATTGAGTTGTATGAGTTTTTATAAATCCTGGATATTAATCCCTTATCTGATACATGGTTTGCAAATATTGTTTTCCAGTACATAGGTTGCCTTTTCATTTCATTCTTTACTTTGCTGTGCAGAAGCTTTTTAGTTTGATGTAGTTCCATTTATTTATTTTTGCTTTTATAGCCTGAGCTTTTGGTGTTGTAGCCAGAAAATCATTGCCAAGGCCAATGTCAAGGAGACTTTCCCCTATGTTTTCTTCAAGGAGTTTTATGGTTCCAGGTTTTATGTTTAAGTCTCTTATCCAACCTGAGTTGAGTTTTATGTATAGTGTAAGAGAAAGTTTCCATTTACATTTTGCATGTAAAAATCTAGTTTTCCCAGCATCATTTATTGAAGAGACTATGTTTTCCTCATTGTGTCTTTCTGTGCCCTTACCAAAAATTAATTGGCCGTATATGTTTAAATGTACTTCTGGGATCTCTATTCTCTTCCATGATCTATGTGTCTGTTTTTGCTGTTGTTTTGATTAGTATAGCTTTGTGATATAATTTTAATTAGGAAGTGTGATTTCTTAAACTTTGTATCATTTCTATTTTCCTTCAGAATTTCATTAGCCATTTGGAGTCTTCTGTGGTTCCATATGAATTTTAGGATTATTTTTTCTATTTCTATGAAGAATGCCATTGGAATTTTGATGGGCATTGCATGGAATCTATGTATTATTTCATGTACTATGGACATTTGAACAATATTCTTTCAATACACAAGCATGGAATATATTTTCATTTATATTTGTCCTTTTTAATTTATTTCATCAATATTTTCTAGTTTTCAGTGAACAGGTCTTTCACCTCCTTGGTTAAATTTATTCCTAAGTATATTATTTTTTGATGCTATTCTGAATGGGATTGTTTTCTTGATTTTTTTGGCTACATTGTCATTTGTATATAGAAATGCCGTGGATTTTTGTATGTTGACTTTATATTCTGCAATATTACTGCATTCATTTATCAGATCTAACATAACGGTTTCTTTTGGTGGAGGCTTTGGGGTTTTCTAGATATAGGATCATGTAATATTATCTGAGAAAGATAATTTTACCTCTTCCTTTCTGTTTTGGATACCTTTTATTTATTTTTCTTGTCTAATTACCCTTGATGGTATTTTAGTACTCTGTGGAATGGAAGTTGAAGAATAGGCCTTCCTGTCTTGTTTCAGACCTTATAGGACAAGCTTTCAGTTTTCTCTATGATTATCATGTTAGCTGTGAGTTTTTCATAAATGGTCTATATTATGTTAACAAACTGTTTTGGTCCATCTAGTGTCACTATAGAGGAATACCTAAGGCTGGGTATTTATGAAGAACAGAGATTTATTTGTCTCATGGGTCTGCAGGCTGGACAAGAAGCATGGTGCTGGTATCTCCATCTGGTGAGGGCCTCAAGCTGCTTCCAATCATGGTAGAAGGGGAAGAGGAGCCAGTGTGTACAGAGATCACATGACAACAGAGGAAGAAAGAGGGAGAAGGGGGAGATGCCAGGTTATTTATAAAAACCAGCTCATAGGGGAATTTACAGAGTGAGAACTCATTCACCCCCTGCCCAAAGGAGGACATTAATCTATTTTTGAGGAATCTGACCCTGTGACCCAAACACCTCCCATTAGGGCCCCACCTCCAACATTGGAATCAAATTCAGCATGAGGTTTGGGAGAACAAACATCCAAACTATAGCAGAAACTATACCCAACATTTTAAGAGTTTTCACCAAGAAAGTATGTGGAGTTTTGTCAAATGTTTTTCTAAATCAATTTGATATCATCATTTGATTTATGTCTTTTAGTCTATTAATGTGATTGATTTATGTATGTTAAGCCAGTCTTGCATGAAAGGGCTACATTCTACTTGATTATGATGTATAATCTGTTTCAATGTGTTGTTGAATTCAATTTGCTAATTTTTTGTTGAGGACTTTTGCAACAATATTCATCAGAGATATTGGCCTGCAGTTTTCTTCTGGTACCTTTGTCTGGGCCTAAAATGTCAAGGTGATTTGTTCCTCACAAAATGTGTTAGAAAGTATTCCTTACAGCTTTATTTTTTGAAAGAGTTTAAAAAGTATTAATATTAATTATTTTTTGAAAATGTGGTAGAGTTCAGCTGTAGAGCCATCTGGTCCTGGGTTTTTCTTTGTTGGAAGGTTTTTAAATTACTACTTCAATCTGCTTGTCATTCATCTATTCTGGCTTAAGATTTATTTCTTACTATGTTATTACCTATTCTGGATTAGCAGGGCCTCTGTTCCATGTAGTTACCCAGAAACCCAGGTAAACATATTCAAAATGCACAGCTTTGCCTTGGAAGTGACAGATGTCACGTGTGCTCACGGATCACCTCCCGGAATTAGTTACATGGCCTTCTTAACTACAAGGGGGGCAAGTAAGAAGGAGAATTGAACCAGCTATTAATTGTAATAACTTCCTTAGATATCATCTAGCTAGTGTTTTTTAACCCATTTGGGACCATGAACTCATGATATGTCTCATGAAAATTACGGGCCAGCTACACAGAAAAATGTAGATGATTATATACAACTTTTGCATTGAATTTCATTGAGCTTACAGATTCTACTACAACTCAGCCAGGAGGCCACTACCAGAAGTGTGGTGGAGCTGACTTATAGTGGACAACAGGAGTCTTTTGTAAAATTGTTAAGAATTTTGCAAGACAATTGATGTGTTGCTAGCTCCAAATGGCCACAGTGGGAATACTGACACAGTGGAAATTGGCAAATGCTACCAAATCAACTCTGCCTAGTGCTTCTTTTTCTGGAAAATTGTTTGCTAAGCATTTCCTGTAACACCAATGCCACTAGTGGCCTCCACTTGTTTGCATCTAAGCAACTCCTCTTCTAGATCAAAGATCTCAAATACACATCTCACATGTCTATTCTGCTTGACTGGTAAGCAATGTCTTAGAGCACTGTCTTGGGAAGGAATCTTAGATATCAAAGTGTACTAGCATCAGATAGCAATATCTGACTTAGATGTTAGAGTCCAGAGTGGCAGCAAAAGTGTGTAATTCTTTCTTTTTTAAAACAATGGCCTTATTTTACATATAGAGATACTAAAGCCCAATAGGATTAAATGAAATGACCTGCTTCAGCTCAATTAATGTTGTCAACAACTCTGGATTTCTATACCGTATCCAACCCTGTCTCTGAATCAGCACTGAACAACTAGTTTTTGCAGCAGCCTGACATGACCATTGGTTACCCAGGAGACAGTGATCTGAGATGGTTATCACTCCTCTACTGATTTTATTATCGTGGCCTTTGAAGGTCATAGCTTTTTCTATGGGTGTGCATTTTTTCTAGTACCATTTAGCTGAGAAGCATTGAGGCAAGTCTTCTTCTGGGAGAAGAGATTGTGTTTGATATAACCTGGACATCTGAGATTTCCATCTGAACTGGAGATTAGATTTGGATATCAAAGAACAGGGCCAAATCATTCTTTAAATTAGTAAGCACCTGTTCTCATGACAACCCCTTGGCACTAGCCAACAAATTAGGGTTGATCCATTTTATCACCTGTGCACTTTAAATTAATTAAATACATTAACCTTGAGTATTTGCATTTTTCTAATGTACAATTATAAAACATACACAAAAAGATTTAAGTTAAAGGAATAATTTTAGCTAGAGACCTGGTTAAGGCAGTGCCCTCTACATGGCTCCCAGGTTATCTAAAATGAGGCAGCCATGGATGCTTCTTATGTGTGACAACATGACTCCCAATGTATTTAACAAACCAGTAGGAATGACCCCCTCATACATTGGGGTATATATGTGCCAGCCATTCTGGGTACCCAATTGAGGGCACACTAAATTAGCCTCCTCCCACTGTTTACCTGGTGTGCTCCTAATTGAACTATGACCATCAGAGCATAGAAGAAAGGGCCATAAAGGCATTGTCACATTGATTAATGATAGTCATTGATGAAGTGTCAAGTCATTACTGCTTGACCAACACAGGACACATTACCTGCCCTCCAGCAGCTCATAACCTGTGGATGATGTCCTTGTTCTACACGCAGAGAGATGGGGAAATCTTGCTACTCTGGTCCCCAGAATTCCCAGTCTCCCTTCAACAGATGGCCCATGTCCCAGACAAAGGGGATCTTGCTACTCCTCTTATTTTACATCCTAGAAGGAGCAAGAAAGGGAGAGTTGAAGAATGGTGTTGCAATGCCTTCATTCTTCAGAAAAATTATATCCACAGAGGGGAAGTAATCTTCCCAAGATTGCACAGCTACTTTATTTTACACAAGTCGATGCAGAGACCCAGTTTTCCCAGCTTCTAGTCCGGTGTGCTAATCAGTGGCATTTTAAAAAGAGTTGAAATTATCTAAAATTTTGTTGAAAAAAATGGCACAATTATGCCAATTTTCATACTACTCATTTACAATCAAATAATCATTTTGTTTATAAGGAACGTGTTTTTTCCCCTGATGATTTCTATTTGTTATTGTTGATTTGACTGCTTTGCATTTATGTTTTTGACTTGGCCGTCTTTTTCTTTAATATTCTGGTTTCTACTAGTCATTACCATGAAAGAAATTAGGACAGAGACTGAAAAAATAATTAACTGCAAATACACATTCATGCTTATGGTATTTTTATTTTTCAAGGAATTTTCCACTCTCATTTCCTCAGTTCATTTTCAAAGAAACTTTATGAGGCAGATTGACTATTATGACGTGACCCATTTTAGAGTTCATCTAAGTGAGCACAGGAAAGTTAGGTAGCATTCACAGCATCACACAAGCATTTAGTAACCAAGCAATGACTAGGACCAGTTTTCATGGCTTCCAGTCCAATGTTCTTTCTATGATACAAAGGCATAATATCTGCTCTAATATCTGAGTAATACCTACCAGCCTAAATATTTAAATGCAGTTTCCCAGAAGAGGTCATTAAAGTCATAATTACAATAATAATAAAATCTCCTTTTGTTATTTAGAAATACATTTCTAAACTTCACTTCCTACTTATCTGGGGCATTTTCAACATTGGGCTCAAAGTAAAAATCCGTCAATATGTGTCAAAGGGTTCACATTCAAAATCATGTACTATTTTTTCCATAGAAGTTTATCTCAAGTTCTCATTCATAATATACTATTTAATAATTCTGGGCACATTTCTAATCAGTTGCCAAACCTAGAACAGACTAGGATTGAATGGGGGATGGGAGTGGGAAAAGGTGGGTAGAGTGATTATACTGCAGCAATGACTGTGATAACAATAAGAAGTGATAGCTGGGAAGGTAACAGCAAGGGGGAGAATTTTAAAAATTTGGGAAGAAAACGAAACTGAAAGAAGGTAGTTGCTCTCCAAATACCTAGTAGCCTGGTTCCATTTTCTGAACCTTGTTAGATCCTCCAATCCTACAGATAACCCTGAGCCATTAAAAGCAGTTTCATTTAAATTCATTAAGATTAAGAAAATGCAGGGAGGTAGATTGTCACCCATCAGAGAAATGTTTCAATCCCACTTGCTCAAGACTAAACCAAAACAAATATGTTTGTGTGTGTGTGCGCGTGTATGTGTGTTTGATGCTTTATGGAGTATAAGCAAATAAAATCAGTGTGTCTTTTGCTGTTGTTGCTTTTTAATTAGGAGGCAGAGGAATAAACTTCTGTTACCTGGAATTGCCCCCTAAGTGGAAAACATCCTTTGCCTGCAATAGCAGATAAATAAGGCGTTAGTATCTATTCTCTTCTATATTCTCAAAGGCTACCTTATCTCCCAGGATACAAAGAGATGGAATCAGAGAGCCTGAGAACTTCGCCCTCCTGTCAGAGCTGGAACCATCAGTGTCACAGTGCACACATCTGGTGCTTTATGCCCAAATACAGATTGGCCATGGTCTATAGTATTTCCCAGAGCAGAGGATGACTTTGCCAGCTGGTCCTGGAAGAGCAGAGCCTGGAGGCTAGGGGCATAAGGCAGAAGGAAGGAGCAGTTCAGAGAGTCACTGCATGACAGCCAAGGCCCTTACGAGGCTGGCAGCCATCAGGGCAATTTGGAGAGCGCAGTCCTGAGGTTGACTGCCACAAACCATGACTTCCTACTTGGGCTTGCTCAAAAGAGGACTTACTGGGTATTTTTGCTCTTCTGCTTGCTATTTGTGGTTGCATTAACTTCAGTATGCCTACCCACAACAACCTTGTTTCTGGGATTATTAACCACCAGTGGCCACTTGGGATACTACAGTAACTGCCCTAGCTGCAATCACTGCAGATCTTTGCCAGTCCGGTTTCTTCTTGGTACTCCAGGTTGATCCCAAACACTAGTAGAAGAGACTGATCCTGATGATGCTACCTAATGCTGCCTTCACCCTGCAGACCAAACAATGTCTTAAGTCTTTGACGCTCTATGTTTTTTTCATAATAGCATTTGAAATTATCTTACTGTTTATATACTTCTTTACTGTTTCTCTCTTCCTCCATTAAGATAGAACCTGTCTCTTCTGTTCACTGCTGCATCACTGTGCAAATCCCTGCTTAGGACACAACAGGTGCTTAATAAGCACATGTAGGAAAATGATGAATGAATAAATTGACGCATTAGGATTACTCTTGTTTTTCTCACCAAGTTTTTTTTAATTAACATTTGTAGAGTACAAGACATTGAGGATGCCACTGTGAGTCACAGGAAGGCTAAAGGACTGTCCCAGTTCATGCAGCTTCCTTGCTGTGTGCAGGTCCATCTTAGGAAGACAAAAACAACTATCTGATACAAGAAGTTCTGGTAATGTTAGTGACATGCATGGGAACCTCTTGTCTTTGGTGAATACTCTTTGTACTTCATCATCTGTGCACAGGAGGTCTTTGATGGAACAACAGAAGAGACAGGGCTCATCTGACTGATCCAAGGAGCTAGAACACCCAGGGCTTATCTTTAGATCTCACCTCACCTGCCTGAGCAAGCAGGTGAGAATGGGATGTAAGGAGTCAGCTCTAGTGGTCTAAAGAATCATCTAACAGGGAAAGCTGAACGTTTGGACATTCTGGGGTCTTCTGCCACCCAGAAGTACACGGCAAGATGTCCAGAATCTGGATTCTGTCTCTGACCTTATGCCATTTTTTCAGTTATTCTCAGCAGTCACTTTTTTGCTTGTAAGTGCAGAGATGCTCACCTTACACATAATACAATCTAAAGATCTTCCATGACCTCTCTGACCTACAGGATCTCCCTCTAATGCCTCTCTTACCCTTCCCTTCTCTTGAGCTTTGCTTGACATTCCCAGTATCTCTGCCAAGGCCACCCTCCTCCCTGAGTACTGCCTGGCTCACTCCTTCATTTAACTTTCACTTTGACTCAAGTTACCATGTTTTCAGAGATATTCACATATACTTCACAAATATTTCTACTTATGATGGTTTTTTGTGTATCAACTTGACAGGGCAAAGGGATGTCTAGATAGTTGGTAAAACATTGTTTCTGGTTATGTTTGTGAGAGTGTTTCTGGAAGACATTAGCATTTGAATGACTAGACAGAGCACAGAAGATCCACATTCACCAATGTGGGCGACCATCATCTGATCCCTTGAGGGCTAAAATAGAACAACAACAACAACAACAACAACAAAAGAAACGACAGCAAATTTACTCTCTCTGTTTGACTCGGACACTCTGTCTCCTCCAGCTTGAGGACACTGGTGCTCCTGGTTCTCAGGCCTTTGAAGCCAAACCAGCAGGGCTTACAACATTAGCTCCCCTGGTTTTTGGACCTTTGGACTTAGGCTGAATTATGCCAGTGGCTTTCCTGGTTCTCCACTTGGGGATGGCAGATCATGGGACTTCTTGGCCTTCATAATTCAGTGAGCCAATTCCCAAGCTGAAGAATAAAATTCAATAGAAAAACTTGACTTTTGCACCTTTTTATTTTGGCAGCCATTCTCAGACATAATCTCATTTTATCCTCTTTCTTCAACAAATTCCTACTCTGATGCTGCTGAATACTTATTTTCACAATGATACTATAGAGAAAGGAGTCACCTCAGAGCATCCATTCAGCCAATCTTTATTCTTCACTTTTTTCATTCCCAGGCCAAAACTTCAATCTATTCTCTGATTCAGCTCAGAGGAAGGTAGGCATGTGTTTACCTGCAGCTGATTGTCAAGCAGGAAGCAGGGCAGTTGAACTGCCTCCCTGTTGTCACACCTGCACTCTTTCTCCACTGGGTACTATATGGAATGATTCATTTGAATTAGTATTTTACCGTGGTATTGACTGACATCTACACCATTAGTGTGCTCAATGATGACATAGAACTAATTTATATATAACTTGATAGTGTGTTCTTCCAACCTCCTTGCTCAGCAGAAAATTTTAGGCTAATTCTTCTTAGTTCCATTTTGGTGTTAAAGGAAGTCTTGGGCATTCCACTAGTGCTACCATCTCCAAAGAAGATATTCAAGACAAAGTTTATGTTTCTGTGTGAGTAGGTGAGGGCTTACATTGGTCCAAACCATCACATTTGTGTTTATTCATGGAAGAAAGGTTTGCTGGGGTTGGTGGTTTGTTACATCCCCAGGAGCAGAGTTGAACATCAGTTCAAACTGGACACTTCATGAGTAATGGGCTTCCCACTGTTGGTGGATAAGCTCCTCTGGAGGGCAATGGGGGGAACCATCTGTAGTGAGGCAGCTTCCTAATCATTGTCATTCTTTCCCTCAGAGATGGAGGTTTATCTTGTCTTTATACTCTTATCTCCCCAGTCTCTGTGCATCTACATGTCTCCTTCTTTGGCCTCTGTCATTTATCAGTCTCTGCAAAGGGAGGCTTGTATCTTCCTATCTAAAGCAGTTTGCAGAGTATTTGTCATTGTTTCCACAGTGAGTCACTACCCACTGTATATATGGAGAAGAGAAGGAATGGACCCTTAGGGTACAATTGAAATAATTTAGTGGGTGTGGGGGACAAGCTGTTTGATTCTGGAGAATACTTTATATGAATAATTTTAGTAATGGAAGATGTTGTTCTTAGAGTCAAAATTAGAGTGGTTTAGACTCTAATGAGCCTAACAAAGTGACATTACTGTGAAGTCCCATCCAGTACAGTAGGATCCCATCTAATACTGAGTTCATGGAAAGCTCTCAACAGATGAAGGTATCATGCCAATTGTTCAAGTCAAGAAACACTACCTGGAGAATTACTGTTTACCTAGAATTGTTTCTGTTTGAAGAGATGACTCAAAACATAATATGGAGCCAAACATGATGGTCCACACCTATAGACTCAGCTACTGAGGAGGCTGAGCCAGAAGGATCCTGTGAGCCCAAAAGTTTGAGGATGTAGTGCACCCTATGATGCCATGAGTGGAAACTTCCATGACCTGACACCTTTGCTTTCTGATGGTTCAATGTACATAAACTTTGTTTCATAAATACAATTACGGAAAATATTGTATATAATTACTGTTAAGGTATGTGTATGGGATATATATGAAACATAAATGAATTTCATGTTTAGATTTGTGTCTCATCCCCAAGATATCTCATTATATATATGCAAATATTTCAAAATTCAAAAACATCCAAAATCCATAACACTTCTGGTCCCATGTATTTCAGATAAGGGATACTTAACCTGTATTTCATTTAGACAATGGGTACTATTTTAAGATATCTGAAAAATCCCTCAATTAATTTACATGTTAGGTTTCTTCTAAATCTATGAGTCTGTTATAAACCCTCTATGGTTTATACAGACTAGAGGCTAGGCTGGCCAAATGAGGTACTTTAAAGACATAAGACTAACAGGCTGTCACTATCAGAGTTCTATGTCAGCAATGGTGCAGAACTAGAGGGTACTTTCTTTGGAAGAAGCTTAGGAGCCTGTCCATTGTCTGGAATCTAGCACTTTTATATTCTGGTTTAGAAAGCACGTTATATGCGTTGGGCTTGATGCCACATGGGAGTATAGCAAGAGTGAGAAAGTACACAGATGGTGGGAGGTGTAAAATACTTCCTGAAGACTGGGTGATTTGAACTTCATTTCCACTCCAGAGAAATCAAGGGCCAGTGCCATTATCATTTCCTTAGGGAAGATGCAGATGCATTTATTTTTGTAATAAATTAGATGATTTCATTGCATCCTGCAAAGTCAAAGGACTTCTCTTCAAATTCATTTTATCACATGAAAAAAGACTATTGATTAATTATGCAACCAGTAAGGCTACTTTCCCTGAACCAAACACTAAATTCTTTCAGCACTGATAACAGTTTTCAACTCAACTCTATTTCACAAACTATTTGAGCACTTAATATGTGCAAAGGGCTGTTTGTTTTCAAGCTTGGTCCTAGTGAAGGGATTATTAGAAGTTGCAGAGACTCTGTCATCTGGAAATGGGAGGCAGTGGAAAGCTACAGGAAACAGGAAGTGGGAAAAAGCCTTACACCTCACAAGAGGAGCAAGACAACCCAAGTTGTGTGCCCACAACCACAGCAAATTCAGCACTCAAGCCTGAGGGTAGTTGTCAGTATTTCAAAGTCAGGCAAAGGTAGGGTGAGCATGGAAGAAGACCAAATCCCTGTGAATTATGAGCTAACAGGCACCTCTGCAAAGAGTTGGTGTTTCAGGCAAAATTCCCTCATAAAAAGTAATGTTTTGTATGGACACATAGACAGTAAGAAGCCCCCAAGGAGAAGAGGAGCTGATAACAGCTTGGGTACAACCAGTAGATATTAAAGAAGAGCTGCTTGTCACAAATGATCAAACCAGTGCCTATCACAACCTGTGAGATCTTTCACTACTTGGTCTAAACACCTCTGAGACTTGAGAAAGGGACTTTTGTTATATTTCCTGACAATTTATTTTCCTACTGTTTTCAGGAAAAGAGCTGAGTAGACTGCAATCACCTGGCTATTCAAGAATTGTTAGGGGCTAGGGCAGGAGGTGGGAGAACTGGAGAGAGGCAGGGTCTCTGCCTTGAAGGAGTCGGCAGATGATTAGAGATGAGATACCATTGTGCAAATAACTACCTACGTATAGACTAGTTGAAGAGAGGACTTGTGCAGAAGTTTGAGAAACCTTCCCCTGAAGGCTGAAGATGAATGTAACAGAGAGAGCTGAAAGAAAGGGCACAAAGATGGGGGAATAACATGAGCAAAGGTATTAGAAAAAAAAAAAAAGCAGACCCTTCAAAGCTTCAATATGAGGTTTATGAAATTAGGTAGGAAAGGTGGCAAGTAGGTGGGGGTGTTCCAGCTCCTGCTTCCCTATGATCTCCTCCTCATGCCAACATGACCCTTACTTCTTACCAAAGCCATGTGTGGGTAGAAAGCCCACCAAACTAAAAAGAAGGAAGTGCAATCAAAATGAGCCTCAGAGACTGTGAGCTCACAGGTGGCCCCAAACTGCAAGAGTGGTCTGACCAAAAACACTTTTCCTCCACACTTATCCTTATAGGCAGTCCCTTACTTTTGAGGCTCCAGACTCAGACAAGGTTTCATTTTTTATTAGAATTTCATTACAGGAAGTAAGGAGGGGAGTGCATGCTAACCCAGTACCAGGAACCACCCACAATTTTTTAGCACATTATTATTACAGATTTTCTGTTTGTTTGTTTTAATACATGCACATGACCTACACACCATTTCAAGAAGTGCTTGTGGTCATCAAGAGAGGAGGTGGCTTGTGCCACATCAGGTACGTAGAGAAAAATGACCTGTAACACTCAGATCACAGCAAATAAGGAGACTGAGGAGAAGATAAACCTTCTCATTGGACATTTCAGAGCCTCTCTAAAATGGATGCTTCTGATATATCTTTTATTGAATGTTAAGTGAAACATTTAGAATATAGAAGTGGGTAACAGTGTTAGGAGTCAACTTTTAGAAAGTGAAGTTTTGTTGATGATAGAAGTGTTGCTTTCTTCATTAGTAGTAGTCCTATCACCCCGCTCAGCTAAGTGGAAAACCCTTCCTTCTTTCCCTGACTTCTTATGCCACCAACATGAGGCTGCATCTTTATATCCACTCTTTAGCCCTATGATGGAAACTAAAGGCTAATAGTAGTTTGAGGCTAGACTTTAGAGGACCTCAAATGTTATGGTAAGGGCATTCAGTGTTATTTGGTGAGCCCTTAGAAACCATCACAGAATGAAGAGTTAAATAACCAAAGATGTCCTTAAGGAAGATAGTTGCAACAGTTAAAGAGAATGAACTGGATGGTAAACTGGAAGCCCTTGCAAGTAGAGGCCATGCTAGGGGCTGTGATCTGATCCAGGTGAGACAATAAAAAATTAGCTGTACTGGGGGCATTGCAATGAAAAGAGAGCATAGATGCTGCCATTCTCTAGATTTACAGCAACCTTGACACGCAATACTAGAAATAGATGCCAGGTTCCCTGCACTGCTGCTGACATTATCAATAAAATATAAATAGTAATAAAAATAATAGCTAGTAATTACTGAGTACTATGTGTCTGGCATCATACTGAATTCTTTATATTTCTTAACTTACAGAATGAATAAACTTCTCAACAACTCTCCCAAGCAGGCCTATTATTATCCTGCTTTATGGATTTTGATGCTTCATGATGCTGAGAAACTTGCTCAAGTATTAGCATCAGGTAAGCAGAAGAACTGGGCACTAAACATAGGTCTGTAGGACTTTATAGTTCATGCCCTTCATAAAAGATTGCCCCTCTTCTCTACTGCATAAAGCAGTTGCCTGCCACACCCAAAGAGAATGATAAGAAATGTGCCTCTCTTGCAATGCTGTGATTCATTTCCACTTTGGATAACAGGGAATAGAAAGGAGATTCTAGGAGAAGGCTTTGGCTTAGAATCAGGGGTAGAGAAAAAGCCATTTGTTAAATTAAAATTTTAAAATATAATCTTAATATCTGAATTGAGAAAATGGAAAAGAAAAGGGGCAATGCCAGCTGTGCACAAGAAGGAATATTTTAGGGCAATATACCTGTGTGTGCCAAAGAAAGGTAAATTGAAGGGAGGAACAGAAGAACTCCATAATTAGGTTTCCAATTCACTGAGTTTGCATCACACATCCTTGAGTGTGTCTTTACTGAAGGGATTGTAAAAGACAGACAAGGTGGTTGAGCTTTTGAAGCCTGTAATTTGGGATATCTTTGTTACTGGATAAGAGACTGATGTTAGACAAAAGTGACATGTTAATAATGGGGAAGGGGAGTGGGTGGAAATTGATGCCTCATGGTAAACCCTGATGTTTTGAAACTCTTGGATTAGATTACTGGCTCCATTTACTGATTTTAATAGTGAGTAGAAGGAATTGGTGTGAAATTTACAAGAGAAATTTACAATTGAGGGTTGCTTTGGAAGCACCCAAGTAACAGGTTTTGTTTTGTTTTTGAGACAGGGTCTCATACTATCACCCAAGCTGGAGTGTGCTGGTGCAAACTACAACACTCACTACAGCATTGACCTCTCAGGTTCAAGCAATCCTCCCACCTCTGCCTCCTTAGTAGCTGGGACCACAAGCTCACCCAACTATGTCTGTCTGGCTATTTATTTTTTATTTTTTTGCAGAGACAGGGCCTTCCATGTTGCCCAGGCTGGTCTCAAACTCCTGGACTCAAGCAATCCTTCCACCCTGGCCTCCCAAAGTGGTGAGATTACAGGTGTGAGACACTATGCCCAACCTGAGTAACACGATCTTATGCAAACAAATCAGTAACCAACTGGGGTCAGTTCAGGTTGATGGCTTTAGCAGATTCTGTTATGTGGACCTTGGAAGTTATTAGAAGATGGAAATGTGGCATCCTCAGAGTGTTTTCCAAGGGACCATCTCATGTTAAATGCACTATTTAAAGCTTCACATTTCCCTGGAAGATATTTAGTGGTGCATTTGACTTCCATTTAGGAATAAATAATTATTTACGAAAGGTTTTCCCCTAATAAGAGCTTTGATTATTTAGAGAAGGTTTGTCCTTTTTATGATAAAAATGCTTATTGCAGTGCTTTAAATTAGATGCAAAGCATCCTCATTAACATAGCCAATCTGGTAAATAACGTGTCTTAGGGAAATTGTCTTATTAAATAATAATTAGAGCCCTTGCTCAACAGAACATTAGAATCCTACTTTCATAAGTGAGACCCCCTATGCCATTCATTCTTTTATTTTTTGTCTGTATACCTATAAAACTAGTAATGTAAGAGAATAACAAAAATAAATCCCACGAGTGAAGTGAATTCTTCTTGGTTCTAAGCTTTGCTCTGGTAGTTATCTTTGCAGTTTGAGTTCCTCTTTGATGTAATGGCAGAACAAAGCAAAAACTTCTTCAGATATTTTTATTTTTATTACTTTTAGAGAAGAGGTCTCTCTCTGGGATCTATGCTGGAATGCAATGGCAGCATCATACCACACTGTAATCTTGACCTCCTGGGCTCAGGCAATACTGCCACCTCAGCCTCCCAAGTAGCTGGGACTACAGGTGTGCACTACCACTCCTAGATAATTAAAAAAAATTTTTTTTTGAAGTGGCAGGGTCTCACTATGTTGCCTAGGCTGTTCTGAAACTCCTGGCCTCAAATGATTCTGCCTTCTTAGCCTCCCAAAATGTTACGATTATAGGCAGGAGCCACCATGCCCAGCCTGGATCTTTATTGGTACTTACTGTATTAGTTTATCTTCATACTGCTATGAAGAAATACCTGAGACTGGGTAATTTTATAAAGAAAAAGAGATTTAATGGACTCGCAGTTCCACATGGCTAGGGAGCCCTCACCATCATGGTGGAAGGCGAAGGAGGAGCAAAGTCACGTCTTACATGGCAGCAGGCAAGAGAGTGTGTGCAGGGGAACTGGCCTTTATAAAATCATCAGATCTCATGAGATATATTCATTATCATGAGAATAGCATGGGATAAAACCACCCCCATGATACAATTCCCTCCTAGTGGGTGCCTCCCATGACACATGGGGATTATGGAAGCTACAATTCAAGATGAGATTTCAGTGGAGACAAAACCAAACCACATCGTTCTGCCCCAGCCCCTCCCAAATCTAATGTTCTCACAGTTCAAAACACAACTGTGCCCTTCCAACAGTCCCCCAAAGTCTTAACTCATTCCAGCCTTAACTCAAAAGTCCAAGTCCAAAGTCTCATCTGAGACAAGGCAAGTCTCTTCTACCTAGGAGCCTGTAAAATCAAAAGCAAGTTAGTTATTTCCTAGATACAATGGGGGTACAGGCATTGGGTAAATACACCTTTTCAAAATGGGAGAAACTGGCAAAAACAAAAGGGCCACAGTCTCCATGCAAGTCCAAAGTCCAGTAGGGCAGTCATTCAACCTTAAAGTTCCAAAATGATCTCCTTTGACTCCATGTCTCATATCCAGGGCACGTTAATGCAAGAAGTAGGCTCCCATGGCCTTGGGCAGCTCCACCTCTATGGCTTTGCAGGGTATAGCACCCCTCCCAACTGCTTTCACAGCTAGCATCGAGTGCCTGTAGCTTTTCCAGGTGCACAGTCCAAGCTGTCAGTGGATCTGCCATTCGGGGGTCTGGAGAACAGTGCCCCTTTTCTCACAGTTCCACTAGGCAGTGTCCCAGTGGGGACTGTGTGGGGGCTCCAGCTCCACATTTCCCTTCTGCACTGCCCTAGCAGAGGTTCTCCATGAGGGCCACACTCCTGAAGCAAACTTCTGCCTGGATATCCAGGCATTTCTGTACATCCTCTGAAATCTAGATGGAGGTTCCCAGACCTCAATTCTTGACTTCTGTGCACCTGCAGGCTCAACACCACATGGAAGCTGCCAAGGCTTGGGGCTGGCACCCTCTGAAGCCACTGCCTGAGTTGTACTTTGGCCCATTTCAGCCATGGCTGGAGCAGCTGGGAAGCAGGGCACCAAGTCCCTAGGCTGCACACAGCAGGGGAGCCCTAGACCCTGTACCGTGAAGCCATTTTTTTCCTCCTAGGCCTCCGGGTCTGTGATGAGAGAGGCTATTGTGAAGGTCTCTGACATGCCCTGGAGACATTTTCCCCATTTTCTTGGTGATTAACATTCAGCTCCTTGTTACTTATGTAAATTTTTGCAGCCAGGTTGAATTTCTCCCCAGAAATGTGGTTAACTTTTCTATCACATTGTCAGGCTGCAGATTTTCCAAACTTTTATGCTCTGCTTCCTCTTGGATACTTTGCCACTTAGAAATTCCTTCTGCCAGACACTCTAAATCATCTCTCTCAAGTTCAAAGTTTCACAGATCTGTAGGGCAGGGGCAAAATGCCCCCAGTCTTTACTTTACTCCAGTTCCCAATAAGTTCTTCATCTCTATCTGAGACCATCTCAGCCTGGACTTTATTGTCCATGTCACTATAAGCATTTTGGCCAAAGCCATTCAGCAACTCCCTAGGAAGTTCCAAACTTTCTCACATTTTCCTGTCTTCTGAACCCTCCAAACTGTTCCAATCTCTGCCTGTTACAAAGTTGCTTCCACATTTTTGAGTATCCTTATAGTGGTACCACACTCCCAGTAACAATTTACTGTATTAGTCCATTTTCACACTGCTATGAAGAAATACCCAAGATTGGGTAATTCATAAAGAAAAAAAGGTTCAATGGACTCACAGTTCCATGTGGACTCACAATCATGGCAGAAGGCGAAGGAGGAGAAAAGGCACATCTTACCTGGAGGCAGGCAAGAGAGTGTGTGCAGGGGAACCATGCTTTATAAAACTATCATATCTCATGATACGTATTCACTATCATGATAACAGCCTGGGAAAAACCCAGCCCCCTATTCAATTACCTCCCACTAGGTCCATCCCATGACACATGGGGATTATGGGACCTACAATTCAACAAGAGATTTGGGTGGAGATACATCTAAACCATATTAGGCACTATGCATGGAGAGGTTCTTCAGGTGTAGATGACTTTAGACTTTATTTGGTTCAGCTTTCTATTTATAAATGCTGTGTTGTATAATTTCTCCAATTCACAATTATGCATTTTCTGGTTATTTGCATTCAGTACAACTCCATTACGACTTTGTGCTATTTGTACTTTTGTCAGACCGGCCAAATTAGCAAAAAGCTCCTGCTTATTTTGAGCCAAAATGAGACTCCTTAAATTCCACTTGCTAATCCTAAGTGTAAGGATTACTCTTACCTCTGGAGTAAGTCTTATACCACAGTTCCCTTGATGTGTTCCAGAATGGTTCTTCACACATCTGTAGGAAACTCTGCTATAGCCCTTTAGTCCACTGTAAACGTAGCAGCTTCCTTCATTCATTCTTTACATGATTCATTTTCAAACAATTTTTTTTAGTGCTTCTATGGGGTAGCATGGGAGAGGCAAGAGAACCAAAACCCTGCTCTCATCCTTCAATTTTTAGCGGAAATTAGAAATTCTTCCACTTCTAATACCTAAACAAATAGGTAAATAAGATAATTTCAGAGAGAGAAATGTAAAATGAAGACCAGCCTAAACAATGTGGTGAAACCCTATCTCTACTAAAAATACAAAAAAATCAGCCTGGCATGATGGCATGCACCTGTAATTCCAGCTACTCAGGAGGCTGAGGCAGGAGGATCTCTTGAACCCGGGAGGCAGAGGTTGCAGTAGGCCGAGATCGTGCCATTGCACTCCAGCCTAGGTGACAGAGCGAGACTCTGTCTCGCAAACAAACAAAACAAACAAACAAACAAAAACAAAGAAAAACAAAGCAAAACTGGAAGGAAGTAAAATAGAGTAAGATAATAGGGGTAATAGAGGGTGATGGGGAATGGGAAGTCAGGTGGTTAATTTTGATAATGTTGTTAGAAGAGTGCTCTGAGGAAGTCTCATTTATGATTAAATCTAAATTCCAAAAGGAATCCACCCAAAAGGGTAGATTCCAAAACTACCAAATGTGTAAGGCAGAACCTTAAAATTAAAAGGAATAGAGATAAAAATGCCCTAAGCAGAAATAGCATAAACATAATTGGATGGCTGGGGGCACACCAACCTTCTTCTGGACCAATTCTACTTTTTCCATATTGCTCTTAAATGTTGGGGCTCAGAACTGGAAAAAATGGAGTAGGTGGGCTCTGACCAGTGCACATCACAGATGTCTCCATAGTGTCAACTGTCAAGGCTGCATTTAGTAACCTATGACACTGCAGACTTATTTAAGCTTCTGACAATTTTGATATTGAGAACTCACATGAACTGCCTACGCTTTGGGACCATCTCCTCACACCTGTATTTATAAAATCTATAATATTTTAATGTAAATGTAGAATTCTCATATTTTTCATTTTATTTCATTCTATTTTGGTTTATATAGAGTGCAACAACCTTAAGGCATTTTCAATTCTGTTTTGGTCACCACTGTAATCTAGCCATCCAACAGTAATTTGTTAAACATATTGTATGTGCTTCTATTAAACTCTTACATGAAGATGTTCACCAAAACAGGACTGAAGGTTGAGCCCCCACAGCTGTCCTCCAGAAAAGGTTTTCTCCATGTTCAGAACCACCAATACATCATAGGATGGATATAGAACCAATTTTATTTTCACGTAAATAATATAATATCTTAGTCTTAATTCAGCATGTTTTTGTATGTCATGAGAGATTATGTCCAATCCATTCATGAGGTTGAGATAAAATAGCTTTAGCACTATTTTATTAACTAAGTAACTAAACTGAAAGAAAGGAAAAATAAACAAAAAGAAAAGAAAGAAAGAGAGCGGAGGAAGGAAGGGATGGAAGGAAGAAAGAGAGATGGAGGGAAAAAGAAAGAGAAGGAAAGGAAATGAAAGGAGAGGAAGGAAAGGAAAGCAAAGGAAGAAGGAAAAAAGGAAGAAAGGAAGGAAGGAAGAAAGGAAAACTTGACTAAATTTGACACAACGATCTACCTAGTCACGTGTGTTGTTTTATGTAATCTTGTTTTCAATGTCCCCAAGCTACCTGCATCATAACAGGCCGTAGAATTGTGACATGGTGGACATTGCCTTACCTGTTTTTGCTGAGGAAGTAGAATGTTCGTGTTCTTCTCCCTGATCATTGCAGGACTGATTCATTTTCATCCTTCGGCTTTCAGCATTGATCTCACCTCCTCGAAGATGGCACATCTGATCCCTCTGTCTAAAGTAAGCCCCATTTACAATATCTTTTCATTCTTTCTCCAAACATCCTACTGGTTTCCTTTATAGGATATACCATAACTAATAATGACATATATTTGTTTATTTGATTTTGGCCGTCTCTTCTACCAAACAGTAAGCTTCAATAGGGTTGGCTGGTGCCTACTTAGGTTGCTGCTGGAACCCCATTTCCTGGCATAGTCGAATGAATGAATGAATGAATAAATGAAGGAGCATGTAAATGTAAGAATAAGATATTAATTAAAACTTGAGTTTTATAAGTAGGCAGACCTGAGTTAAAATTCTAGCATAACCATTTACTAGCTATATTCCTTTTGGAAAATCACTTAGCCTCAGAAATTCCTCCTCCTATAAAAAGGATTGTTCTGAGATCAAGAATGTGGAAATGCCTGCTATGTGGTAAGTTCTTACTGAATGCTAGTTTTCTTCTCTCTCTCTCTCTTTCTCTCTCTCTGGACACAGCCTTGCTCTGTCATCCAGGCTGGTGTGTAGTAGTGCAATCTCAGCTCACTGCAACCTCCACCTCCCAGATTCAAGTGATTCTTCTGCCTCAGCCTCTGTAGTAGCTGGGATTACATGTGCCCACCATCACGCCCGGCTAATTTTTTTTTTTTTTTTTTTTTTGTATTTTTAGTAGAGATGAGGTTTCTCCATGTGGGCCAAGCTAGTCTCAAACCCCTGACCTCAGGTGATCCACCCTCCTCAGCCTCCCAAAATGCTGGGATTACAGGCATGAGCCACCAAGCTGGACCCTTGTTACCCATTTCTTTAGTCTTTTAGCATTTCTCACATTCTTCCTGCATTCTCAAAGATTACCTACATTGTCTCTAACTTATCTGAAGGTTTTTATCAGTAGCACTAAATGCAACTTGGGTGTTTTTCATTTTAAGTTTTCAACTTCCTCACATGATTCTTTCACTTACATATCCTTATAGGATGTTTTTTAATTTTCCAGTTGGAGCCCCATTTCTTCTCCAGAAGCAATCTTTACCTCCTCTACTTTATCAAGCATCACAATTTTCTCGGTAAGTAATTTAGATACTCAGGTCATATTTACATAGTAGATATCAAAGATATATTTGTTGATGAGTAAACTGGCTAATCAGGGCCTTACTTTTGGCAACTCTGTCTTCCACAGAGTAGAATTCTTCTATAACATGGAGGATTCTTTGGTTTTGAGGAACTCTTAAACTCAGAATTAAGAAAGGATCTTAGTAGACAAATCAAAAAGAAAAAGGCTAAGAAACCTTAGTGAAAAAAGTCAAGAGTATATCCCATACATCCAGATCTGAGGCCAGTTCTCTCTCCCGTAAGATTAAGAACTAGCATTTGATGAGTGATACTACCATGTGCTGAGTAACTAATTCATTTAATTTTCACAATAACCCTAGGCAGAAAGCAAACAACATTATCATCTCCATATAGAAACAGGCTAATCATGATTGGTTAACTCATCCAGTTTCTCACTGCAGAGAGCTTGTCTGACCCTGTGGTGACTAAACATGAAATTGTGTTGCTTCCTTTAGTTCACCTTAATGGCAGAGAAAAGATGAGGTCAAGAAAATATAGTCTGCATTTAGTCACTTTCCCCTTACTGGGTTCTAAAGAACAGGAATTAGTAATAGATTCCAAGAATACTTGAAGAAAAATTCAGCAGCCAAGAAGAATCTACACTATTCTGTTTCCAGAATACTATAAATGGGGCATAATTGAAAGATTATCATGAAATCCTTGCCTAAGCCAATGTCTAGAAGGGTTTTTCCAATTTTGTCTTTAGAATTTTTATAGGTTCAGATCTGAGGTTTAAGTCTTTAATCCATCTTGAGTTGATTTTTATATAAGGTGAGAGATGAGGATCCAATTACTACATGTGGCTAGCCAATTAACCCAGCACCATTTGTTGAAAAGGGTGTCCTTTCCCCACTTTACATTTTTGTTTGTTTTGTCAAAGATCAGCCAGCTGTAAGTATTTAGGTTTATTTCTGGGTTCTTTATTCCATTCCACCAGTCTGGATTTCATGACCAAGAACCCAAAAGAAAATGCAATAAAAACAAAGATAAATAGCTGGGACCAAATTAAACTAAAGAACTTTTGCATGGCAAAAGGAACAGTCAGCAGAGTAAACAGACAACCCACAGAGTGGGAGAAAATCCTCACAATCTATACATCTGACAAGGGACTGATATCCAGACTCTACAACGAACTCAAACAAATCAGTAAGAAAAAAGCAAACAATCCCATCAGAAAGTGAGCTAAGGATTTCATGACGCTCAATCTTTCAATTATGCCCCATTTATAGTATTCTGGAAACAAAGTAGTGTAGAAAACTGAATAAACAATTTTCATAGGAAGATATACAAACGGCCAATAAATATATGAAAAAATGCTCAGCATCACTAATGATCAGGGAAATGCAAATCAAAACCACAATGCAATACCACCTTACTCCTGCAAGAATGGCCATAATAAAAAAAATCAAAAAACAGTAGATGTTGGTGTGGATGCAGTGAACAGGGAACACTTCTACACTGCTATTGGGAATGTAAACTAGTACAGCCACTATGGAAAACAGTGTGGATAATTAAAAGTAGAACTACCATTTGATCCAGCAATCCCACTGCTGGGTATCTACCCAGAGGAAAAGAAGTCATTATTTGAAAAATATACTTGCACATGCACATTTATAGCAGCACAATTCACAATTGCAGAATTGTGGAACTAACCCAAATGCCCATCAATCAATGAGTGGATGAAGAAACTGTGGTATGCATATATGATGGACTGCTACTCAGCCATAAAAAGGAATGAATTGACAGCATTTGTACTGACCTAGATGAGATTGGAGACTATTATTCTAAGTGAAATAACTCAGGAATGGAAAACCAAACATTGTATGTTCTCACTGATACATGGGAGCTAAGCTATGAGGATGCAAAGGCATGAGAATGATACAATGGAGTCTGGGGACTTGAGAGGAAGAATGGGAGGGGAGTGAGGGATAAAAGACTACAAATATGATACGGTGTATAATACTGGGGTGATGGATGCACCAAAATCTCACAGATCACCACAAAAGAACTTACTCACGTAACCAAATACCACCTGTATCCCAGTAACTTATGGAAAAATAAAATAAAATAAAAAGAAAGATCGAGGGGAATCACAGAGGTAAGAGGTACATGTGAAATTGATTTCCATAGTCATATTTTCCATGGGAGCTTTTGGTAAAGCTGTCTGATGACAATCTGGTATTTATGAGTTTCCTCCCCTAAAAAAAACCCCCAAAACTAAGGTGTTCTTAAGGTTAAGGGGTCTGTTGGTACGCCCCCAGCCCCCATGAAATGATTTTACTATACTGTTGTAAAACTATGACTGGGAAGTTTCACGATTTCCTCTAACATAAAAGTACCACGGAAAGGTTAAGACGAACCATCTGCACAAGTTGATATTTCTTAATTGTAATCAGTTGAGGTCTGTGAGTCAATCATTATGGATATCATTTTTTAAACACATGCTATATACCAGGCATGATGTTAAATATGTCATGTATACTAACTTTATTACATGAAGCATTCTACAAGGGGTTTATTATTCACATTTTACAAATGATGAAATTGGCTCTAAAGGCTGGGCATGGTGGCTCACGCCTGTAACCCCAGCACTTTGGGAGGTTGAGGTGGGAGGACTGCTTGAACCCAGAAGAACTGCTTGGGCCTGGGAGGTCAAGGCTGCAGTGAGCAGTAGGTGAAGTGGTGATTGTGCTGCTGTACTTCAGCCTGGGCAACAGAGCAAGACCCTGTTTCGAAAATGAAAAAAAAAAAAAAAAAAAAAAGAAAGAAAAGAAAGTGGCTCAGAAAAACCTATTGGATTTGCCACGACCAGATTGCAAAGCCAAGACCCAGGATGCCTGCCTCCACAGTTTCTTCCACTATACTTCTTATAGCTGGTATCGGTGTCAATATTGTTAGCAAAGTCCTGTTAGCAGAAAAGTAATTAGGTTCCTGAGAGGGAATTGAACAATGGAGAGAGCTGTAATTGGGGGCTCAAGGGAACCATGAGGAAGTAGTGCATAAAATTTTAGAGGAGAGGGCATGAGGAAGTGGAAAGGTAGGAAAATGGAAGACTTCTAAGACCAATTTCTGTCTTCTATTATTGGCTTTCTCTTTCTGTGCAGTGTCTCCTGTGAAGCTTAAGGTAGTAGCACACTGCAACCAGGAATCTCTATGAACATGAAAAAGAATAATATTGCTTCTTCTGAGCACAGTGGCTGAAACAGAATTACTGACTAAAACTCAAAGTGATAAGTGAGCCTATCTTGGCAATGCTTTTGAGATTTCCCTTTCATCTTTCAACACTAGAGCTGGGCGTTATCAACTTCCAGTTGTTTTCCAGCTGTTTTCCTTGAATCTTAGGGGACCACAAAAGACAAAATTGGAGGCCGAAGGGCAATGCTTAGGCCATAATGCCATCTAAGCATCAACCAAAACAGACCTTAATTTATATTTTATTAGGAAATCATTTGGAAAAAAGTAGTTATTCTATTTAGAAAATAAAAAATAAAGAAAAAAAGTTACTTTTGTATTTTATGGGAGAACAGTCTTAGGCTCAAAGAAGCTGTAAATAGTTAAAAAAAATTAGGTTGCCTTGAATATGAGAGTGAAATTTAGGCAATAGATCTTCGTACGCCCACATCAGTGCTAATTCCACATATTAAAAAGGTTTATTTTTCACTATTTAAAATACTTCTTAAAATTTAACATAATATTTTTCAGTATTGCATCAAATATTAAAATCAGCTTTCTACAGCATCCTTAAACAATGACACTTCATGTCATACTGCAAATCTACAGAGACTGTCTTTGACCAGTTGAAGCTGGCTTCTTGGAAAAGACCTGAACTCATACAGTATTTCATCATACAGTATTGATTGAGACCCATCCTGCTGCTGAATGAATTTGTTCAATCCTCTCATTTTCAGAGGAACTGCTACAAAAATCATTTTTTCTCTTGGTCATTGTTTTTCACATTGTGTATGCTTCTTTGATTTATTCTATTTCAGGCAAAGGGACAGACTGATGCTTCTGCCTAGGCTGTTCTGATTGGTTGCTTTGGGATATCATAGAGAAAGCCCTAAGGACAAATTCTGATCATGCATGTTTGAACTAATTTAAAATGCCACTGTTATTACATTTAGTTATTATTTTTATTGAGGTATAATATGCAAACACAAAGTTCACAGATTTTAGCATACAGCTCAATAAATGTTTACATATAAATGTAATTATGTAACCAACAACCCAGATAAAAATAAGATCATCCCCAGCACCCAGGTTTTCAGTGCTGCTTCAGAGTCAATAACTGCCCTCTGCTATGAAGTAACCAATTTTTTATTTCTATCATCACACATTTATTTACCTGTTATTAGATTAATAGAATCATGCAATATGTACTCTGTTGTGTCTGTCTTTTTTCATTCATCACTATCTCTGTGAAATGTATCTATGTTATTGCATGTATCAATAAACTGTCTCTTTCTATTATCGCTGAATAGGTAACATTCCACTGAATGATTACAACATAATTTGTTTTTCCATCTTCCTGTTGACGGGCATGTAAGTTGTTTCTAGTTTTGGGCTATTATAAATAAAGTTGTTATGCATTCTTAAATGTACGTTTTGGCGGGCTTATGCACTCATTGGTTCTTGGGAATATACCTAAAAGTAAAATTAATGAATCATAGTTTAAGCTACCGTTTGACCTGAGTAGATACTGCCTAATAGTTTTCCAAAGTATTTTAACCATTTTACATTTAACCACATCTTTTTCAATATGTATTTTCATTTTGCATTGTAGGTTTTTTATTTTTATTTTTTATTTTTACTTTTCTAGAGACTGGGTCTCATTATATTACCCAGGCTGGAGTGCAGGGGTTATTCACAGGCATGATCATTGTGCTCATAATGCACTGACACGCTGGAACTCCTGGGCTCAAGCAATCCTCCTGCCTCAGCCTCCAGAGTGGCTGGAACTACAGGTACACACCATGGTGCCCAGCTTTCTGCATTATAGTTTTGTTTTTATTTTTATTTTTTTTGAGACAGTGTCTCACTCTGTCACCCAGATGGAGTGCAGTGGTGCAAGCATAGCTCACTGCAGCCTTGACCACCTGGGCCCAAGTGATCCTCCCATCTCAGCCTCCTGAGTAGCCGGGAGTACAAGTATGCATCAATATACCCAGCTAATTTTTTTTTTTTTTTTAAATACAGAGATGAGGTCTCACTTATGTTTCCCAGGCTGGTCTGCTTTTGAACTCCTGGGCTCAAGCAATCCTCCTGCCATAGCCTCTCAAAGTGCTGGGATTAGAGGTGTGAGCCACCAAACCTGTCTTGCAATGTAGTTTTGATTTGCATTTCCTTAAAGCCTGATGGTTTGAACTCCTCTATATATGCTTATTGACCATTTGAATACTTTCTTTTGTTAATTGCCCATTAAATTATTTTGCCCATTTTTTTAAATGGGCATTTTATCTTGTTATTATATTCTTTATTCTAATCTTTTGTGGAATATATGTACTGGAAATATCTTCACCCAGTTTACGGCTTGCCTTTTAAAATTTTTAATGGTGTTTTTGGATAATTTGAAGTTTTTAATATTATTGAAGTGCAATTAATCAAATATTGGCTTAAGGTTAGTGCTTTTTCTGCTGTATTTAAGAAAATTTCTCTACTTAACACACAAAGAATCTCCATGTTTTTTTCAATATTTAGGCCTATAATTTATCTTGAACAGTTGATTATAAAATTTCTCTATTGTATAATGTAGTGGTCAAGTTTCATTATTTTTTTGTATTAGTATCCAATTGTTCCATATTATTTATTGAAAAGACCACCATTTATTCACAAAATTGCAATGTACATCTACTGCAAAGCAGGTGACTGAATATGTGTGAGTCTGTTTCTAGACTTTCTGTTCCATTGGGAGATTTGTCTTTACTTGCACTAATACATCACTGTGTTAATAGTTACAGTGTTTCAGTAGTATTTGACAGTCTCAGTCCACAAGCTTTGTTTTCTTCTTTACAATTGTCCATTTCTCCTACGTCGTTTACATTTTTATATACCTTTAGAATTACCTTGTCAATTTATACACCTCCATGCATATATGGTCTGAGATATTGATTGGAATTATATTAATTTTAGAGATCTATTTGGGAAAAATAGAAATCTTAACAATATTAAGGCTTCCAATCCATAAAAACAATTTATCTCTTTGCCTTTTTAATTTATCACAGCAATATTTTTAAACGTTAATTTAAATATCTTGCCCACATTTTGTTGGATTTACTTCTAGATATTTAAAATTTGATGCCATAGTAAATGGTATTAAAATATATCCTACAGAAAACCAAACACCTCTCATGTTCTCACTCATAAGTGGGAGTTGAACAATGAGAACACATGGACACAGGGAGGGGAACATCACACACCGGGGCCTCTCAGGGGTGGGAGGAAAGGGGAGGGAGAGCATTAGGACAAATACCTAATGCATGCGGGTGCAGGGCTTAAAACCTAGATGATGGGTTGCTAGGTGCAGCAAACCACCATGGCACATGGATACCTATGTAACAAACCTACACGTTCTGCACGTGTATCCCAGAACTTAAAGTAAAACTAAAAATATGCATACATTCTAACTAGTTCATTGCTAACGTACACAAAGGCACTTTCTCTTTGCCTTTGGTGTTCAGCAGTTTGACAATAAAATTATTTGGTATGATGTTCTTTACCTTTATTCTGCTTGATATTTGTTGATTTTTTTTGAGAATAAGTATAACTTTCATAATTAAAAAAGTTATTAGTAATTGTCTTCTTAAATATTATTCTGCTCTCTTTCTTCCCCTTCTGGGACTCTAAAATACACATAGTCAGACCTTTTCAGTGTGTTCCACATATGTCTTCTACTCTGTTCTTTTTTTTAATCATTTTTTTCTGTACCGCACTTTATTTTTCTTTTCATATTATTTTGATATATTATGTTTGCTCCTTATATCAATCTTGAAGGGTGAAGAGGTAGATGTCACTATTCCTTTTTTACAGGTGAGGACACTGAGGAGTGAGAAATGTAACCAGTATGCCGATCACCATACATCAAATTGATTATTGAGCTAGGAACTTTTAACTTAATATGCTGTCCAATAGACCAAAACTCATTAGGATAAATTCTAAACTCCTAAGCAAAAAAATATCAGAAGGTTCTCAATTAAGAAGTGATTCCCTTCAAGATGTAATTATTTGAGCAGTATTTATCCCATGATAAAATCTGAAAATTTCATATCAATAGAAATGCAAAGTAGCTCTTCTATATACCACATCAATGCCAGGAGATTCGGAGACTATAATCACAGTAACTAATTTTATACTACAAATAGAGAAATTAGGTTATGGTTCACTACATAGTAGTGCATACCTCAGGTGATAGCTTTTTTCGTAATTAAGTCTTGGGTTTGAACAAGTCTCTCCCTATCCCTCCCTTCCCCCTACCCTTCCCAGCCTCTACTATCCTCTGTTCTACTTTTTACTTTTATGAAATCAACCATTTTTTAGCTTCCACATATGAATGAGAACATGTGGTGTTCAACTTTCTGTCCCTTGTTTATCTCACTTAATGTCCTGCAGTTCCATTCATGTTGCTGCAAATGACAGGGCTTCTATCCTTATTATGGCTGAATAGTCTTCCACCATATGTATATAAACACAATTTAAAATCCATTCATCTGTTGTACACTTAGGTTGATTCCAAATCATGACGATTATGAATAATGCTGCATTAAACACAGGGGTGCAGTTGTCTCTTTGATATACTGATTTCCTTTCCTCTGGATAAATTCTTAGTAATGGGATTACTGGATCATGCAGTAGTTTTATTAATACTTTATTGAGGAACTTCTATCATGTTCTTCATAGTAGCTGTACTGGTTTTAGTTTACATCCCTACCAATGTAAATAAGAGTTTCCTTTTCCCTGCATCCTTGCCAGCATTTGTTATTTTTTTGTCTTTCTAATAGTAGCCATCCTTACTGGGATGAGATGATACTTCGTTTTGGTTTTAATTTGCATTTCTCTGGTGATTAGTAATGTTAAGAATTTTTTCATATATTTGTTGGCCATTTATATGTCTTCTTTTGGGAAATGTCTGTTCAGATCATTTGCCTATATTTAAATCAGATTCTTTGTTTTCTTGCTGTTTTGATGTTTTAGCTCCTTGTACATTCTGCATATTAATTCTCAGTCAGATGAGTAGTTTGCAAATATTTTCTGTGACTCTGTAGGTTAGCTTTTCACTCTGTTGATAGTCTCCATTACTGTGTAGAAGCTTTGTAGTTTAACATAATCCCTTTTGTTTATTTTTGCTTTTGTTGCCTGTGCTTTTGAGGTTTTAGTTATAAAATATTTTTCCAGACCAGTGTCCTGAAGCATTTCACCTATGTTTTCTTCTATCCCTACTACACTTTTAATATTTTCCATTGATCTGCCTTCATGTTCACTGATGCTGTCTTCTATTGTATCCAGTAGATGTTAAACTGATCTGTGGTAGACTGAATGCAAACATGGTCTCAAGTTTCCACTCTTCCATGCATTTATATCCTTTGCAACTCAAATCTGAAGTTTCTTTTTTCAAGAAATTGAGTCTGTTTTCCTACACTTTCATCTGGATTGGCATCTCACAGTTGTTAAATTAGCAAACATCTTAAGGGGGAGACCATGTGTTTGTGTAACTTACCTAGGCAGCCACAATCTTATGATGTCTTCTTCATCTTAGAAGACATAATATTGTAAGCCTTTTTGATTATGTGGGTGATTTCATTCTGTCTTTTAGAAGACAGATGATATTTCCAGTATCCCTTCACACCAAAATTCAATGACTTACCCATGAGAAAAACTGACCATGTTTTGGGACCCTTCTGGCTTTCAATCCATTAAACCAGTGCCGTATAACCACCATGATTCCCACCAGTTCCTTTCCTCCCAGTAGCATCTGTTTATCCTGATCTGGCTTATACCCAGAATCAGAAAATGACCCTGGGGAGGTAAGCATTTGGTGATCTGCTCACCAAAATAGAACTCTTCCTTTTCTTGAATTTTAGTTGATCTAATTTCTGTTGCTTCAATAGCTCTCCAGTGCATTTTAAAATATGTCTTGCGATTTATCTTTTTTCCCCTTAGTCATTGCAGTAGAAACATTGGTCTGTTGTGACCTATTGCATGTTACCTGAAATGAGCTAAAAATGCAATTTTTAGACAGAAATGTCAAAGCTTTGGCGGGGCAATCTTAGGAAGAACATAAAGAATAATTCTTACAGTATGCTTATGATATGACCATGTATACTTCAGGGAATTGGGAGAATGCATTTTTCAAACAGAGCAAGTAAGGATTAGCTTAGCTCTAACACTACTTTCATTTAATGGTGGGTGCTGCTACACATTTTTGGTGAGCTAGTCTCATCCCCATTAAGCGTTTCAGATTCCATCTCCCTGTCAGTCCTGCCTTTTGCACTATCCACTTTGCCTCCAAAACCATTCCTTTCTGAGCTTTGTGGAGATGCAGCCCTATGAGTCATATATTTAGATTTTCTCAATTCAGAGAGAGTTCCAGTTTAATTTATAGTTGGTTTTCAACTTTGTTCATATGGCTGGTTCATTTCACCTGTTTGACACTCTTTGTCTACATAAATAATAGCTTGAAACATGGCTAATTTCTCAGTTTTAAAAACCACCTGGCGAAGACAATCACTATCCTTTGTGTGGGTATACCTTCTTAGGGCATAGCACAGGCTTGTGTTCTAACAGGTGGTTCTGTGGAGTAGGAAAGTGACTTCTCCTTTCAGGTAGGATATGGAAGGTCATAGTCAACCACTGTTCCCTCTTTTACAGATTAGAAAATTGAGACACAGTGAAAGTCCTCAAATAATATTCCATTGGAATCTAATTTTTTTAAAGAAATATTTCTATGTGGAAATTATAACTTTATTTTTAAGTATAGAAAATTGTCTCAGAGATAGGAAATTTATCTTAGTTAGTAAGCACCAGTACTATTTAAAACCAGAACTATAGGACCCCAATCCTTGCTCTTTCTATTATGCTAGGAGAGGTTTTTAAGCTAACAAGAGACAAAATCAGGTTGCGATAGCACATTTTGTGACTCTAAGGCCAGTATACTTTATTCCATCTTGCACCGGCTCCTAAGAATGCATCTCACTATTCTTAGATGACAAATTTTCCAGGTGTCAACAGAGGTAAAAGACTGAAAAAAAAGTGAAGAAGATGGTTGTTGATAGCATCTATTTCTGATGCCTGTGAATTATCTGTTCTAAGAAAAAAAAAAAAAAGAAGCAGGATTTGCAACACCAGGGCTTTCTGATTAGCACTCTAGCCAAAAGGCAGTACCATCTGACATTGTGCAAACATACTCCATCTGTCCAATGTTCAGATAGGCATGGAGTGGGAGAGGAAGCAGAGGAAGTTATCTCAGATGTAAGTAATGGCTGAGTTGTCTGGCACAGTCATCCCTGAACTACAGCCACTGCTGCTGGGCCAGCCTGACTGATTGATTTCAAAGTTTGCTCTGCACAAGGCTTTTTCTAAGCCATGCTATTTCATTTTCAAAGCCTATATAAGAAAAGACGATGAGAAAGTGGAGGAAAAAAAGAGATGTCCTAAAGGCCCCAAGAAAATTAGAAATAGTCATACCTTCTGGACAGCACAAAATAAGCATCATAATCAACCTCTAAAGAAGGAAATGCTAGGGCTGAAGATGTCAGCCAGGGACCTCCCTGAAGCCTGAGAAGGCTTGAGCTTCCATAAGGAAATGGACAAAATTGCTCTGCAATGTGCATCCCCGATCAATATTTCATTATCAATCTGTTATTGTTTGTAAGAATTTCCACTTCAAACTCCTAACAGCAGTCAGTAAATCTTGCTGATCAGTGCAGTCTTCTGAATGAGGGCAATTTTTCACCAATCATCTTTCTCAGATTTGGTAAAATGGGCAGCGATTCATGTTCCTTCTCTGGTTCCCAGCCTACAAGTAAGCAAGCTCCTTTTGATTATCACAGGCCACTGCCTTTTGGCTTTCACATAAAGTCCATAAATGTTGATGTCCACACACTGTGACATTTTTAAGTAGAAAAGTCAAATGGTAGTACCTGGTACACTAGGTTGTCAAGAAATCTAAAAGTAGAAAGAGATATTTAAGTCATCTAATGTATATTTTAAATTATTCATTCATTCATTGATTTGTTAAATAATTATTGTTTTCTGCTATTTGTCATGTACTGTGCCAGGGACTGGGAATTTAGCAATAAATGAAAGAGGTGACTTATATGAATAATTTACATTAACAATACAGATTTGGGAAATGATTGGGCTATAAATTGGGTGGATGCCTGATTAAATAGTTACTTTCTGGGAAGACATTACAATTGAGTAGAGACTTGCATGAGCTGCAGGAGCCAACCACATTAATAAAAAAGGGACATATTCCAAATGGAAAGAAATATAAAGGTAAGTCTCAAAGTCAAGAAAGAGCTTGGTTTTGTCAAGAACAGATAGAACAACGTGCCTGGAAATGTTTATTCCATGATGATTCTAGTTTTTATTTATCATTTAAAAATATAAAGAATTTATTTTTACCAAGACACTAAAAACCAGGAGTATCTAAAACAAAAGGCCACTGTGAAAAGAGAATGTATTATTCCAAATATTTATTAGGGCCTTGGTCAAGGAGAGTGAGATATTAAAAAAATCTTTGCTTTTTTGAGGGCAGCTGCTTTCCCTGGTGAGCTCCTTGTGTCAACATGGAAAGTACCACCAATGTGATGGACTGCACAAAGCAGTGGATGGGGCACTTTTAAAAGTCTGTGCTAATCAGGAAAAAGTATGCCTACATCTTATCATTACTCATTCTTTTTTTATTTTTGTTTTTTTTTGAGACGGAGTCTCACCTGTCGCCAGGCTGGAATGCAGTGGCATGATCTCGGCTCACTGCAACCTCAGCCTCCCAGGTTCAAGCGGTTCTCCTGCCTCAGACTCCCAAGTAGCTGGAACTACAGGTGTGTGCCACCAGGCCCAGCTAATTTTTGTATTTTTGGTACAGGTAGGTTTTCACCATGTTGGCCAGGATGGTCTCGATCTCTTGACCTCATGATCTGCCCACCTTGGCCTCCCAAAGTGTTGGGATTACAGGCGTGAGCCACCGTGCCTGACCCTCATTACTCATTCTTAAAACACTGATTATGTATCTACCATGTGCCAGATCTCATTAAGCCTTGAACATATTATGATGAATAAAAATGGTCAGGGCCATCATGAAGCTCACTCTAGCCACAACTCTCCAAACTGCACCATGGATCATTTTTGAAAGGTAGGAAAACTCCTTTATTTTTGTAAATATTCCTAGAGTTCTTGGGCCATAGCAAAGATCTAACAAGGGAGTAAAATTATTCAAAAGTTGTTACCCACTAAAACAGTAAGTAGGAGAGAACTGTGGCCATACCAGCCCTACCCCTCACAGAAAGAAAAATCTCCGTGGCTGGAGATGCTCCTGCTGCTCAATTTCCAAGGCCAACAATTGACAACCTAATTTCTAACACAGAAAAATGAGGCCAAGTCATTTATATGACCATGCCCAAACTGAGTAAGTCAAAGGGATATGGCACCTTTCACCATCTGTGAGTCATGATGTCCTGATATTCAGAGTCATCATAATAAACAAACCTGTATTAGGTATTTTTATGACATTTACCAAAAAAGAGGACTCAGAAAATTTTAATGGTCTGTCCTGGGAAAAACATAGAAGAAAAAAAAAAAGAAAAAAGCTCATTAAAAAAATTATTTACTGCAGATGGTGAAACATTCCTTATAAAATTAATAAAAAGAAACTGCTAGGTTTTTATCAAAAGCATGAGCTTTGAGTAGAACCATAGCTAAGCATTATCTAGCTTGCCCTATGAACCCACTTTTTAAAATAGCTGCTTACTGCTTAAAAGTCATATAGTCCCTGTCACAAAGTCTTAACTTCCCTTAATTGCTTTTACAGATAACATCTTTACATTAAGAAATCTCAAGTTTTCCATTTGAGAAATCTTCTGGATTCTGCATTCCAGTGGTTCCACTGAAGCCAGTAGGGCTGAATACCCCATGTAGGAACTGACTCAGCACAAGAATGTAGGTTCTACATTCTTATAATTTCATTCCCCATGCCATAACCAATCAGTGATCCCACTCAGCCTGCTATTCTCCAAAATTTCCTTAAATATCCCCATCCAAAACCGCTCAGGGAAGCAGATTTGAGGTTCCCTTCAGTTCCCTTCTTTGGTTGCCCTATGATTATTAAACTATTTCTCTACTGCAACCCTTGCTGTTTCAGCGTATTGGTCTGTTATCATGCTATAAGCCATCAAACCTGGTGGTCCTATAACAGTTGAAGGCCATTTTTGATAAAATACACAAAAATTGGCATTGCAAATATATAGCTAAGGTGCTAATGGTAGTTTGTAATATGCTTGACATTTTTATGTTGTTTGATTTTTATTATGTTTTTCACAAGTGACAGGAGTCAAAGCTGTTTGTCCTTCTGGAAGTTCCTATATTAGAGTTAATTATAAATGGGTCAGTCTTTTCCTTGAATTTGACATTTTGGGGAACAAGAATCATACTGTTTGTAGTCTTGAATCATTAATAACTAGCATAGTGATGACAACGAAAAATAGATGGCTACTGCATGAATGAATGAATGATTGGATGCATGAATACATGTGGTGACCCAAGCCTTGAAGTTTATTGGTTACTGCTATAGATCTAGCCTCAATGGAAGTTCTGTGTCTTGTATCCCTGCTTTAAATTTTTAGTAAGGTCTTCAAAGATTCTTAGCAAAGGTTAAAAAAAATTAGAAAAAGGAGATGAAAGGTTAAAATACATGCTATCCTATTTCTCTCAGGTTACACTATGTTTTCAAGATCCATGCCTCTTTTTCGAAGCACTGAGCATGTTTCAACTTTCCAAGTCGTTAGAAATAGGAAAGAGGCAGGAGAAAATGCAAATTAGCTCTTGGCTTTCTAAAGGAAAGAGGTCTTTGATTTGCACATTGTTTCAATTCTTTGATTATTAAATTCTAAATAATGCCTGAAATAGCAGCTCAGAACTAAGCTTGATTCTCACCAGCAGCCCAGACAAGGTGGTCATTGAACCAGACACCACTGCAACCATGCACGGAACCATTTGGAATGAAGGTAGGTTTAGCCAAGCCTGTAATCACCTAGCTTTACAAAGAGGAAGCTTCATTTGAAACACACATTGCTTCCTGTGTGCCAGCTATTTATTCCTTTTGTTTTCAACCAGCCAGCAAATCAGAAGAATTAAAGGGATTAAAAAGCAGAGGAACTCATGACTTTATGCATCAAAACGGGGGTAGTGTTGAATGAAACCATTTCTGGGCAATGCCACTGCATAAAAATGGACTGTGGAAAGCAGCCCAAGGGGAAGAAATACCTCAAGTTTGTCCCCTCCTTTCACTCTTGCTCAACACACAAGGCAAGACCAGATCCATTTCAGGATGAAAGCCCAGAAGAGATGCTAGTCAAGTCCACTTAGGTTTAGCAATCTGCAGGGTCTCTGCTGCAGAGGGTGTGGAGAGGTGCATTGCTGGCAGTCATGCAACTTGGTACGACATTTTTGGAAAGCATTTTGGCAATATTATCAAGAGCCTTAAAACTCCTTTGATCCATTAAATCCACTTTGGAAAGCAATCCTGAAGAATTAGCTCACAATTCACATAAAATCTTGTGTGCATGAATGTAGATCAAAGCTTATCCATAATACAAAAATATAGGAAATAAATATTTGCCAAGTAGAGAATATTTATAAATTTTGTTGAAATAATATTTAACCCTTAAGATTATGTTTGCATAAAAATGGATAGTGATCCATGCAAAATTGAAAAAATACATGGAATTCAAAGATGAGCTAGTAAAATTTGATTTGTTTATTAGATTATGGGGACACTATAATCTATGTAATAGAAAACATCAAGTACCTTAATGTTAAACACCTTATTATTTGCATGAATTACTGAATGCCTCTTTGTTAATGTTAAAATCAAGGTAGCTAAGCAATCGAGTTATTTGGTGTTTGCACTTTTTCCTAAATTGTGTCCAGAAAATGTGCAAGGGAAAATTTTTGATATTGGGCATAGATTAAGTAGAAAGAGGACATGGAATTTATGTCATCTTCCAGTATATGTGTGTGTGTGTGTGTGTGTGTGTGTGTGTGTATCTGGTGTGGTGTGTGTGTCTGTGTTTTATCTGATTGTGTTAAATGAAATTGTGCACATTTGATTAAAAAAAGAGCTTGGAGAATCCTAAGCTGTGACTGTTTTCTTTTGCTTTTTGCTAATGTGTAAGCATGGGCAGCCTGAAATAGTAAACTGCTGGGGCATGGTACCGATCACTAGAGGACTTGGCTGTTCCACTTTCAGAAGGTGTTGAGGTATGATATTTAATATTTTTTAAGTTTCCTTTTGTCTTTAGAAAAATAAAGGCTGGGCCGGGTGCAGTGGCTCATGGCTGTAATCCCAGTGCTTTGGGAGGCGGAGGCAGATGGATCACCTGAGGTCAGGAGTTTGAGACCAGCCTGACCAACATGGTGAAACCCCGTCTCTACTAAAAATACAAAAAATCAGCTGGGCGTGGTGGTGTGTACCTGTAATCCCAGCTACCCGGGAGGCTGAAGTAGGAGAATCGCTTGATCCCAGGAGGCGGAGGTTACGGTGAGCCGAGATTGCACCACTACACTCCAGCCTGGGTGACAGAGCGAGACTCTGTCAAAAAAAAAAAAAAAAAGAAAGAAAGAAAAGAAAAGAAAGGAAGGAAGGAAGGAAGAGAAAAAAGAAAATGAAAGAAAGGAAGGAAGGAAAGAAAAGAAAAGAAAGGAAGAAAGGAAAGGAAAAGGAGAAAAGAAAAGAAAAATAAGGGCTAATAATACCTTCCCTGCATAACCCATTAGTTTTGGGAATCCAAGGAATATGTGGAAGAATTTCACAAACGTAATAATTCTAAGGCTGCATTTCTAAAAGCCATTTCACATTCAAGTGACAGAGATGAAGAAACTTTTAAAAGTTAATCAGAATACCTGTATTCAACTTAAAAATAAATCATTTATGTCAACACTGAAAATATATAGTGTAAAATTGTATCAATTGTGCCATCGATTACTTCACTTGGTTTGTAAATCAATATCTACATGATGTCCACATACTACATTTGACTGCTAAGTCTCTTGAGTGTCTTTTAACCTATAAGATTCCCCCTCTCAGTCTCTGTCTCTCTCTTTTATTCTTTTATTTTCTCTCTCTCACTCCTTTCCCCACTATCCTCGAACATTTATTTGTTGAAAAAACTAAGTCCTTTTTCCTGTCACGTTTCTCACATTCTGAATTTGGCCATATGGTGTCATATAGCACGTTCTATCCTCTGTAAACACTGGGGCTTGATGGAGACTTAATGAGATTCATGTTTGATTTTTTTTCTCAAAAATACTTGCCTACACTTCATTGTTTTAATAGTCACGTATTATCTTGTTGCCTCTCTTTTATGATGTTAATATTTATAAATAGGTTCGGGAGTTGTCAATTCAATTCGTCCATTTTTAAGTTCTCCATTAGCCTTTCATCTACTACTTTTAGTAGCCACTAAGGATTATTGTCTAGATTTATAATTATATTAACGGATGGCAAAATGATGATATCCTTCCATTATTTCTGCTCTTGTCAGCTGTGGAATTTTTCTGTGAAGAAAAGCTTGTATTTCTCTACTATTAAATTACTCTGAAACCTAATTGGAATGGGAAAGGTAGGATAAATGCATGTGTTCCCCTTCCCCCATTTTTTTGCTACCAGTTTTTTAAATACTGAATTTGTGCCTTAAAAATGTCCTCAAATGATCAGTGAGATGTATTTTTGTGTCATTATGAACTCAAAAATGATGAGCTTGAATCTTTTATAATCAAACTTCTTTTTGATGCTCAAATTGTTTATTCTTTTCCAGTGGAGGTCTTTCAGAATGATGCCTATGTCCTTTTACAGCACAACCCCAATATGCATTAAAACTTTCTTATTTTCTGGTAAATATGATCTTTTATGATTCTTTTTGTAAAGATGTCCATGATGTGGACATCATGTAGACATTGATTTACAAATCAAGTAAAGCTCATTTCCTGTCCTGGATCTGGAATAAATCATTTCACCAAAAATTATTGGTTCCTTTTAGTGAAAAATAGTATTCTGAAATTAATTTTCAATTTTGAAATCTTATTATTATTGCTATTGGATATTGTTATCATTGTAGACTATTTCACCGGACAAAGGTAGTAAAAAGTAATTTATTTTTGTAAAGCCAAAATACATTATATGTTCATAAGAAAATTTCCTATTTGAATTTAAGATAGTATTAACTTATTTGATTTTATAGTTTCTCCTCTTTCTTTGCATTAGAAATATTAAGTTGAAATATTTTTAAGTAATTACACAATTCTTTTATCTTAAAATTATGTATCTATATGTATCTAGCTATAGAAACAATAACATTGTTACAAAAAATACTAGAGTTCTATAGTTAGTATTTAATATTACTAAATACTTCTTACTCATAAAGCTTGGATAATCAAATAATATTTTTAGGCCAGCAAATTTATATAAAGTTAGAATCATTTGCTTTATTTTGTTTTTGACTTTTAGGCATCACTTTTATTTTATTTTGATTTAAGTTTATTTTATAATTTTGGAATCATTTACGTATTTCCAAAGAAAAACCTGTCACACAAGGTAGAGTGAGGTAACTCCAGCTTTTATTCCATCCTCTTTACTCTTTTCCATCCCTTCTCTCATATATAATAATTTTTATTAAATTATCTTCATCTGTATCTATCTATATCTTATACACTGCAAGCAGTTGAAGAAAATATTACTGAATTAAAAAAGAAATATGAGGAAGTTATCCAAACATACCATATGGATGGTAGATATAATAAAAGAGCATTTACATCCTTAAATTTTTATTTTAGAAAGCAAGAAAAAATGAGAAATAGTGAGCTAAAACTTCTATTGGGGAAGCTAGAAAATAAAACCAGAGTAAACACAAAGAAAATTATAAAAGGAAAGCTATAATAAAGTTAAAAAACAGGCATTTGCAAAGCAAAACACAGAGAAACCATAGAGATAATTAAGAAACCCAAAATTGTTTACAAAAAAACTACAACAAAGCAACAGAAAAACAATACTTCCTGGAAAACAAGGAAAGGTCTAGAAATGTTTACAGAGCAGAGGGGACCAAGGAGATGAGACGATTAAACCCAATATATCCTGGATAGAATCCTGAAACAGAAAAAGAGCATTGTGGGAAAACTAATTACTGTAAATCCAAATAAAGTGTGAAGTTTTAGTTGAGCAATGTATCAAAGTTTGTTCATTAGTTGTGACTAATGTACCATGATAAGGTAAGATATTATCAATATGGGAAAGTGGGTGAAGTGTCTGTGAGATCTCTCTGTACTATATTTGAATCTTTTACGTAAATCTAAAACTATCCTAAAATTAAAATTATATTTTAGTAAATAATTATTGTGTGTATGTGTGTGTGTATATATATATATATATGTATGTATTCTCTATCTGTAGGATAGGTATGTTGGAGGCCCTCAAGACAACCTCCATGTTCAGAGAGCCTGTAGAAGAACAAAGTGTACTCAACATATAATTGTACTCACAGCTAAGATTTATTGCAGTGATAAAGTAATAATATACCTGGATCATGAAGGAAAAAGACACAAGTGGAGTCTGGAGGAGTCCAGGGGCAGACTTCCTCGTGCTTTCTCTCTTCCACATAAAGCGTTCTTTTGTCCCACAGAGCTTTCTTTTGTGTTGCTGCACAAAAGTGCATCAACATGTGTTTTATGGCTGTGTCTGGAGTAGCTTACTCAGTGCCCAAGGTGTTTTCTGGGGATTGCTTATGCAGTTACCCTCTGCCTAGCATGTACCAACATTTCAGATACCCGTAAGGAAAGCAAGTATTCATCATAAACCATATTGTCTGTACAGTCTATAAACAGTGAACCACTTTTATCAGTTAGGGAAGATTTCATTTCAGTATAAAGAACTATTTACCAGCCAGGTTCTCAGACACCAGCCAAGGGCGAAACTTGGATGGCAGCATTTCTAAAGATTGCATTCTCAGGTTTGCTATATTAATTCTTTTCTGCACAGTAGGGCACAAATTTTTATTTTTGTTTTGTTGTTACAAATATATCTCTACATATACTAAGCTGAGTTTCTTACCTTAGTACTTTATATTTGTGATGGTTAATTTCATATTTCAAATGCCTAGGCTATGGTACCCAACTGTCTGGTCAAACACCAGTTTAGATGTTGCTGTGAAGGTATTTTTTTTAAAGATGTGATTAACATTTAAACAAATAGACTTTGAGTAAAGCTCATTACCTACCATAATGCTGGTTGTTATCATCCAATCAGTTCAGTGCCTTCAGAGAAAAGACTGAGCTCCACACACCCACACTACAAAGAGGAAGGAATTCTGCCTCCAGATTGCCTTCAACTCAAGGCTATAACACATACTTTTGCCTGTGTCTCCAGCCTGCCAGCCTGCCCTGCAGACTTCAAACTTGCCAGACCCCACAATCACATGATCCAATTGCAATTTTTTTAATCTCTTTCTCTCTGTGTGTATGTATATATACATATATATACACACTATATATATAGAACGTATATATATATAGAAAGAGAGAGAGATATATATATGCATACATATATATGCATATTCTTTTTGTTGTTGGTTAGTTGCTTACAATTCCATTTGGTGAAGATATCATAGTTTACTTCACCAGTTTCCATAATCGAAATCTGGGTAGTTTTCAATTCAATCATTTGATATATCACAGTGTTTCAATGAATAGTCCTATCTTATGTTATTTAATATTCTTATCTATCAGTAGGTTTGAAGTAGATTCCTAGACGTGAGATTACTGCATCATATGATTTCCCTTGGCATTTGGCAAGCGCATTAAAAATTACTATAATGAATGACCTCACTTACCCTTGGGCATTATTTATTCTTTAGGTCATCCTTTGAAACCAGACCATAAATCATTTTGTATATTTCAAATGCACCATTGTATATTTTAAAGGTTCATATGTGGAAATAAGAAAACATTAAATAAAAGATAAGTTGTATCTCAAAATGTATGGGTTAATTAAGGTAGGTAGGGTGTGGAAAGATATTGGCTTGAAATGGAAGGTGTGTGCATGGAGAAGCAATAAAATCAGAATCTAGTTTGACTGGAGGTAGAAGTATGGATCTGTGAAGAGAAACCATACTTCTTGGGAAAATGAGGTCAAAGAAAGTTAAGCTGAGAGACAGTTTAAAACAACCACTCGAAAAATGATAAACAAAATGCATCTTCTGTTTCCAATTAATGTGTGTATACAAAATAATTGTCTCTATCCAGAGTAACTAAAATATAATTGGATTTTAGATATCCTATATTTTTATGTTAATTTATTCAACAAGAAAATAATTGAAGCAGGAACTGCAGAAATGAGTACTTTGTCCCCCAGGTGCCCTGATGACTTCAGGCTGGTGGAACGTATGTGAAGAACATGAGTCTTTGGGAAAGAGAAGGTTTGGAGGGCAGAAGAGAAATTAGGGAATGAAGACCATGCAGACGGATTTTTCTCAGACCCATGTCCTGGGGGTATATTCAGGAAATGTGACCTATTTCAGAGATATTTTATAGATACTATTCAGGAGAGTTACTGGCCTAAGACTACACTGAACAGTGTCTTAAGCAGCAACATTGAAATAGATCCACAGATCCCATGGAAAAAAATAACCTCTTAAGAAATCAAAAGAGTGGGCCAGGCGTGGTGGCTCACACCTGTAATGCTAGCACTTTGGGAGGCTGAGGCATGCAGACTCCCTAAGGTCAGAAGTTCGAGACCAGCCTGGTCAAAAGGGCGAAACCGCATCTCTACTAAAAATACAAAAAAATTAGCTGGGTGTGGTGGCAGATGCCTGTAAGCCCAGCTACTTGGGAGGTTGAGGCAGGAGAATCACTTGAACCCAGGAAGTGGAGTTTGCAGTGAGCCAAGATGGCGCCACTGCTCCAGCATGGGTGACAGAGTGAGACTCTCTCTCAAAAGAAAAAAAAAAGAAAGAAAGAAAGAAAAGAAATAAAAAGAATAGTAAAATGTCACCAAGCTAAGTCATAAAGTTAAGGACCATGTCTGCTTTTGTTCATGGTTATATTCTCAATGCCTAACACAAAACAGATATTCAGGACAACTGGGTGAAAAGAATGAAGAAATTAATTAATTTAAAATATGCCAGAAAATAGAACTATAGTTTTTTATAAGAGGCTGATCCTTAGGCTAACATCTTGCTGAGTAACTCATAGACTTGGTACACATTAGCATCTTCATAAGCATTCTATGAGTGAATATTCACCTCTATCTCCATTTTCTTCCTAGGAGCTGATCATTCTGGTGTAAGTCTATGGGCTCATTTCCTGAGTCTGGTTGACTTTCTGTTTTATAAGGGCCACCTTGCTATATCCTTTCAAAGCATTTTGAGGCACAGCTTTCCCCTTCTCAGCAACCACCTTCTTCAGCTACATTCAAGAACACCCACAGAAAAGCCTTTGGCTGTGGGGAGTCATTTGTTAATCAGCATGGGAATCAGAGGAACAGAGTAACAAACACATGTAGAGGGAAATGGTGTTCATCTTCTCAGTGTTTTCCAGTCTTGGTCCCTGCAGTCTTTGTACTCCCTTTCTCAGATGGGATCTCAATATTCCAGTGGCTTCCAGTCACCCTTGTATCTCAGATGGCTTTTGCCAAACCTCTCTTCTCCTTGAGACCCTGCACTGTCCTCTACAGCTTGGAGTCAAGCTTATATAGTATATCTCTTTTTATCAAGTGTCCTCTTTCTAGCATAGTCCCCAAAGTACAATTAGAATGAAGCAGCAGGTGAGCACTGTCATTCACTTACCTGGCCTGACTTGTATTTTACATTTGTGGAGACCTCCAGGCTGAACGACCCCCATCTCCTGACTCACCACCCAACTTCCCATGTCTTCAGAAGTGAATGTTTTGTGCCATTTTAAGAATCCCTCTGACAAGTTAGAATTAACAATAAAACTATTTTAAAATAACCTGCCTAAAAGCTAGTGCCTGAGTTTCCCTACGTTATAACGTCAGTTTAATGTGCTATGTAGCTGACTTGGAATTCAAGCATTCAAGTCAAAAAACCCCATATTTAAGAGTAAGATAGAACCGAGTATTCCATTCATAAATTAATCCTCCTCCTGTTCCAAAACCCTTTTAGTGATCATGCTAGTTTCCCTTCAACTTTGCTTCTTTTACACTTTAATTCTTGTTCCAGGCTCTCTACCTTTCTCATTCCACACCAGCTCTTTTGAAATTTTATCCACATCATTCTTTTATGGCCAGTTACATGCCAATGACAGTTAGAGGTACCCTCCCAAGCTTGGACTGCTTCTAAAAGTTCCTGGCCTACAAGTACATGTATCTAAATGCCACAAGAGTTCCAGTACTGAACACAAAATATCCACCCGGCAACCATGGCCCTCCTCTAGGATTCCTTATCTTGGTAAATGACAACAACAGTTTTGTAAGTCAGATATCTTGGGCTCATCCTTGTAAATGTATTTTCCCTTCCTCCCCACCCATATCCCATCTACAAGGAAGTCCTGTCAGTTTTGCCATCTAAATGCTTCTTGAACCCATCTGTTTGTCACCATCTCTTTCTTAGCATCCTACACAAAGCTGTGATTGTCTCCCACCTAGACCATGGCAATAAGCTCCTAACTCCTCCATCCATGGCCATTCTACTCTCCCCTTCAGTGTATCCTCTGTGCTATAGTAAAAGGGATCTTTTTTTTTTTAATTAGATTCATGGGGTACATGTGCAGGTTTGTCACAGGGATATATCGTGTGAATGTGTCACCCAAATAGTGGACATAGTACCCAATAGGTAGCTTTTTGACCTTTGTGCACTTTCTTCTCTCCCCTCTTTTGGGGCCCCTGGTGTTCTATTGTTCCTATCTTTATGTCCATGTGTACCCAATGTTTAGTTCCCGCTTACAAGTGAGAGCATGCAGTATTTGGTTTTCTGTTGGTTTTCACTTAGGATAATGGCCTCCAGCTGCATCCATGTTGCTGCAAAGGACATCACTTCAGGGTTTTTTATGGCCGTGTAGTACTCCATGGTGTGTATGTACCACATTTTCTTTATCCAGCCCACTGTTGATGGGCACTTGGGTTGATTCCGTGTTTTTGCTATTATAAATAGTGCTGCAATAAACATGCAAATGCAGGTGTCTCTTTGGTAGGCCAAAGGGATCCTCTTAAACACAAATTTTTAGGCACAAATTGCTTTATGCCTCGTCTCTCAACTCTGCTTTAAAAATAAAACTTCAGAAACTCCAAACCCTCCTTAAAAAAATTTTTTTTTTGCTTTTAAAATAAAGACCAAAGCATATTCTACTCCCTGCCTCTGTCTCCAGTTTCCCTTTATTATTTGCCCTCCCCCCATCCCTTGTACTCTTTACATTATGTTTTGTTTCATTGTTTGATTGTTCGGGTTTCTTTTTCCTGTTGTTGTGTTCTTTTCAGCCACAGGATCTTTGTACATGCTATTCCTTTTTATGTTTAAATTTTTTCTATGTTCTCTTATCTTAGCTAACTGAAGACCTTACTTACTTCCTCGCTTCTTGTAGATGAAAAGTGATTTAATATACATCATAATGTTATGTATATTATGAACAATGATGATCATCACAGCACTATTTTACATAGTAAAAAATAGAAAACATAAATATGTACTCATATTGGAATAATTAAAGAAGTTATAGTATAACCTATTTTGGAGTATCATGCATCAATTCAAACATGCTTTTAAAATTTCAATAAACTTGTTTTTCTAAATAAAGTTTATTGTGTATATTTGAGATTTACATCATGATGTCATGGGATATATATAGACAGTAAAATGGTTACTACAATGAAGCAAATTAACATAGCTACCATCTTACATATTTACTTTTCTAGGGACAAGAGCATTTAAAATCTGCTTACTTAACACAAATCCGTAATACAATATAATTTTATTAACAGTAGTAATCATCTTGCACATTAGATCTCTAGACTGGATCCTATATACCTGCCTCTTAGTATTCTCTGACCTACATCCCATCCTGCCCCAGCCTCTGCCCCTACTACCCATTTTTATTCTCTATCTGCATATATTTGACCATTTTTTAAGATTCCAAATATAAGTGAGATCATTATGCATATTTTTCTTTCTGTGTCTGGCTTATTTCACTTAACACAAAATATGCTTATAAAGTAAGAAGGAAAAATAGTAGTACATAATTATGTTTTCTATGAAACTTTAATTTTCTTAAAATCAAACAAATATATATGTTTTTATATGTGTTTGTGCATTTATACACACAGATAAAAAGCCTAGACATATATTCACAAGTATATAAATAGAAATGTCTTGGAGGTGAAATCATAGTGGATATTTCTCTTCTTCACATTTTTGTTCTCTATATTTTGTACGTTACATATGGTATTGCTTTAGCTGTTCTAAGCATTAATGTTGAAACTGTAAAATGTAAAACAATGTTTTAAGAGATCAGTGACACACACGTTAGATCTGGAAAGAATGGTGACAGAAAGTCCCTCTGACTTATTCACACTAGGGTAAGAAGGACGGTAGGATCTCATGGCAGGCTGGGCAAGTGCAAATGCTGTGTCAGGAGTGTGGTTGTTGTTCTGATCTCTCCATCCAGCACACATTTTCATAATGATACCAGGAAACCTTCTCTAGGGCCATCCTGAGCATGTAAAAATGACTGGCCATTAAAAACATGACAACTAAAAAGAAAGCTGGAGACTACCACTTGGTTCTTTTCTGCTTTGGGCCAAACTCTGCATTTGCTTCTCTTAGCCCTATGATCCAATAAACCATGACCCTATCAGACGTGAAACCTCGTCTCCTCTGAAACTAGATTTAAAAAAATCAGGATTATGTGTTATGTTTTTCCGGGGTCTTGGACAGGCTTTGTAAAATTAGAGGAAAGGGAGATGGAGGGAGGGAGGGAGAGAGAGACTGAGAAAGAGAGAATCTCCTTTTGTAATTGTTGCTCCACTTTAAGACCAAAATAAGTCATAGAGGTTTTGGAAGACTGTACAAATATTTTAACAAACAATACTAGTTTTTTAAAGATCCAGAGGTGTAATAAGCACTTGTCAGGAAGTGAGCCAAGGTGGATCCTCAGCATGGCCCACGGAGCAGCCAGTGTACATCTTATTGACTTACACAGTCAGAGAAACATGAGTTTGAAATCTGACCCCCCTAGATACTTTGTGACTTTGGACAAGTTACTTAAATTCATTTAAGCCTCAGTTTCTACATCATACTTACTTTGAGGGGTTGTTATAAATAATAAAAATGCTGTATGCAACATACCCAACAGAGTACTTAATCATAATTATTTTTATCAAAGGACTTTTAATGTGAACCTGAATGTTTTGTGCTTTGGACTGGATTTTGCTGGAAATAGGAAATAGTGATATTCTGGTAGTCATGAGGTATTATAATCTCAAACCTATGAAACATCAACAATTATCAAAACTTTTGTTGGACTTATGAGAGAGTTTAGGTCTCTTATTTTATGGAAAGTTATCTGAAAGGTGCAGTTTATGCATCTAGTTTTTGAAAATTCATCCTTTTGTTAAGCTGGACAACAGAGAAGCATTTTGTCTCTTCCTCTCCCTCACCCTTTTGATTCCCCGCCATCCATCTTTACCATATAGAATGCTTTTATTTTTCTTTTTATGAGCCAGCTTAGTCTTATTCTGTCGCCCAGGCTGGAGTGCAGTGGCGTTATCATAGCTTACTACCACCTTGAACTCCTGAGCTCAAGTGACCCTCCCTCCTAAGCCTCCCAAAGAGAGTAGTTAGGACTACGGGCATGCACAACCATGCCTAGCTAATTTTTCTCCTTTTTTTTTTTTTTTTTTTTTTGAGACAGGATCTCCCTATCTTGCCCAGCTTGTCTCAAACTCCTGGCTTTAAGAGATCCTTATGCCTTGGACTCCTAAAGCCTTAAGATTACAGGTGTGAGGCACTGTGCCTGGCCAAAATGCCTTTAAATGAAGCACTATTTGGCATTATGACAAATGCTCATGTGGAGGAATATTAAAAGAAGCATTCTTATAAAAGTTGTGTTTTTTGCAAAAGTTTGTTGAAAACCGTGTCTACAACAATCCGTGATGTTCTCTTTATTTGTCTCCGGCCCCAAGACCAGTAGGAGTCATGCTCCTCCTGATCAGTAGGTTTCTTTTTAGCTTGTAGAAATGCTGAGGCACATAATTCCTTATTTTTCCTCTTTCTCTTTCTATTATGAAACACACTGCAACATTCTAGAAAGAGTGTTAGGCATTTGCTAAGCATTTTGTGTATTTACCTCCATCCTGTATTCCTCATATCCTTTATGAATATACTCTATCACTTTATATATCCTATATCCTCATATTCCTCATATCGTCTAGGCGTAGACTCCATTGTGTATTTATCCTAGGATCATCCCACTTTTCCTTTTGCCATAACCTCTTTATTTAAATTACACTTTTTTTCTGTGCCTTTATGTAAAACATCTGAAAGCATTTTCAGAAGAAATATTGTGAAGAAAGAAGAAAGAAAGAGAGGGCAGAAATATGGAAGGAATGAAGCAAGACAAGAAAGAAAAGCATGGAATATGTTAATAAACAGACAAAAGCCAATAAATAAATAATAAACAAATAAACCCTTCAAGGTAAGTATCATGTAGAAACTGTGTCTACTAAAGTCATATATGTGGCAGAGCTGTAATAAAAATATTTTGATTATAATCAATCAAGAATTAGGAAATAGATATTCAAGAAAGACATGATTTGTGGAATGTAAGGGTCATTATCATGGAAAATGGATTTTCAGCAAGGCTATGCATCTTTCCTAAGTGAGTGAATAGCAAAGCTTCAGAGCTTAGACCTTTCAATAGTTACTTAAGACTTTTCAGGCTCAGCAAAAGGAATTCTCAGTATTGTACTCTGCTGTGGTATCGGAGCTTGTGAATGTCCCATCCTTTCCCTCAACCTTGAGTAAGTATGGAGAGCAGGGAGTAAGGGTGCTGTGACTGTCTGCAGGGCCCTTCACCATCCTGAAAGCCTGCCAACCAGTTTGATGCTCTAACAGAGGGTAAAAAAGCCAGCTTGCAAGCAAGCAAATAAAACATACTAGATCAAAAAGATCTTTTTAAAGACAGTACATACACCAGCCCCAGGGTATTTCAAATATTTATAATTCTCTACATATTTAATCTTTAAGAGCTCTTGAGATGCTGTGTTCAGAATCTGATGCTAACATACCCAGCTCAGTGCTGATACTATCAAAGTCATTGAAGGAACATAGGAGAGAGATGAAGGAAATATACGAAAAAGACAAAATAATCAAAACTCCTAAGGCAGTCCACAGGACTAGAGTCATAGAATGACAAAATTGAAAGAGACCTCGGAAATCTCATCCCTCCTTTTCACAAAAGGAACACTAAGGCATAGAGAGATTTCCCAGCATGTCCGTATTACTCAGAACTGGATAGCTTTGGGGGAAAGAACGTTGGTGCTTTCAAATGAGATGAGCAAACAGCGATTCACAAGAAATGCAGAATATTATTGCTAATTCCACAGGTCAGAAATGTGACAATTATGACATAAGTTAGGCTGGCCCATACTTTAGCCAATGGGGTAAAATATTAGCTACATAAGTTAACAATTCCAGCTATCAGTCAGTTCATATTTATTAAGGGTTTTTCTCTGAACCACACTAGAAGGAAGAGAAGGAAGTTAGGAGAAGCCCAGGATAAGGACATGGTCTCTGGCTTCAGAGAACTTTCACTTTAATTGGGAAGATGAGGAAATCACAGAAAAATACAATGATTCAGGATTATCCAGCAGTATGTAGACTGTATGGCATTCATATCTATGCTACAGTTTCTCTTGTCCAGCCCTGATTTTTTGAAGGCATTAATCTCTTCTATAAAGCTCTAGAGGTACTCATCCAATATCTGTTAAATTTGTTGGCTGCCAACTCATTTTCCCAATGAAGTTCATTCCATTTAAGAACATTCCAATCATTCCACAAAGTGTGCATAATTCAAAACATCATATTGTACATGATAAATGTATACAAGTTTTTCTGTCAATTATAGAAATGTAAAAACATACTAAATGATAAAAATGTCCCATTTATATTTACCCTGGACTCCTTTCCATTTTCTTTCTTTCTTTCTTTTCTTTTTTTTTTTTTTTTTTTGAGACAGTGTCTTTGTCTCCCAGGCTAGGGTGCAGCGGCATAATCACAGCTCACTGCAGCCTTGACCTCTCAGGACTCAGGTGATCTTCCCACCTCAGCCTCCCAAGTGGCTGGGAATACAGGTGTGCACCACCACACCCAGCTAATTTTTCTATTTTTTTGGAGAGACAGGGTTTTGCCATGTTGCCCAGGCTGGCCTCGAACTCCTGGGCTCAAGCCATCTACCCACCTCAGCTTCCCAAAGTGCTGAGATTATAGGCTTGAGGATAGGAGAACTCTGATTCTCCTTCTATTCCAAAATTGTTGGATATTTTAAGATACTAATTGTGGCTTTCTTCTACCAGACACTGAGTTTCTTCAATCACTTCTCACATAACATGGATCCAGGCCCCCTGACTACCTGAGTGCTCTCCAGATCCCAACCCAACGTTCCAGGTGTGATTTCACTGGCTCAGAATGAGTGGGATGACTGTCTGTTGTTCTGAAAAGTCTATGCTATTTCTATTCTTTTTGCCTAAGATTACATTAATATTTTGGCATCTACATCACATAGTTGACTCATACTGAGCTTAAAGTCAATTAAAACCCCTGCATCTTTTTCACATGTGTTATTGATAAATTCCCTCCCCCCCAATTATTCACGTCTGCAATTGTCAGTGGTTTTCATTTTTAAATCTACATTTGTGCCTATTAAATTTCATCATGTTACATTTAGTCCATTGTTGCAGCTTTTGGAACATTTTTTTGGACTCATTTTTAGCTCTTTTTCCCAGCTCTCTGTCACGCACAGGTTGATTTGGCCATATGCACCATCCAAGTTAAGAACAAAAAAGGTTGATTAACCTTAGGCCAAAGCCAGGATTCAGGAGTGAAATTCTTTTAAGGTAGAACCTATTCATTAGTTATAAGTCTTTGGGTCTTGTCAGTAAAAGTGGATTTGAACGTGAGGCATCCTGAGATTGGATAGCAGTGATCATAAATGACAATTCCCTTGGAACCACTGATAACATGAAACAAAGCAAATCTATGTCATGCGTTTAAGATATATTGTTGTTGTTTGTTTGTTTAAGAGAGGGTCCTCTAATGATAATTCGTAATATAGGTCAGGTTTCAGCTTTTTGAGGAATGGTAACTGGCAAGAATAAGGATTCAGTGTAGCAGATTAAAGTGGGAGAGGAACTACAGTTATTGATGGAGATTGGTTAAAATAAATATAAAAATTATAAAGAAAGAGGGATAGATAAAGCCCATATGGGCAATCCTGAAGAGTCTATATAATACTCAGGATTAATCTTTGGCACAGTGGCTCCTGAATCCAGAGGACAGTACAGTGTCAATTACCACCAGATGATGTGGCTGAATATATCTCTTGTCCCTAGGGATAAAGTTGCAGTTGGACCTATAGTTGGGATCCATTAGATCCAGATGTGAACAGCTGGGGCAGCCACCAGAAGGACAGCTCAATCAGAAACAAATACTCTATACTTAATTAACATATAATCCCACATTTTCTATATGTTTTAATAGAAAAAAATTAAAAGGAACCTAGTGAAACCTATATATATAAACATATATAAATGTATATTTACGTGTTTATATATAATATATAAACTTATATATACATATAAAAAACTTACTTATCATAGCTCTGATCTACAAACTTAGCAATTTTATTAAGGAGGGGTGGAAGAAGGTGGCATAATATTAGTTTTACTTTATTTATTTTTTTCAATGAACTTTGTGACCCAAAATAAGCCATTGAATTTCTATGAACTTTAGTTTTCTTATCTGCCAAGGGGACCTAAAATGATCTACTTTGCAGTGTTTAGTAAAGATCAAAACTACAAATAATAGTCAGCTGGCACATCATGGTCACTCAACTAATGATAGCTCTTACAAAAGAAAAATTGGGGGGGGGGGAATCATGAAAATGGAAAAATCAAAGATCAGTATGATTTCAAGCCTGAATGACTAAAAGAATGAATTAAAAATTATGCAAGAGAATTGTTTTCAAAAGCCCTCCTGAAGCCAAATTTTTACCAGCCATTGATGTAACAAGAAGCTTCTAAAAAACGATGTTCAGTCCAATCCCCCCTTAGGGTTCCTTTTTGGTAACACTTAACTATAATTATATGTTACTCTATATGCTTGAAAGAGATAAGTGTAGATTTCTTTAAGAATATTCTGAATTTGAGCTTTCCACACATCTACACTGACCTTCACTCCTTCATTTCAAATCAGTGGGGCTTCACTGTGTTCAAAGCATCCCACGTCCTCTTTTTTCAGTCGCATGCTAGAGCTAGGGAGAGCTTGAGCACAGCCCCCGCTGGTCCCAGGGCAGAAAGCCGGCAAGGGAAAGGCATCTTCGGGGTCTCCAACAATTCTTCATCGGCTCTTTTAGTATTCTGGGATCTGTGTGGTGAAAGATGGCGCCTGTGAGGGCCGTACCCTTGCTGCCTTCCTAATGATGAATAACCTGGCTCAGATTAATAATTAAAAGTGCACCAGGGAGTCATTCGTGGGATGAGACGAGGTTTGCTTTGTTCCTACCCCTTTCGAAGAGTTGTGCAGAGCTCAACTGTGCGGGAGAAGAAAAAGAAGACAGAAGGACAGAAAGTATGCTTTGGTGATTAATGCGGAGCTGGTGTGTCCAGGCGAGGCGCTTTCCTGCCACGGTGATTTCCTCTGCAGTCTTGCTATATCAGGCGGGCTCAAGGCCACACCCTCTCCACTCTGGCTCCACCCTATTCTTTCTCATCGTCCAGGCTCCCTTGAGTTTAAAATGAAATTACGAATCTCTGCAACGTAGCCCCACTGCTGCATTTTAAGCACTTGGCACTCCTTATACTGTTGCTGAGATGCCCATGCTAATGTGTTACAAAAGCCCATAAATTAGTGACGACTTGCAGGTTCCTCAAAGTCGTGTAGTCCTCCAGAGTCCCCTTGCTGCTTGGCTCTCCAGTCTGGCGAGTCTAAATCCGCTACAGCCTTCCTGACTCAGAATCCTTCTTCCAGCCTAGAATATGATTGGCAGGGCAGGAGTTACTGGCTGATAAACGCAACTGAGAGTCTGGATTGCAGGGCAGCACAGAACTATGGGAAAGACCACACTCACACGAAAATATGTCAGAAAGGAATCGGCTTGGGTGGGGTGGGAGGGAGTCAGCACCGGGTAAGCCGAGTCCTTTTTCGGACTAGAAGGATTAGGCTGTGACTTTTCTGTGGTGTTCGGGAAGGTACAGCTTTGGCAAAAGGGGCACAGCTTGGGAACCGAGATGGGGCCATAACTCCTCCTTCCTCCAGATGGTTTTCTGTGCCATCCCTGCAAGCAACAACCAAGGAAGGGAAACCCTGTTAGCAGGACTCCCTTGGCGTGCCGGGGCAGCTGCAGCTCTATTACAGTATTTCCCATTCACTCCAAGCCAGCGGCTCAGTGAGGCAGCCAAGTGGAGCTGCCCACTTTGCTGCACCCACTCATTTGACTTATTAGCGAGGTGGTAATTATGTTGGGAAAAGATGAAGAGCAACGAAGGGAAGGCAAAGGAAGCAATTTTTTGGTGATGGGATGACAGCCCCCAACCACCTCGACGTAGGTGACTAGGAGAGAGGGGAGGAGGAGAGGGAGGAAGGTGGACGGTAATTAGCAAATCTGCAATTGTGCCTGAACATCTTGTGTTCCTTTTTGGAAACTTGCTTACAGAGAATGACCTCTATAATCAGGCCATCCACCCACTCATCCTTATGAAACAGTTACCCAAGCAAGGCCCAAAGGGGCCCCTTTTAATAAGGAGAGTGTACTTGCTTCTTATGGGTGTTTTTGGGGACGGTTATAGCTGCCTATTGCTTTTAACTAACTTAATGGTGTCTCTTTCAAGAGAGTTAAAGATAAGTGTGTGCTCAATTTAAGAAAGCCTGTGTAGTCTTGTCCACCAGCCAGGGCAAGTTATTCAAAATGAGAAATGTCCTTCACAAGGTCATTCAAAAATATTTGCTGAAGACCTATTATGCCCTGGGCACTGTCCTAGATGCTGGGACACAGCAGTCAAGCAAGCAGATACTCCTGGGTCATTTACATTCTTGTATGAATGTAGAAAATAAATAAGTGAATAAATATTTTAGATAGTAAAAAACAATGTGAGTGATTGAGGGGTGTGGGGGTGTTTTCAATTGTGTGGTAAGTAAACAACTCTGTGAGTAGGTGGTGTTTTTGCCAAGAGCCAGTTGATAAATATGAAATAGCTCAAGAATGAAGCTAAACACCAACACTGGGGGAAAGTGGTATTCCTGGCAGAAGGCAAAGCCATGGAAAGACCCTAAGGTGGAAATGAACTTGGCATTCTGAGGAACAGCAACAAGACAAGAAGGGCTGAGCAAAAGGTGTGGAGGACCGAGGCGAGGCAATAGGAGCAAGCAGGAGGGCAAATCACAGGCCATGTGGACTTGCTTACATTTTATTCCAAGAAAATGGGAAACTATTGAAGGGTCCTAATCAAAAAGGTGGCATGATCAGGCTCATGTTTTCAACACATACCTCTAAATGCTGAATGGATAATACATCAAATAGGGACAAGAGAGAATGTATAGAAAATGGGGGAGTGGGACTGGCTATTGAGCCAGGCAACAGATATGTAAAGTCTGGCACTCAAAACTAAACAGGTGGATTGCAAAGGAGGTGTCTCCACAGCCTAGAGGTGCTAGGACTAAACAGCTACTGTACATGCTTATTTCATATTGGCCATTGTGTACTCTAACAATGCTACTTTACTTGTTGCCTACTAGACTCTGTGAGGTTGGGACCCCCATTTTATAGATGGGAACTCAAAGAAATAAAGTGACTTGTTTTTCATCCCATCTAATAATAGGGAGTAGAAACAGGATTTGAACCTAGGAGTCACATCTGAAGTTCATGTTTTTCCCGTTATATCTCACTATCTCTAGCCTGGGGAGCTTAGATGCTCATGTTATCAGGCACCAGAATGGGTCGTAAGCACAGGACTCTAGTCTCGGCTACTGTTCTATCTCCTAATCCTAGAATAGTTCTTGGCAAATAACAGGCATCTAAAACTGTGTCTGAGTACACAAATGGCTGAATAAACAAATGAAGTTCTCAAGTATTAAATTCAATGGTTTAAACACAACAACAAACATCTTTTTCTGCATGCAGGAAATATTGGTCCCCATAACCAGGCTGAGTCTGAAATGCAAGTCAAGTATTACCAGATCTTTAAGAGGTGAGATGCAGAGATGGGAAAGAGGGCAGAGACTGTATCATTCAAGGATAACTTGCCTAAGATCACATCATAGAGTAAATAAATGACGAGTGGTTACAGAACTCTCACCCCCTCACCGTCAACCCAAGGAAAGGGAGTCAGTCCTGGGAAAAAAATCAAAGGGCCTGAGCTTAAATCCCAGAGATTATTATCAGTTGTCTTCAGTGTCCTCATCAGCAAAAGGGAATGATATCCATTTCTGGGTGATGTAGTACAGATGAAATAATGAATTGTGAAATAGCTAAGAACAAGCACTGGGTAAACACAAATTTTGATGAGTTTGTTAGATGTCAGTTTTATTGATGATATTATTTCATCATATAACCTTCAATTTGTTCAAATATTACTAGTCTATTCATGCAGAACAGAAGTATATAATTTACTCAGAATTCTGAATCTTCTAAAAACATATATACCCTTGAGAAATGTAGCTTGGACGTTTCTTTGGAAAATCTATTCATTAATCCATATAAGTTCATTCATACATTTATTAATTCAATAAGTATTTTTAAACATTATACAAATACAACATAATTGATATTTTGACTAACTCATGAGGACACAGGTCAGAGCAATGAGGAGCCAAAGGGACACATATTCACAGGGGTCTTTGATGTCTTGGAGTATAGTGTGAGATAGAAAAAAAATGTATGGGTAGAAAGAGGATTGTCTAAAAGTAGTCCAGAATGATAGAAATTCCTCATCTGTTGATGGTTATTTTTAGCTTGCAGAGATCATTGCCCAAAGTCTAAGGGTCAGTGCTTTCTTTTGTGCTTTCCAGATGGTTCTCAGGGTGTCAGAGAGAAAATGGTCAGATGGCCCTCCTAAGGATGAATGTGCTGACTATTCAGAGTTTCCTCACTACTCTTAGATGTATGAACTTCTTCCCAAGTCCACCATAAAACCTTTAGTAAAAGCACCAGATCTTCATGTGTTTATTACTGATCATGTTTATACAGTTAAATCTTTACTGACACAAACTAAATGTCAACTAGGATGCCTCCTTATGCCTAAAAGTTTAGTGAGATTGGCTTGAAACCCCATTTACACATCCTCTTGAGGTTCAAAGCCCATCCATCTCGTTATTTTATTATTTTAATTCCTGTAAAGCTTAAATTAAATCCTGCTTGTTTGCTTGCTTGTGATCCCTTCAGTAAGCCATATTGTTTCAGACAAGAAACCCATATCTTTACTAATTTTCCCAAAAGAAGATCTACCCTCCCATATAAATACACAAGACTGCAGAAGACTTTTTGAAGGAGCTGAAAAGAGAGTTTAGAGAGGAGTAGGGGGCATGGGGAGAAATACTTGCCCAGGCAAAGCAATCAAAACAGTAGAATTTTAGGTCGTCTTTTTCTCCAAAAGTCCTTTTTGTTTTCTCTGTCATTTGGAGTTCCTCTCTTAGCCCTTTGCCCTCAAGGTCCACTATCCTACCACCGACTGATCACTTACTCTTCTTCCTCTCTATCCTCTACTCTTCTACACCCTTCCAGGGTAACAAACGAACTTACTTTCTGCATCTTACTTAAAGTAGCTTGCCTGCTTCTCTGTGACTCTTGTCACATCCTACATACAGGCTTTTGCAATCTGTTTCTATACCAAGTGTTCATCAAGATATTGTTTCAATCAAGGCCATTATCTTGTCCTCGTAGGAAATCAGGTGTTATCTATCAAAGTACTTGTCGGATTTCCATAGAGGTAGGCTCTTTGGGAGTGGCTCGAACCATCCTCTCTACCTCCGTCTCTTGTGTTTCTGTCCCTTTATGTTCCAGCCATAATGAATTATCTGCAGTCGGTGCTCATTGGCACTTCCACATCATTGCATGTTCTTGTTCCAAAGCCTGGGAACATCAGCATCTACTTTGTATAGCTAAATCCTGCTTAATTTTTAAATCAGCTTAAAAGTGGCCTGCTTTAAAAAGATTTTTCCATCACTGAGAAATGTCATAGCCCCTTTCCCCTCAAAAATTGGGGTATTTCTGTCACATCTGTGTTAACTTCTACAATCGGCCTTATTGTTTATATTTTAACAGTTTGACCATTGTGTTCTCATCTCTACACCCCATATCCACACACTGTATGTGTAATTCATACGATGCCTTAACTAGTTGCTGAATGAATAAAAGAATAAATGAATGAACTGACAAATAAATCAATGATGTCATCAATGACTATCTCTTTCATTGTTTCTATAATAACAATATCTATATTTTTAAAAGAAATAAAAATGAGAACACAACACATATAACATTTTGTTTTTCTTGGTTTTTAAATTTTTTTGAATTGCCACAGCTTTAACAGCAACTGGATCAGTTGATTGCAAACACTATGATGTGTTTTGGCCCTTGAATCCTATACATTATGGCATATGCAAAAAAGTCATAATTTCAAGATGATAATTTGAATGGAAACAGATGGTATTTCAGTAGTGGCACACATAGATTCTTGTATCTTGCAGGTCATGTTCCCCACCCCCCCTTAGGAAAATTTTACATTTGCCATATTTCTTTCCCCACCTCCCTGTCTCCACCCCTCTGGCCATATGTTTCATAATGAGGGCACTTAAAATATCATAGAATTGGCCTGTCCTCATGATATTTAAAATGTGAAATGTGACAATATCTTAAACACATTTCAAACACATGGCTGCAAAGAAGGAGGAAAAAGAAGCAATGAAAAAAGTTCACAACAAGTTATTTTGAGGGAAGGTCGGCTAGGAGGGAAGGGGTATCACGTTAGGGATTTCAGATAGAAAAACTGGCTGCTCTGCCATAATGCATGAAAGATGGTATTTGATGAATGTGTGATCGATGCTTCTGAGAAACAGACCATCAGTCAGAAAATATATATTTTAATTTATAGAAGCAAAGGGCCTGGGCCACCCAAAGAGTTTGGCTATCTGTTCTCTAGTCTGGAGAGCAGGCGAGAGAAAGGTCACCCATCTGCTTCCCTGGGTGTAATTCTGCTTTGCTGGGATCATCTGCCTGCAGGCCAACCACGGACGAAACTTGGCTGGGCTTAGCTGTGTTGGCAGCAGGTGAAATATCAGATGGGAAGACCATAAATAATAAATGGGCCCATTTTTCATATTTGGATAGAGAGAAATGTTAATCAAGTTAGGGAAAGTTTAGATCCCTTGTTTTAAACAGCTAGGCTTTGATTAGTTCAAGATTGACCATTCAATCTCCAAAAGCCTTGGTATTTCTCTCCGCCAGAACATATATGTGTTCACTGCAGATCACTGTGCATTCCTGAAGGGAAAAGCTGACGATATTGAAGGGTCTGTATTTCTCAGTTCCGTTTAGAGGTTCAGCATGTACAGGTCCAGCTGGTCTTTTAATTTTCATTTGTCCTTAGAGTGAGCATGATAGATGTGAGATCTGCTGTCTTTCACACTGCCTGCTTCTGAAAAACAAAAACAAAAAAATTATACTATACTACCCATGCTTCCACAGGGGTGTGAGCACTTCAGGAATGCACAGTGATCTGCAGTGAACACATATATTAAAAAGAAGACCAAAATTCACAATAATTCTGGAAATCAAACATAAAACTTTAAAGAAATATCAAGGCTTTCAGTAGGCCTCTTTACACCTCCAGATCCCTGGGAATATTTTTTCAGTCTCTTCTGTCATTATTCCACTTGGGAAATTGTGGCAGACAGATACAGGAGGAGCATCCTTCTATAAAAGCACTGGCTGGTCTATCAGGCTTAGGAAAGCAAATAACTTCTCACTTCATCTCATTGCTTTCCCTTTAAGTATCTGTAGTACAAAAGTCATGTGATGCTTCCTGTCTTCAAGGAATGGCATTCATTCAGAATTGGAATTTTGTCATGGATAGATAAAATCCCAAGTAGAATCAGAGGAATATCTCTTGGACATTCAACAAACTCATGGTTCATGGAACCAGTGCTGGCTACTGTGCTCAGAGGAATGAATTCCTTTGGTGGCAACGGAATATTTAGTGAAGTGTGCTGCAGTTGATCATGAGCACTGATTGCAAATGTCGAGCCTGAAAAAAATCTGCACATGTACCTCTTTCCATGTGTCCTTTACATTGATGCCAGAATGATTCCAATCTGATCATGGCACTTTTATGATCACAAATGGCTTCCTTCAGTGGCTTTTCATTGCCTATCAAATAAAACTTTAACTCTTTTGCTTTGCTTTCACCATCTCAGTAATGCGTTCTTATCTTCGTCACTCTACTCAACACAGCGTTCTCCAAATTCTATCCTCCAAAGTGCTTGCCCTACTTTACCACCTGCCTTTTCCATTTATTCCTCCCAGAGGACCCTCTAATACTGATTTTACTTATTACCATCCTAGAGGCCTCCAAAGACCACTTCAAAGAAGGCTTTTCTGATCTTCCCCTCCTGCAATGCCTTGATCTTCTCAGAAAGTTTTCAGTGCTATAGGAATGACCACCGTATAATGCCTTGAGTTAGAAACATTTGGTCAGTTCTTTGATCTCCCCAGGTATATTGAAAACCCTAGGAAGGCAGAGATCTTTCATTTTGAAATGTCCCAGTGCTTAGTGGAGTGTATGTGTTTCTTTGTTCTTTTGTTTTATTATTTTATTTAGAGTCAGGGTCTCATTCTGTGGCCCAGGCTGAAATGAAATGGCAGAATCACAGATCACTGAAACCTGGAACTTCTGGGCTCAAGCAGTTCTCCAGCCTCAACCTCCCAAGTAGCTAGGGCTACAGGCGCTCACCACCACACCTGGCTAAATTTTATTTTTTATTTTTATACTTTTATTTTTTGTAGAGATGTATTGCCTAGGCTATTGAAGTGTTTTGAATATAGTAGATGCTTAATAAATATTTGTTAAGTGAATTAGTGGATTTTAATTTTGTAAAGAAGATGATATAACAAACTTCTATGATGTTTACTAATATTCTAAGCAACATGCTATCAACTGCAGAATGAATTGTTTGCTTTTAAATGCTTCCTGGAAAAGAGATTAATTCCTCTGGTTAAATTAACTTGCATAGCTGGTAGGTAAGATTCCAGATGCAGGAAAGAAAACTAGTATAAGCTCATAAATTTAACATTCTGAATAACAAATGTTGCTTTTTGGAAGAGATATACCAGATTACAGCCAGGTTCAAGCCCTGTATCACAGATATCTATCAGGAACAATACAGTTTCACCATGACAACTGCAGAAGGCAGTTCTGGCCTCCATTCCTAGGTTGGATTGAGGACTAGTTTCCAAGAGGCATCAAATTGAATTTCATGTGTAGAATTCAACTGGCAGGTTAAAAGGGCTTGTAGATCTAATTTGATGTGTAGAATTCAACTGGCAGGTTAAAAGGGCTTGGTTTTCCTGTGAGGTAACTAGTGTTAGTTAAAGGCACTGAAAACAAAGTACAGACAATCTCTTTTCCAGTATTCAAAGGCAGCAGAAGTGGTGTGGGCTGAGGTTAATTCACAGCTGATGATGCAACTAAATAAAAATAAACAGATGTGATGAGTGATTGTTGATCGAAAGCAACTTTTAAAAATTAAAGTTCATATATTTATTCAGATTAGCTTTGACCTAATGCCCTATTTCTATCCACCCAGGACACCACAAGACACTTCATCATGTCTTCATAGTCCTCTCTTGCCTGTGACAGTTTCTCAGATGTTTTTGATGACCTTGACAGTTTTGACAATTAATGGTCAGGTATTTGGTAAAGTGTCCCTCATTTGGGATTTGTCTAATGTTTTGTAGGCTGAGGTTATGTGTTTGGGGAAGAAGACCCACAGAGGTAAAGTACCATTTTCCTCCCATTACACCAAGGGTATATACTATCTGCATGGCTTAACATTGATGATGCTAACTGTAATCACCTGGCTGGGACAGTGTTTGCCAGGTTTCTCTACTGTGAAGTTACTGTGTTGTATCACTTTCCACACAGTACTCTTTGGAAGAAAATTACTATGCACAACCCTCATGTAAAGTGTGAGGAGTTATGATTCACCTCCTTGAAGGTGGAGTATCTACATAAATTATTTGGAATTCTTCTACAGGAGAGATTTGTCTGTTCTCCACTATTTATCTAATCATTTATGTATTTGTTCAATCATTTATTTATGTCAGTATTAACTCATCTATAATTACTTTATACTTTAGATTATCCAATACTACTTTATTTTCTTACTCAAATTGTTCTAGCTTTGGGCATTGGCAGCTCTTTCCATTCTTCTCTATATACCTTTGATATCTCCCTCCATTGCATATGCATATTTAATTACTTTTTTAGCCGTTTCTTACTTTCTGGTACTACAAAATGGTCCAGGTTCATTTTGTATATTTCCAGTCTTGGCCCTAGAACTGAGATGGGATTGTTCCCTTGACCCCATTCAAGGATGGGAACTGGAGTGGCTCATTTCATTCCGCCCATGACTGGCCACTTCTCATAGGAGGGACAGTGCGAGCGAGCTAATGTGGGAACCAGAATGAACAAACGCTGGGACTGACTTGTTGCTCATCTCTGGCAGGAGCAGGCTTTGTGTGGGCCCCAGAGCAGCATCACTCAGTGGCAACAAGGATATTTACCATCCAGAGATCTTGGTTTCTATGCCATTCTCCAATCAAAGGAATGGGAGCTCCTTGGAGAAATTGGCTAATTCTGATACAGAAGGGCTGGGCTCCCAGCTAAACCCCACCCTTAAGCCTGGAACCATGGCCCTAAGCGAAAACAGTTGACCCCGTTTTTCTGTCCAAATGTTGCCTTTTTGGCTCGCCCCTATCCTGTGCCCATAAAAGATTTCAGGTGGTGGAGCAACACGAGCAGCTGAGCATCAGGGCTACAAATGGCTCAGTGGTGAGCAGAGAAGCTCTGAGCAGCATCCAAATGTGTTACAACCAATGCTCTTTCACCTCTGCCATCTGGGGACAGCCAAGTGCCAACCAGCTCAGTGGAGGGTCAGAGTGGCAGCCCCTGCCCTCTCGGCACCCAGGTTCTTGTCTAGCATCCAGGAAGAATCAAGTCACAAGAACCATTTGAAAGGTAATGAATTTGGAAGATTTTATTGAGCAGTGGGTGGCTCTCAGCAGAAAGGGAGGCTGGAAAGGGGATGGGAAGGTGATCGTTCCCTGAAGCCTGGCAGTCTCCGGCTGGGCCCCTCCCAGAAGCTGTACCATCTGAAGTTAGCAGTGTCTATCCGTAATCTCCGATGCTTCTCTGCTCACCACTCAGCCACCTGTAGCCTTGATGTTCAGCTGCTTGTGTTGCTCTGCCACCTGAAGTCTTTTATGGGCACAGGATAGGAGCGAGCCAAAAAGGCAACATTTGGACAGAAAAACGGGGTCAACTGTTTTCACTTAGGGCCACGGTTCCAGGCTTAAGGGTGGGGTTTAGCTGGGAGCCCAGCCCTTCTGTATCAGAACTAGGCAATTTCTCCAAGTGGCTCCCATTCATTTGATTGGAGAATGGCCTAGAAACCAAGATCTCTGGATGGTAAGTATCCTTGTTGCCACTGAGTGAGGCCCTCTCAGTAGGCAAAACAAGGAAACATAGATGTGTATGCTAACTTGTGTATATATATAAATATCTATAAATGTTTCAATGCATAACCTTCTCTATTATGCTAAGCTAATTATGAACTCATACTGAGGTGTCCAACTCAAATATATTACCATCTGGGTCATTCTAGTCTTATCCCCTTGTTTGTCTGTAACTGCCATTCCGATTGTGAGATACCTGCCTTACATCATCTGCCATCCATTTATGTGATTGTTCAATGGCAGTGTTTTGTATAGTGGTTTCAGAATTATTAACCCATATTGCCATGAGAAACAGCTTTATTAATTAGATTACATTGCTGTATAAAAGTTATTTTGGCTTTAGTTTTACAGACTCTGCACATTTCCAAAATTACTTAGATTAACATCTTTTCCTGAACCTCATTTGGTGAGGTTGTTTCACATATCTGTAATACAATTCGATTATTTTATCAGAGTCTGCCTTACATTCTAGAATCCTCCAAGATCCTAAATGACTTTATATATATGCCTAAATGCCTTTATGTATATATACACAAATATATATATAATTTATTTTGCATACTTTAAGAATCACTCATTGCTATATCTCTTGCAAATATTGATCAATTACCATCTTTATTGATTTGCCTTTTGCATGTCATATAATTGAAATTATATCATATGTAGTTCAGACTGGCTTTTTTTCACTTAGCAACATGCATTTGAAGTTCAATCTTTTTTTGTGGTTTTGATAGCTCACGTCACTATATTATTGACTAGTATTACAGTCTATAAATGTACCACAATTTAGTTATCCATTCACCTATTGAAGAATGTCTTTTTTCAGTTTTTTTTTTTGTCATTATGAGTACAGCTTTTATACCCATTCATGTGCAGGTATTGTATAAATATATGTTTTCTTATATTTATAGAAACTAGGTAAATATCTAGGTGTACAATTGCTGGATAATATGGTAAGGCTATGTTTAACTTTGAAAGAAACTGCTAAACTGTCTTCCAAAGTAGCAGTACCATTTTGCATTTGGATCAACAATGGTCCCTGCTGCTCTGCATCCTCTCTAGTATTTGGTACCGCATTTTTAAAGCCATTCTGCTAGGTATGCAATGGTATCTTATTGTTCTTTTAATCTGTGTTTCCCAAAGGACAAATTATGTTGAGCAGCTTTTCATCTGTTTATTTGCCATATGTGTATTTTCTGTGGTGAGGCATTAATTCAGATCTTTAGCTTATTTCCTAAAATGAGAATTATTTTTCTTGTTATTAAGTTTTGATAGTTTTTATGTCTTTGTATATTTTGGATACAAGTCATTTATCAGATGTGTGTTATGTAAATATTTCTCCTAGTTTATACCTTGTCTTTTTACTCTTTCAACAGTGTCTTTCCTAGAGCAACAGTTTTCAATTTTACTAAAGTACAACTTACCAATTTTTTCATGAATCATACTATTTGTATCGTATTTGAACACTTGTCACCAAACCCAACATAATTTAGGTTTTCTCTTATGTTTCCTTAAATAAATTTTACAATTTTGTATCTCACATTTAGGTCTATCATCCCTTTAGAATTCACGTTTTTGTAAGGTGTAAGGTTCTTTCTTTTTTCATTTGCTTTTTTCTCTCTTTTTCTTTTTTTTCTTTCTTTTTGCATGGGGATATCCAATTGTCCTACCATCGTTTGTTGTAAATATTATACTTTCTTCATTGAATTTACTTTGTTACATCATCAAAGATCAGTTTACTATATTCACACGGATCTATTTTGGGCCTCTCTGTTCTGTTCAACCAAACTACCTGGCAATTTTTTTTTCCCAATAGTACACTATCTTAATTACTGTAGTTTAATAGTAAGTCTTGAAAAACTGGTTCATACAAGTTTTACACCTTTCTTCTTCAGTATTTGGTTATTCTATGTCTTTTGTTTCTCCATATAAACTTTAGAACCAGGTTGTTGATACCTACAAAATAACTTGCTGAGATTTTGACTAGGGTTGCATTGAAGATATCAATAAAAAATATGGACTATGTATTTTAATATTGGGTCTTTCAATCCACGCATATGGACTCTCTATTTATTTAGATACTCTCTGATTGTTTTCATCTGTATTTTGTCATTTTTCTGCATATAGATTCTGTACATGTGTTAGATTTATATGTAAGTGTTTATTTTGGGAGGAGGAGTTTATTGTAAATGGTACTTACGAAAAAATTAACATTTTATGTTAACCTCGAGGCCTGCAGTCTTGTTATTCCCACCTATTGGTTTCAAAAGTATTAATGTAGATTCTTAGAGATTTTCTAGAGTGACAGTGTTGCCATTGGTAAATAAGGCATTTTTATTTCTTCCTTTTCAATTGGTATACCTTTTATAATTATTATTCCTATCATTGCACTAACTAGAATTTCCACAAATATTTTGGACAATATTGGTAAGAGACGACCTCTTTGCTTTGTTCTCAATTTTAGGTCAAAAACTTTTAGTGTCTTACTAAGTATGAGGTTAGCAATTGGTTTTTGATTTATCCATCAAGTTAGTTTCTCTTTATTTCTAGTTTGCTGAGAATTTTTATGATGAATGAGTATTGAATTTTCTAAAATGCTTTTTCAATGTCAACTGATAGAATCCTATGATGTTTCTTCCTTAGCCTGTTGATATGGTAGATTACATTGCTGTATTTTCTAATGTTGAATCAGTTTTACATATCTGGAAAAAATTTCATCTCACCATGGTGCATAACTCTTTTCAGGCATTGTTGAATTTGATTTGCTAATTTTTTAAAAGGTTTTTGTGTTTATGTTTATGATAGATATTGTAGCTTCTCTTCCTCCTCCTCCTCCTTCTGGTTTCAGTTTAAGGGTGATGCTAGCCTCATAGAATGGGTTAGAAAAATTTTTCTCTGCTTTTATTTTCTGCAAAGGATTGTGGAGAACTAGAATTATTTTTCCCATATGTTGACAGAACTCTCCAGTGAAACAAGATGGATGTAGCGCTTTCATTTTTGTGCAGGTTTTTATAAATCTCATTGTTCAAGGAATTGATTTATTTCATCTGCGTTATCAAAATTTTTGCTAATAGATTTATTTATGGTATTTCTATAGTATCCTTTCAGTGTCAGTGAGCTCAGTTTGTATAACCTCTCTTTACTTTTTGATATTAGTAATTTGTGTCTTCTCTTTCTTCATTGGTTAGCCCAGCCTGATGTTTACCAATTTTATTTATCTTCTCAAAAATTAGCTGTTAGGTTTTTAAAATTTTCACAATTCTTTTACTGTTTTCAATTTAATTGGTTACTGTTCTTTTTTTTTTCTCTGCTTGCTTTATGCTTAAATTTTCTTCTCTAAGTGGCAGCTTAGAGGTATTGATTTTAGAGCTCCCATATGTTCTAATACAGGCATTTAATGCTATAAATGTCCTTGTTAGCAATATTTTTCCTGGATCACATAATCTTTGATAATTCCAATTTTAATTTTTTGATTGATACATACTATTTGCACTTATTTATAGCATACATGTGATATTTTGTTACATGCATAGAATGGGTAATAATCACGTCAGGATATTTAGGTTGTCCATCACTTCAGGTATTTACCATTTCTGTGTTGGCAATATCTCAAGTCCTCTCTTCTAGGTATTCTGAAATATATAATACATTGTTAATTATAGTCACAATGCCTTCTATCAAACATTAGAACTCATTACTTCTATCTAACTGTATATTTGTACCCATTAACAAACTTCTCTTTATAACCACACCAATCCACACATCCCCCCAGCCTCTGACACCTATCATTCTACTTTCTACCTTTATGAGATCAAATATTTTAGCTCCCACAGATGAATAAGAACATGCAGTATTTGTCTTTCAGTGTCTGATTTATTTCACTTAACGTAATGCCTCCAATTTTGTCCATGTTGCTGCAAATGACATAATTTCATTCTTTACTATGACCAAATAGTATTCCATTGTGTATATATGCCATGTTTTCTTTGTCCATTCGTCCATTGATGAACACTTAGACTGATTTTATATCTTTCCTATTGAGCACAGTGCTACAATAAACATGGCGGTGGAGATGTCACTTTGATATACTGATTTCCTTTTCTTTGAATAAATACCCAGTAGTGGGATTGCTGGATTAAGTGGTAGTTTTATTTTTACTTTTTTGAGAAATCTTCAAGCTTTTTTCTATAGTGGCTGTACTAATTTACATTCCCACCAAAAGTATACAAGAGTTACCTTTTCTCTACATCCTCTCCAGCATCTGTTATTTTTTGTCATTTTAGCAATAGCAATTCTGAGGTAAGATTGTATCTTATCATGGTTTTGATTTGAATTTTCCTAATAATTAGATATGTTGAGCATTTTTTATATACTTTTTGGCCATTTGTATTTCTTATTTTCTGACATTATCTATTCATGCCGGTTGCCCACCTTTTAATGAGATTGGTTTTTGTTTGTTTGCTTTGTTTTGTTTTTTACTGTTAGGTTGTTTGAGTTCCTTGTTTACTGTGAATATTATTCTCTTGTCAGATGAATAACTTACAAATAGTTTCTGTCATTCAAAAGGTTGTCTCTTTGTCTCTTCACTCTATTGATTGTTTCCTTTGCTGTGTGGTGTTCCAAGCACCATTTATTTTTATTTTTATTTTTTTATTATGATTATTATTATACTTTAGGTTTTATGGTACATGTGCACAATGTGCAGGTAAGTTACATATGTATACATGTGCCATGCCGGTGCAGTGCACCCACTAACTCGTCATCCAGCATTAGGTATATCTCCCAATGCTATCCCTCCCCGCTACCCCCACCCCACAGCAGTCCCCAAAGTGTGATGTTCCCCTTCCTGTGTCCATGTGTTCTCATTGTTCAGTTCCCACCTATGAGTGAGAATATGTGGTGTTTGGTTTTTTGTTCTTGCGATAGTTTACTGAGAATGATGATTTCCAATTTCATCCATGTCCCTACAAAGGACATTAACTCATCATTTTTTATGGCTGCATAGTATTCCATGGTGTATATGTGCCACATTTTCTTAATCCAGTCTATCATTGTTGGACATTTGGGTTGGTTCCAAGTCTTTGCTATTGTGAGTAGTGTCGCAATAAACATACGTGTGCATGTGTCTTTATAGCAGCATGATTTATAGTCCTTTGGGTATATACCCAGTAATGGGATGGCTGGGTGGAATGGAATTTCTAGTTCTAGATCCCTGAGGAATCGCCACACTGACTTCCACAAGGGTTGAACTAGTTTACAGTCCCACCAACAGTGTAAAAATGTTCCTATTTTTCCACATCCTCTCCAGCACGTGTTGTTTCCTGACTTTTTAATGATTGCCATTCTAACTGGTGTGAGATGGTATCTCATTGTGGTTTTGATTTGCATTTCTCTGATGGCCAGTGATGGTGAGCATTTTTTCATGTGTTTTTTGGCTGCATAAATGTCTTCTTTTGAGAAGTGTCTGTTCATGTCCTTCACCCACTTTTTGATGGGGTTGTTTGTTTTTTTCTTGTAAATTTGTTTGAGTTCATTGTAGATTCTGGATATTAGCCCTTTGTCAGATGAGTAGGTTGCAAAAATTTTCTCCCATTTTGTAGGTTGCCTGTTCACTCTGATGGTAGTTTCTTTTGCTGCCAAGCACCATTTATTAAAGAAGCTGTCGTTTCCCCAATGTATGTTCCTGGGGCTTTTATTGAAAATCACTTGGCTATAAATATGTGAATTTATTTTTGGGTTTTCTATTTAGTTCCAATGTTTTATGTGACTGTTTTTATACTAATACCAAGCATTTTTTGGTTACTATAGCCTTGTAACATATATTAAGAAGGGTGGGAGGTCTTGCTCTATCACTCTGGCAAGAGTGCAGTGGTGCAATCATACATAGCTCACTGCAGTGTCAAATTCCTGAACTCAAGCAATCCTTCAGCCTCAGCCCCCTGAGTAGCTGGGACTACAGGCATGTACCACCATGGCCAAATATATTTACTTTTGGTAGAAACAGAGTCTTACTATGTTACTCAGGCTGGTCTTGAACTCCTGGGCTCAAGCAACCCCCCACACTGGCCTCTCAAAGTGCTGGGATTACAGGCATGAGCCGCCACACCAAACCCTTGTAATATATTTTGAAGTCAGATACTGTGAGACTCCAGCTTTGCTCTTTTTACTTAGGATTGTTTTGGTTCTTTGGGCTCTTGTTTTATTCCATACACATTTCAGAATTGTTTTTTTGTATTTCTGGGAAAAATGACATTGGTATTTTGATGAGATTGCATTGAAACTCTAGATTGCTTTGGGTACTATGGATATTTTAGCAATATTAGTTCTTCCAATCCATCAGCATGGGATATCTTTTTGTTTGTGTCCTCTTTCATTTCTTTCATCAGTGTTTTGCATTTCTGTTTGTGGAAATCTTTCACCTCCTTGGTTAAATGTATTTTAAGGTATTTTATATTTGTAGCTATTATAAATGGTATTGTTTTCTTGATTTGTTTTTCTCTGCTAGTTTATTATTGGTGTGTAGAAATGAAAAATTAATTCAGTAAAGTTGCAAAATATAAAACCATATGAAAAATAAAAATTTCTGTTAATAAATTTTTCATATGATTTTATATTTTGCAACTTTACTGAATTTATAAGATCTATGTTTTATTTTTCTGGTGGAGCTTTTTCTAGATATAAGATCATGTTATCTATAAAGAAGGACAATTTGACTTCCTTTTTTCCAATTTAAATGCCTCTTATTTCTTTATCTTGCCTTATTTCTCTAACTAGGACTTCTAGTGCTATTTTGAATAGAAGTGGTGAAAGTTAGCATCCTTGTCTTCTTCCAGTTCTTTCAGCTTTTTCCCATTCAGTATGATGTTAGTTGTGGATTTGTCATATATGGCCTATATTATGTTGAGGTATGTTTCTTCCATGCCTAGTTTAAGAGTTTTTATCATGAAAGAATTCTAAATTTTATCAAATGCTTTTTCTGGATCTTTTGAGATGATTATATTTTTTGTTCTTCATTCTGTTGAGGTAATGTGTCACATTTATTGATTTGTGTACATTAGACCACCCTTCCATCCCATGTATAAAACCCACTTGATTATGGTGTATAATCTTTTGGATGTACTGTTGAGTTCTGTTTGCTAGTGTTTTGTTAAGCTCATTTGCATTTATATTGGCCTATATTTTTCTTTATTTGTTGCATTCTTGTCTGCTTTTTGTATCAGAATGATGATGACCTCATCTCATAGATTTAGTTAGGGAGAATTCCTTTTTTTTTTTTTTTTTTTTTTTGGTGGGGGAATAGTTTGAGAAGAATTGATATTAGTTCTTTTCTGTAAATTTAGTAGAATTTAGCAATGAAGCCATCCAGTCACTGGCTTTTCTTTGTTGGGATTTATTTTTTATTAGTGATTCAGTATCATTACTTGTTTTGTGTCTCTTTGGATTTTCTGTTGCCTCCTGATTCAATCTTAGTAGGTTGAATGTGTCCAGGAATATGTTTAGTTCCTCCAGGTTTTCCAGTTAGTTAGCATATAGTTGTTGCTAATAGTCTCTGATCTTTTGTATTTCTATGGTATCAGTTGAAATGTCTCCTTTTTTATTTCTGATTTTATTTGGTTTTCTTCTCGTTTTTCCTTGGTTAGTCTAGCTAGCAGTTTATCACATTATACCAACTTCTCATTTCACTGATCCTTTATATTTTTAGTCTCTATTATGTTTAGGTCTTCTTTGATCTTTATTATTTCTTTTCTTCTACTAATTTGAATTTGGTGTATCATTGCTTTTCTCATTTTTTGAGGTAGATCATGAGATTGTTTACTTGAAATCTTTCCACTTTTTGTTGTAGGCATTTATTGCTCTAAACTTCCCTCTTAATGTTTTTGCTGTATCCCATAGATTTTGGAATGTTGTGTTTTAATTTTTGTTTCAAATTTTTTTTTATTTGCTTCATTGACCCGCTGGTCACTTCGTAGCATGTTGTTTACTTTCCATGAATTTGTACAGTTTTCTATGGTCTTACTGTTATTTATTTCTACTTTTATTCCATTGTAGTCTGAGAAGATACTTGATATAATTTTGATTTATTAAAAAAATTGTTGAGACCTATTTTATAATCTGACATATAGTCTATTGTAGATAATTTTCTATGTGCTGATGAGAAGAATGTGTATTCTGTAGCTGTTTAATAAAATGTTCTTTAAATGTCTGTTAAATCCATTTGATCTAAAGTGCAGTTTACATCCAATGATTCTTTGCTAATTTTCTTTCAAAATGTTCTGTCTAATGCTGAGAGTGCAATGCTAAAGACTCCAATTGTATTGCATTGGAGTCTGTCTCTCCCTTTAGAAATAGTAATATTTGCTTTATATATCTAGGTGCTCCTGTACTAGATGCATATATTAGAATTGTTATACTTTCTTGCTGAATTGGTCCCTTTATCATTATATAATGACATTCTTTGTTTCTTTTCACTTTTTGATTTTAAATATGTTTTATCTATTATAAGTATAGTGGCTTTTGGTCACTTTTGGGTTCCATTTGCATGGAATATCTTTCTCAGTCCTTTTTACCTTCAGTCTTTATTAGTGAGGTCAGTTTCTTGTGAACAGCATATAGTGGGGTCACACTTTTTATATTCATTCATCCATTCTATATCTTTTAAGTGAGAAGTTTAATCCATTCATATTTGAGATTATTATTGATATGTTAAGGCTTATTCCTGTCATTTCATTAATTGTTTTATTGTTGTTTGGTATATCCTTTGTTCCTTTTTTCTATCTTATTGTCATTGTGGTTTGGTGGCTTTCTGTAGTGGTAATATTTGAATCCTTTCTCTTTTTTATTTGTGTGGTTGCTCAACCAGTCGGTTTTATGCTTGTGTGTGTTTTCATGATACAATGCATGATAGATACTGGTTCTTTTCTTTGTGGTATAGGACCCTCTTAAGCATTTTTTGTAGGTCTGGTATAGTGGTAATGGATTTCCTCAGCTATTGGTTATCTGAGAAATATTTTATTTTCCCTTCTTTTATAAAGGTTAACCTTGCTGGGTATAGTATTTTTGGTTGGCATTGTTTTGTTTGTTTCAGCATTTTGAATGTATCAACCCATTCTTTCCTAGCCTGTGAGGTTTCTGTTGAGAAATTTATTGTTTGTCATTTGGGATTTATCTTACAAGTGACTAGATACCTTTTTTTTCTTGCTGTTTTAGAATTTTGTCTTTGTCTTCCATTTTTGACTGTTTGACTACTCCGTGCAGTGAGAAAGACCTTTCCAGGTTGTATCATTTTGAGGATTTCTGGTCTCCCTGTATCTGTATGCCTAAATCTCTGGGTATGCTTGGGAAATTTTCAGCTATTATTTTCTTAAATAGATTTTCTACCCCTTTGGTCTTTTCTGCACTTTCTAGAACACTAAGAATTGAAATATTTGGGCACTTTGTGGTGTCCTATATGTCATGTTGGTTTTGTTCATTTTTTAAATTATTTTTCTTTATTTTTGTCTGACTGTTATTTCAAAAGACTTATCTTAAAGTTCTGAAATTTTTTTCTCCTAATTGATCTAGTTTATTGTCAAAGCTCTTGAATGTATATTTTATTTCATTCATTGAATTCTTTAATTCCAGGATTTCTGTTTGGTTCTTCTTTATGGTATCCTATCTCTTTGGTAAGTTTCTCATTTATATTGTGAATTACTTTTCTGATTTCTCTTTATTGTATATCTATGTTTTTATCTAAATGAGCTTTTAAAATATTATTTTGAATTTTTGTGGGATTTTATAAACTGCTTTTTCATTAGAATCTGTTGCTGCAGAATTATTGCATTTTCTTGCAGGTGTCATATTTCCTGGCCTTTTCATGTTCCCTGTATCCTTACATTGACATCTGTGCATCTAATGTAGCAGTCATGTCTAAGTTTTTGGATCTACTTTCATAGGGGAAAACATTTTCCTGAAGATATATCTATGGTGTTGGTTGATTAGGGCACTTTGGCTTTGGTTCTGGGTGCAAGCAGTAACATTGTCTTCATATATTTTCTTCAGCTGTAAACAGTGTCAGTGATATATGTGATTTCCCCAGTAGCTTAGGGTGCAGTTATCAGTGGAGATTGTGGTGAAGTTTTGCTGAGGATTGGGAAGCTAGGTAAGCCAGTACTCAGGCCCCAATGGTGGCAGTGGCAGGCTAAGCATGCTTGTCTTTTGGTCTGAGGGTGGCATATGCTGGTATCAGTGTTAGTGGTTGTAGGTTGGCCAGTTCTTGGACCTCCAGGTACCTTGCTTGAGTGTCAGCTGTGACATCAGTAGGTCAGATTCGTGGACAGATTCTCTCCCTAGGGAATAGGCTTGGTGTGGTTGATGGCAGCAGCAATGGTAGGGCAACCATTTGGCTTCCAAGCTGTCTGCACTTGTGTTGGTGATGGTTTCAACAGGCTTAGTGGGTTAGTATAGTATCTGTGGGCAACCCAGCAACCCCAGTGATATGTATGGGTATTGGTTGTGGTGGGCAGGAATGAGGTGATCTTCAGGTTCCCCCTTGGATGGAGGCAACAGTGGTGGTGGTAGATGGGGGAGCCTCTCCTCAGGGCACATGCAAGTGCACTGTGCATCTGCTACTCTGGAAGGTAAGGTTTCTGTCGGTGGCAGCAGTGTCACCAGGGCTGGTGTCACTGCCAGTAGCTTGCACTTTATCTATAGCAGCAGCATCCAGCAGCAGTGGTGGCTGCAGGCAAAGGATGTCAGTTGGGCTTCAGGAATGTAAAGATGCAGGGGCTGATGGACCCAGGGCAGGATATAGTCTGGTGTGGGCTGGGCTCTCAAAAAGGCCCTGCTATGTAGCTGCTTAGGTCTCACCAGGTGTTTTAAGACTCAATATGAGCTTCCTCTCTGAAGCAATGTTTCCAGGCAACTGCCTGTGTTAGTCGCAGGGCCTGCGAGGGTCAAGGGGCTCTCCTATGGCTAGAATGGCAGGAGTCCATGGTGGGAATTTAGACTAATGGGAGTCTCTCACTTTACTTTCCCCACATTGAGGAGCCTCTCCAGGCTCCCGGCTGATCTTGGCTGAGCAGACTGCCTAGCTTCCCTCTCCTTCCTTGCCTTAGGTGTTTCCTGTCACTTTTCTGTTGAATTTCAGTATTTTCTCTTAAATGATCCATTCAAAGTGTGATTATCTACTCACTGTTTTGATTCTTCTTCATGGAGGATGCAAGTGTCAAATGTCCCTGGTCAGCCATCTTGAAATCCCTTCTGAATTTTTATTTTCATTCTGTTCAAAATATATTTTAATTTTTCTTGAGAAATATATTGTTTGATCTGTGTGTTAAGAAGTATATTGTTTCATTCTTGAATATTTGGTAATTTTTCAGCTTTCTTTTTGTTATTAATTTTTAGTTTTATTCTATTACGGTCTGAGAACATATTTTGCATGATTTCAATTACTTTATATGTTAGTTGTATCTTATGGCCAAGAATGTGGTCTATTTTGGTAAGTGTTTATATGAGCTTGTGAAAAACGTGTATTCTGGTGTTGTTAGATGGAGTGAATTCTTTAAATGTCAATTGGATCAAGTTGATTGATTGTGCTGTTTAGGTCATCTACATCTATATCTTTACTGATTTTTCTACATCTAAGTCATCTACATCTACATCTTTACTGATTTTTCTGCCTGGTTGATATATCAGTTACTAATAAACTGTGTTGAAGTGGATTTGCCTACTATTAAGTTTTTTCAGTTTTTGCTTAATGTATTTTGTTTAGGGTATACACTTTCAGCATTGTTATTCTTCTTAAAGAACTGACACATTTATCATTATACAGCATTTCTTCTTTATTCCTGACAATCATCCTGGCTTTGAAGTCTGCTTTGTCTGAAATTGTCAAAGCTCCTTCAGCTTTCTTCTAATTAGTGTTAGCATGGTATATCTTTCTCCATTTCTTTATTTTTAATTTATAGGATTATTTTATTATGTTAGTTTTCTGTAGATTACATAGAGTTTGGTTTTAATTTTATTCATTCTGATAATTCTTTGTCTTTAAATTTGTAAAATTATACTATTTACATTTAAAGATATTATTAATATTCTTGGTTTTTATTCATTGAATTTTTCTTTGTTTCTTATTTTTCTTCATTTTTCTGCTTTTCTGGTTTTAATGGAGCATTTTATATTTCCTCCCTTAACATATCAGTTATATTTATGTTTTAAAATACTGGGTGCCTAGAGTTTTCTGTATGCAGTTATAATTAATATAATTCCACTTCAAATAATACTATATTGCTTTCATATGTAGTGCCTTAGAACATATTCTTCCCAAATTCTCCCTTCCATACCTTGTGACATTGTTTATATTTACCTCATTTATTCATGTGCTATATTCACCCAATATATTGATTCTATTATTACTTTGTATAATAATCATTTAGATAAACTAAGAATAAAAAATGTTAATTTTCTTTTAATTTCATTTATTCCTCCTTTTATGCTTTTTTCCTTTACAGATATCTAAATTTTTTACTTATAACATTTTTTCTCTGACTGAAAAATGTCTTTTAAGAATTTCACTGCATATACTTCTAGGTTGATTTTTTTCTTTCAACTGTTCAAATATTTTACCAACTCTCTTCTTGCTTACATGGTTTCTGATAAGGAATCTGTCATTACTCTCATTCTATTCTTATTTCTCTATAAGTAAAGTCTCTTACTCTCTCTCTCCCCTTCTCTCTTTCTCAAAATATTCTTATTGTCTCTGGTTCCTAAAATTTAAATATGGTATGTCTGTGTGTGTGTGTGTGTGTGTGTATGTGTGTGTGTGTGCATGTTTTCATAATTTACCTGCTTGTTATTCTCCGAGATTTTCTTTAGTCTATCTCATTAATTCTGGAGAGTTGTCAGCCATTATTATTTCAAATATTTCTCTTATTCTTCTCTTATTCTTTTTATCCTTTTATCCTAATTACATACATGTTATATTTTTTAAAATTGGTCCAGAGTTCTCAAAATTCTGTCTCCCCCCACCCGCAACATACACTCATTTTCTTTGTATTTAAGTTTGGGAAATTTTTATTCACCAGTCTTCCAGCCCTGATTCTTTCCTCAGTCATTTATAGTCAATGGATGACCCCCATCAAAGACATTGTTTATATTTGTTATTGCATCTTCTTATTTCCAGCATTTGTTTTTTATTATTTTTTAGTTTTTCCATTTATCTCTCTGTATTACCTATTTGTTATTGCATATTATCTACTTTTATGCCTGGTATAGCCCTTAACAATTCAATTGTAGTCATTTTAAATTCCCTGGCTGCTATTTATCATTCTGTCATATCCAAATCTGGTTCTGATTATTGCTTTGTTTCTTCAAATGGTGTTCATTCTTGCCTTTACTCATGCCTTGTAATTTCATTAGAGGCTAGACATATTGTATCAGGTAATAGGAACTAAAATAAATAGAACTATAATGTGAGGATATTTGTTTATCTGATTAGGATGTGGCCTCTGTTTGATGTTTGTTATAGCTACAGGTATCAGAGGCTTCAAGTTGCTATAGCATCCTTGTTTTAATTCCCTTGGGTGTCCCTAAGTAGTTCTAGTTAAAGTTTATGTCTTGTATTTGTTTTAGGCATAATCAATTATATTTATAAGGTAGTCTTTTTTCAGTCATGTCTGTGGGATGGGGAGTGTTCTATAATCTTCCTATTAAATCACAGTCTTTTAGTGGGCTTGCATATTGTAGCTGTGTTCTCCAAAGTTGTTTCTCCAGTGGTATAGCTTGTTCTCAATAGTCTCTAATTCTTTCCTTAACTGGAAAGTTCTCCATCCTTTTCCTTGATACTCTGACTTCTATTGGATATCCTGTCCCTTTAGGTGAATTGGGAAGACTGAATGATACTGAATGGAAGAAACTTTCTTTCTGGTAGAAGTTTCTGGCAAAGACTTTCCCTTGGAGAGTAGGATTTGCTTATACAGAAGGTTATAAGTATATTTCACAATGATTATTCTTCCCCTTTCTCCATTAATAAAAAGTAAGGATATTTATCAAATCTTCACCATAAAAACTGGTCGGAGTTTCTGGGGGAAAAGCCCATGAAAATTTGGGACCCCCCCCAAAAAAACACAATGATCTTCAATAGTTCCTGTCACTTTGTCTATACTTGGTCTCCTGCAATTCATCAAATGTGATACGTATTTCTATGGGACGTCAAGACTACCCCCAGTTTTAATGATTTAGTAAGAGGACACACAGAACTCAGCCCATAATCATACAGTTATAATTTTCTATAGTAAAATGATACAAAGCAAAAGTATCAAGGGCAAAAGATGTATAGGATGATGTCTGGTGGAAAACAGGCTCAAGCTCTCAAGAGTCTTCTCCCAGAGGAAGCACACAGCCTGCTGTTAATTCCTACAGCAATGAGTTGTGACAATGCATATTAAATGTTACCTACCAGGAAAGCTTATTAAAGACTCAGTGCCTAAAATTTTTATTGAGGTCATCCTCTGCATAGCACATACCAAAATTCCAGACTCCCAGAAGAAAAATGGTGTTTAGAATAAACTGCCTGGTTTGTACAAACAGTTTAGGCAAAGTGAGCCCTGTTATTAGGTCTGGGAATGGTAGTAACTCCCCTGAAATCCAAGTTTCCAAACATCAGCCAAGAGCCAACCTTTCAGCAGATCTTTTTTTTATTTTTATTTTTTACTTTAAGTTCTGGGATACATGTGCAGAATGTGCAGGTTTGTTACATAGGTATACATGTACCATGGTGGTTTGCTACACCTATCAACCTGTCATCGAAGCCCACATACATTAGGTATTTGTCCTAATGTTCTCCCTCCCCTAGCCCCCGACCCCTGAACAGGCCCCGGTGTGTGATGTTTCCCTCCCTGAGACCATGTGTTCTCATTGTTCAACTCCCACTTACAAGTGAGAACATGCGATGTTTGATTTTCTGTTCCTATGTTAGTTTGTGGAGAATGATGGCCTTCCAGCTTCATCCATGTCCCTCTGGCAAGTCCTTCTAAGGACAGCACATACAGACCTGCTGTGTTGAGTCATGCGCATCATGTTTCTCCCAGGTTATGGCTCCAGAGTCTTCTGCTTCAGATTTCAGTAGCTATATCTTTCCAGATGTGCCTGTCTCACCTGATTTCAGAGTAGTAACTTATCCTGCAACCTCAGTTCTTTAAAAGGTCCAAGAGAAGTCATTGCCTTTTCTTTATTCTAGGAATTTCTTTTGAAATAATGATAGTGATGAATTCTATGCTTTTTTTATGTCAGAATTGAAATAAGAAAGCCCAAGGGGCAATTTTAATATCACAAATTCCTTTGGGAAAGTTTTTACCTAAGTCTAGTGTTGCTTTGGTAACAACAAACAAGCCTTTCTCTTCTTCCTGGAGGAAAAAGAAACAAAAAGAAAAATAAAGAAAACAATGTCCAGAGGGTAGGTGTATCTGTGTGTGGGTTATGGAATGGGGAGGATGGCTGGGAGGGTGAGTGGTTGGGTGCAGCCAAATAGCAATACCCATCAACTCTCAGCAAAATTTCGAGGGTTTGGAGCAATAACTCTTAACTGTATACATACTAAAATACTAGGGGTGAATTTTGGTAGGATACCATTGTTTGAGCGCCATCCAAGACCAATTAAATAAAAATCTTTGCGACAAAACTCAGGCAATGGTATTTTTAAAACATGAACTAAAAACACTGCTAAAAGAAATAAAAGATGACACAAACAAATGGAAAAAAATTCCATACTCATGGATTGAAAGAATCAATGTTATTAAAATGTCCATACTACCCAAAACAATCTGCAGATTCAACAGTATTTCTATCAAACTACCAATGTCATTTTCCACAGAATTAGAAAAAAACTGTTCTAAAATTCATATGAAACCAAAAAAGACTGAACAGCGAAAAAAATTCTAAGCAATAAGAACAAAGCCATAGGCATTACATTACCTGACCATATTAGATCATAGTAATCAAACTAGGATGGTACTGATACAAAAACAGACACATAGACCAATAGAACAGAATAGAGGATACAGAAATAAAGCCAAATGCCTACAGTCATCTGATCTTTGACAAAGTTGACAAAAATAAGCAATGAGGAATATTTAATAAATGGTGGTGGGATAGCTGGCAAGCCATATGCAGACGGATTTAAGATTTAAATATGGCCAGGCGCAGTGGCTCCCACCTGTAATCCCAGCACTTTGGGAGGCCAAGGCAGGTGCATCACAAGGTCAGGTATTTGAGACCAGCCTGGACAACATAGTGAAATCCCATCTCTACTAAAAATACCAAAAATTAGCTGGGTGTGGTGGCAGACACCTGTAAACCCAGCTACTAGGGAGGTTGAGGCAGGAGAATAGCTTGAACCTGGGAGGTGGAGGTTGCAGTGAGCCGAGATCACACCACTGCATTCCAGCCCAGGTCACAGTGTGAGACTCCATCTCAAAAAAAAAAAAAAAAAAAAAAAGATTTAAATATAAGACCCCAAACCATAAAAATCCTGGAAGAAAACCTAGGAAATAGCATTCTGACACAGGCCTTGAGAAAGAATTTACGGCTAAGTCCTCAAAAGCAATTGCAAGAAAAACAAAAATAGATAAATGGGACTTAATTAAACTAAAGAGCTTCTGCACAGCAAAATAAACTATCAATAGAGTAAACAGACAACCTACAGAATGGGGAAAATATTCACAAACTATGCTTCTGACAAAGGTCTATATCCAGAATCTATACAAAACTTGAACAATTCAACAAGCAAAAAGAAACAAACCCCATCAAAAAGTGGGTAAAAGACATGAACAGACACTTCCAAAAGAAGATATACCAGCAGCCAACAAACATGAAAAAGTGCTCAACATCACTAATCATTAGAGAAATGAAAATCAAAACCACAATGAGATACCATCTTACACCAATCAATATGGCTATTATAAAAGAGTCAAAATATAACTGATGCTGGCAAGGCTGCAGAGAAAAGGAAACACTTATACACTGTACATGGGAATGAAAATCAGTTTAGCCACTGTGAAAAGCAGTTTGAAGATTTCTCAAATAACTTAAAAAAGAACTACCATTTGACCCAGCAATCTCATTACTGCAAATATACCCAAAGGAAAAGAAATCATTCTACCAAAAAGATACATGCACTAGTATGTTCATTGCAGCACTATACACAATAGCAAGGGCATGGAATCAATCTAGGTGCCCATGAGTGGTAGATTAGATAAAGAGAATGTGATACATATATACTATGGAATACTATGCAGCCATAGAAAAGAATGAATTTGTGTCCTTTGCAGCAGCAACAGGGATGCAGCAGGAGGCCATTATCCTAAGTGAATTAATGCAGGAACAGAAAACCACATAACACATTGATCTCACTTATAAATGAGAGCTAAGAATTGGGTACACATGGATATCAGTGCAGGAACAGAAAACCAAATAACACATTGTTCTCACTTGTAAATGGGAGCTAAGCATTGAGTACACGTGGATATCAAGATAAGAACAGCAGGCAGGGCACAGTGGCTCATGCCTGTAATCCTAGCACTTTGAGAGGCCAAGATGGGTGGATCACCTGAGGTCAGGAGTTTGAGGCCAGCCTGGCCAACATGGCAAAACCCCATGTCTAAGAAAAATACAAAATGGTGGTGCATACCTGTAATCCCAGCTACTTGGGAGGCTGAGGTAGGAGAATCCACTGAACCTGGGAGGAGGAGGTTGCAGTGAGCTGAGATTGGCCACTGCACTCCAGCCTGGGTGACAGAGCAAGATTCTGTCTCAAAAAATAAAAAAAAGTAAGAACAACAAACAACAGACACTGGGGACTAGTAGAGGTGGGAGGGAAAAAGAGGGGAAAGGGCTGCGAAATTACCTGCTGGGTACTATGCTGACTACCTTGGTGACAGGATCATTCATATCCCAAACCTCAGTCACACAACATACCCATGTAAAAACCTGCACATGTACCCCTTGAACCTAAAATAAAAGTTGAAATTTAAGAAACAAAAGAATCTTGGAAATAAAGGGAGTATCAGCAAGCTTGAGAAGGCTGGATTAAATCCATAGAGTGGAGCTAAAGTACATAGCAGATTTCTATACCTGAGAGCATGTGATCTGGGAAGATTAGTTACATGTATATATGCTAGTGAAAGCATATTGTCCAACCCAGCTTTTAGGAAGTAATCCTAAAGAAACAACATTTAAAAAGAGACATGTGTTAAGTGATATATACAAAAATGTTTACTGTAATTGTGATAGACACACTCTTGTCCCAAATTCTTCATCCCTCTCAGTATCCATGCTTTTTACTATGTCCTCTCGGGGTTTTTCTTTACAAAAGTTGGAGTACACTTTGAGCTTGGTTATGATTTGCTTTGGACAATTTTTTATGGGCTGCTGTAATGTCACCAAGGATTCAGAATGTGCTTGCAAAGTCAAGTTTGTTCCTGCTGTTGCCATAAAATAGCATACCCCAGAGAGCCTAATGTTTCCTGGAAGAAGAAAGCCACATGGAGAAGATCCTGAATTGCCAATCTATACAGGGAACCACAGCTGCAATGGCTGAGCAGTAGATCCACAAATATAAAGATTATTATTTTAAGACACTGAGTTTTGTAGTGGTTTGTTACTGAACATTATTTTAACAATAGCTGACTGATACCATAGTATAATTTATAATATCAAAAATTCAGAAACAACTTAAATATTCCATAATAGGATTGACTAAGTGAAATATGGCATGTGCATGCCATGGATATGTAGTTCCTAAAAACAATGTTATAGAAGAATATTCACTGACCTGGAAAATCACATTAGATACTTGATAAATGAATATATAGCTATCAAATACTATGTATAGTATGCTTTTTTGGTAGAAAATATATATAGATTTCTACATATATCTATACTTTATATATAAATTTAAGTTTTGCATAAAAATTAAAAAACTACAGACTAAAATATTAAAAGTGGTTATTTCAGAATGTTGAAATAATAGTTTTTTTCTACCTTTATACTCTTCTGTTTTCCAAATTTTAGAGATGTAAATTAGGAGAGATTTAACATTACTAAATATTCCAGACAGCTGCAGATTTCCCTTCCATATTACAAATTTCAAGCTGGTCTCTCTGCATGCTAACATGATTGGAAACATCTGACAGAGTGTCTGCACATCTCGGTATTTGTAAAATCTGAATGAATGAGAATCTGAATGAGGATACATAGTTTATTGGTGTCAATAAATGTTTTCATCATCACAGTATATCATTTGTAATTTGCATCAACTCTTCCTTCTTGATTCAGGGTGAAACTTTCTGCAAAACAGTATTGCTGATACAATAGGCATTTAGTGTCTATTTGGTGAGTGTATGAATGGGTGGTTGAAAGCTTGAGTCAATGATGGAATGAATGTCAGATGGCTGAGAGACTGTAAAGCAAAACAACAAAAAACTCTTGTCCACTTCCACTTGTTTGGCAAGGAGACTAGGTGGGAGGCAAGACCAACTGCAACTGGGGTTGAATCCATTTTTTAGTGTATAAGAGATGACTCTATACACTGTATCTATGTGAGTGTCACCATGGTTTTGTTCTTGTTCATAACCCAGTAGTCTTTTTTCTAAATTTGTTAACCTCTGTGCTTCGAAAATACATTTAACATGGGTAAAGGACTTCAATAATACATTGGCAAGATTCTCTAAATCTTTGTGCCACCAAAGAACAAGGGCTTTCAGAATAGTGGCTGTCTTCTTTAAATGGATGCATGAATATGAATAGGTTTGGTATAAAGCTTTGGGATTAGATCAATATTATATGTCATATAAAATAAATCAAATAACCCAGGAACTGACAACAAAATATTTCCATATCCAGAAATTTGCCCACATTGTTACTAGGAGTAATCTGAGTTTGAGTTGCACCATAATCTTCACTCAGGACCTCAAGCAATCATAATCATATATTCTTCCCTTAATAATGAAAATATTAGCTAATGCTGACAAAAGAAACCACCTCATTTCAGAGTGATATGTATGTAGTAAATAGTGCATTTAGATATATTTGTATAAATTTCAGTTTTAATCCACATTTCAGCTCTTCCTTACTGTATGATTCAGGAAGGCTATCTTAGTGCATTTGCACTATTATGACAAAAAATATCCTGGTCTTGGTAAGTTTTAAGAACAGGCCAGGTGCAGTGCCTCACACCTGTAATCCCAGCACTTTAGGAGGCTCAAGCAGGAGGATCACTTGAGCCCAAAAGTTTGAGACTAGCCTGGACAAAATAGTGAGACTTTGCCTCTGCAAAAATTTAAAAACTAGCCAAGTGTGGTGGTGTGTGCCCATAGCCTCAGCTACTTGGGAGGCTGAGGTGGGAGGATTACTTGAGTCTAGTAGGTTGAGGCTGCAGTGAGCCGGGATTGCACCACTGCACTTCAGCCTGGGCAAAGGAGTGAGCTCCTGTCTCAAAAAATAAAAATAAATAAATGTATTTTTCACAGTATTAGATGTTGGTAAAACTAGAGGCACAGTACTAGAGGCTGGCTTGTCTAAGATCAGGACACCAGTAAGTTTAGTGTCTGGTGAGAGCCTGGTTTCTGCTTTCAAGATGGCACCTTGTTGCTACATCCTCTGGAGGGGACTAATGCTGTGTCCTCACATGGTGGAAGGGATGGACGGGCAAAAAGGGTCTCACAATAGTTCCTTCCAGTTTTTTTATAAGACAGTAATCCCTCATGAATGACAGAGCCCTCAGGAATTCATCACTTCCCCAAAGGCCCCAACTCTTAATATCACCACAATGAGTATTAAATTTCAACAAGGATTTTGGAGGGGACACATTGAAACCATAGTACTCTCTGACATTTCCGAGGTTACCTGTACACAGAACTATGGAAAGCTCTGAATGAGACAGAGATGAAGAAGCCTGGTCATGTTCCACAAGGCAGACAATGCACTCATCAGTTTGGACAACTCAATTTATGTAAATTCTTCTCTACCCATGGCACTAACAGTACCTAGTTACTGTGAGAATAAGTAATGTTAGTCATACACAGTGCCTGGCATGGGTGTTTGCTACATATTAAGCACTAAAGAATTATTAGAGTCCTCCCTGCTTTTTTCTCTTTTAATGTTATTTTCCTCTGTCTTCTTTCTGTCTATGTTCTCCTTATTTTTCCATCTCATGTACTAGGAATTGCTGATTCAGTGCAGATGTTTGTGACAGGATATACCCCACTGCATTAGACCCAGTTTCTCTCTTGCCCCGGCATACATCTACTTCCTTTGAGTGAACATGTTCTAAATTTGAAAGATAATGGTGGCAGTTCTTGACATCAAATTCTTCCAGATTCAAGTCAGATGGAAATAGAGAGATTTTAAGGTCACAGAAAAAATTTAATTGTATCTCACATTCTTTGATTGGATCAGAATTTTATCTTGTCAGGGAGAATGTTCTGCAATTGATTGGCTTAAGTCTGGGTCATGCACTCCAATCCTGGAGTCATGTGTCAGGGCTCCACTTAAATCACAACTTGCAAGTGGGTTGAATAGATGCTGAGAGGCTTAAATGAACACATTTAACTTACACAGTATTTTATTTTATGACCAGCCTTAGAATCTTCCCATTCATATTGCAACAGCTCCTCAGGTAATATATAGGAGGCATGGACTGGTTTATACAAAAAGGATTAGGAGAATTTTTAGCCTCAGGATACCAATCCATAGGCTTTTATTTTTTAGAAAAAAAAAATGTCATGAAGAGTTATATAAGGAACTCTATCCAATATTGCAATATCTTCTCCAGTCTTTTCCCAATTTGACTCTTTCCTATTGTTTAAATTACCCAATTATTCTATAATTAAAGAAGGAGACCAGGAAAGAGCTTCTTCTGTTTTATTTTCTGTGTCTAATCTTCTTCTTTGACATTCCACCATCTATAGCATCACCAACCTGAGCCTGAGTCTCCAACTATTGAAGAATATTTGGTGCCAATATTCTTGTGCCATACGTTTTATGTGTTTGGGTGTACTCCCAAATGCCCAACGGTACCCATTAAACTTCAAATTACAAAGATTTTTTGAGGCAAGAGGCATACAATCCTGTAAATAAGTAATGTAGAAGGAGAAATACACACACACAAACATACACACACACACACACACACATTACCGTGTGTGCCAAGAGACATGAAATCTAGGGATAGGATGATAGTTTGTACATATTCATGATTAGCACCAAAGAGAAAAAGAGAGGAAAAACAGATTACAAAGCTTTCTTTTTAGCACTTTGCTTCAGTTCCATTAGAGTTTTAATATCAACAAAGTATTTCACGAAACACCATTATGAATTAGGCCCACCTATCCCTACTGTTCAAATATAGGAGCTGAGGCTTAGAGAAATTTGGTGTCTTTCTCACTTATTCACTGAGGACTCAGTAGACCTGGCCTCCATTTGCAGTATTTACAAGACACACACTCACATAACTACAAACAATATTACTTGGATGAAATTGTAATTTTTAATGAAACAGTTCCTATATGTAATTGATTCTATTAATTCAGTTTACAAATCAATTCATTTTGTTAAAAACAAGCCATGAAATTGACCGAACCTCTCACTTTTCCTCTGGTGTGATGACTGCATATACATATGCCTTCACGTGTGGTTTCAGAGATAAGAGACTAACAAGAAACAGGAAGGAAAATAAGAAAAAAATTAAAAAGTAAAGGAAGAACAATGCCAAGGAGTGAGTATAAAGGGGAACAGAGAGGAATGCCAGTCTACAAAGGACACAGCTTGTTGAGCAACCAGAATTGAGATGCATTGAGAGAAGCTGTCAGAGTAAGCCGATGGGAAGACTGACACTCTGGGAGCTCTTATTATGATCCAAGAACTGTTATAAAGTTATTACATGACCTTATGAATTTATTTAACGCTCCCCCGACCTGAGGAGGCAGGTACTGTTATTATTATCACATTTGCAAAGATGAGAAAGCTGAGGGACAAACGGGTTAAGTAACTTGCCCAAAGTCATAAAATGGTAAGCGATGAGAAGAGTTTGTGACTCCAGGCAGCCCATGGTGTGGTCCTGAGCACTGCTTGTCACAGTGACTGGGAATGAACCTAGAGGGGTGCGCAGAAGCCATGGGGCAGTGAGAGGCTGTGAACAGGGACAGTGTTTAGTGCAAGACATGCCCAGTATATGTCGTATGGGCACGGAGGGGATTCAGGTGATTGACAGTGGTAGAGTAAAATGTGCAGGTAGATGAAAAATCTGCCCAGCTTAAAATGCACAAAGGGCAGAAAGAATGGGGAAGTCAGGAGAGAAGAAAGAAAAATAAATGAGTAATTAAGGTAGCCAAAGCCTTGAGCTGGACTGAAATACCAGCCAGTTGCACAGGGGCCAAAGCCAGCCCACCGCAGGCCCATCCTCAGAAGTGGCCACTGTCTTTATAGCCGGGACCACATGGAAATGTGGTGGTTAGGTTCTAGGAGTTGATAACGTCTGCAGAGCTGAGCACCATATACAACAAAGAGTTGACCCTCAATCAATGTTAGCCCTTTATTCCCACTACTACTCTCAATACCTACTACGTACTAAGTACCTACTACAGGTTAGGTAGTGGTGATACTAAAGAGGGCCTTATAAACTAGGGTTTGGAGTCAGGCAGTTTTGAGTTTGAATCCCGCTTCTGTCACTTAATGTTCATTGGACCTTTGACAAATGTTCTTAGTTGCATTTCTCTTTTCTCTGAATTGTGCCTAATAGTAATTAGCACATGGCATTGTGATGGCTCAGAAGTGGTTAGGTGTTGAAGATGTTTTGACATTATTACCAAAGTCTTAATGCGCATCCCATGCAGATGATTGAGCTCACAGTTTAACAGGAATGAGAAACACGTAAACAATGGATGCTCTGGTGAACACAGGCATGATCTTGAGAAAAGAATGCACTCCACCGCCCCCCCCGCCGTAGATTTAGAGACTGCCTCTTCATTTTCAGGAAACTGCCCTTGGGGGTATCAACAAGGTCAAGGTGACAATTCAGCTGTCTCAGTAAAGCCTGAAGAATAATAGAAAGATTCCACTGCCGCGTTTAAAATTGACTTGTAAAAGTATGCAGGAAAATGGCAAGGTTGCATTGTATGTTTAAATATAAATTTCATCAGAAGCCTGGGAAATATTTCTGAGGTTTAGAATTCAGGCCACACACCTGAAAGCAAACCTTTGTCAAACCAAGAATTCCCTTACAAAGCAGTTCTTCACATTATTTGGCATTCGTTTGTCACATAGTAATTATCCTATTAATCCAAATTAAACCCTTATCTTAGGCTCTTTACCCAAAGTGTGAATATAACAATTAGTGGTGGGGGGGGCCTAAAAAGGAGGAGGATTTTAGAATCATGCCTTTTCATGAGAGCAGACATTGTGTTTTTCTGGCAGCAAGAAAGAAATACATTTTTAACATATGCAGTGTAAGAACTAAGACGTGTGAACATAGTTAAGAAATATGATAAATTACAGGTTTTTAAAGGTCTTCAAAGTTCATATAGTGATCTTCAGGGAGATTATAAAATCGCAAGCAGTCTCAGTTAGTGGGCATACCAGATCCTTCTGGCACTTTATATTCCGGAGACTTCTGTTTATGTAACCAAAGAGCCCTATAAAAGACTGTCACTTAGTACAGGATCCCATCCCACAGATCCAACGGGCAGCAGCAGTGAAATCCTAGGGTAGGACTTCCCAAATGCCACTGAGGAGCCCTGTGCAGCTGCTTTGTAAGAACACTCTCAAAACCTAGATGACGGGTTGATAGGTGCAGCAAACCACCATGGCACATGTATACCCATGTAATGAAACTACACATTCTGCACATGTATCCCAGAACTTAAAGTAAAAAAATAAAAAATAAAAAGAACACGCTGGAGAGCCTGCTAAGAGACATATTCTTCTGCCCCACTTTGGAAGATTCTATTCAACAGATCTGGAGCATGGTTTCAGGATCTGTAGGTTTTATCAAGCTCTCCACGTGATTCCGATAGCTAAGAGTGGAAAATGAGTGTCAAATGCAAAGTGCAAATCACACCTGATAGTAAGCATCTTCTAGGCTGTTACATAAAATACAGACCTCCAGGCCACACTCCAGACTCACTGTGTCTGAATCTCTCAGTTCTGAGCCCAAATGATGTTTCAACTGCCCACAGATGAGTCTCAGCCTCTGGCCTAGTATGAGCATATGCATCAGTGCTCAATGTCTGTAAATCCATTTTCTGACAGTATCAGTCAGTTCAGAACTGGAGTCAGCTTTGAGTTTTAATTCACCTGTTTTACCTACTAGACCTGTGACTCTGGATCAGTTCCATAACCAAGAAAAGTCTCTGGTGACTCATCTGTGAAATAAGCACAGGTTATTGTGAGGATTAAAAAGTAGTGAGTATAAAATCTCTAGTAAACTGTCTGGCAGGTAGTGGGTATTGAATATTTATTTCTCACCACCATGACTTTATTTATATCTTAACTTCAATATAAATTCACACATTTGAGTAAATCTAAAATAGAACATTTTAGTGGAGGAATTATGATCAGAACAAAAATAAGGTCACATTTTGCTTTTGCTAAAAAAAGAAAAATGGAAAAAAAACCCCACTAATTTCTGATGAGGTTGAAATGAAACTAGTACATTTACACTGCCATAGGCAAAGTGAGTTGACAAGTCTTTTGGAAGTTTGATGTGTTTTTAAAATTATAAAAATGCTCAGATATTCTGACTTAATGATTTTCCTCCCGGAAAATTTTCTAATGAAATTGTCCCCAAAGATGGAAAACACTATTTTCATCAAGATATTTGCTTCAGTAGTGAAGAATTTTAAAATGGCTTGAATGTCCAACAAGACATTTAAGACCAGGTACATTTATTTAGATGTAATATTATGAAGCTTCTAAAAGCAATAGTATATATTATACAGCATAAATAAAAGTACTCACACTGTAATGAGAGAAAATCAGAGCATAAAACTGTATCTATTCTACTATTATAAGTTTAAAGTATTTATGTATAGAAGACATGAAAAACGAATAAATGACTCCAAGTCTGAGATATGATTTTTTAAATTTAATACTATTATTATTACAATACTGCTGCATGTTTAATGACTACTTGAAAATATTGCTCATCCTTTTTATTATTTAGCAGAAAAAGACAGCATCCACAGAGGGTTCTGACATAAAGCCACCTTGAATATCTCTGACAATTAAAGAAGAATCTCATTTGTATTATAGGCCCCCCTGGTTAATCACCAAGCCCCAAACAGAAGGAAATCAGATTCAGTGATAGGAAAGCAAAAAGGGGAACCCAACAAGGGTATGCCAAGCTGGACACAGGAATATGAGCTAAACCCAGAACAGATGTCCAAATTCAGGACTGGAGGGGAGTGTTGGTCCACAGGAGAGCTGCACCTGGAGGGCATCAGAGGTATGGACGCCTCTGCGGGTTTGTTAGGTCCTGAGGCATGGGAAAAGCAGTTGAAGTACATTTTCACATATACTGAGTAGAGTCTGAGACAAGAGCTGAGCTGAGCATTAGCTGGAATGCCCTAGAGAAGGGATTGGTTCTCTTTTCCTATGCTCATTCTCTTCTCCATATCCCTATGTGCTCCAAGGCCATGCCTGATTGTATGGGTGCGGTTTTGACCCTATTAGGTTGTTGGTGTATTCGTTTGCTAGGGCTACACTTTGCATAAGAAACAGAATTTTGTTTTCACACAATTCTGGTAGCTAGACATCCAAGATCAAGATTTCAACAGGGTTGGCTTCCTCTGAGGCCTCTCTCCCTGGCTTGTAGATAATTGTCTTCCCCTCCCCATGTCCTCATATGGTCTTTTCTCTTTACTTGTCTGTGTCCAAATCTCCTTCTCTGTTAAGGATGCCAGGCAGATTGGATCAGGGACCACCCTAATGATCTCCTTATAACTTGTGTGCTACCTTTAAAGACTCTCTCCAAATACAGTCACATCCTGAGGTACTGGGGCCTAGGCTTCAACACATGGATTTTGCAGAGAGCACAATTCACCCCACACGAGTTGCTGTGCTTTAGCTCAGAACATGAAAAGGGTCCCTGGAGAATCAGGTAACCAGTTACCTGTGCAATACAAGGTGTGCATGGGCAGAGAGACTCTGGGTGTTGGGAAGAATCTTGGAGATTAAACTTGACCTAATCTTAGAAATTACTTCACCTTCATTTTGTAGAATAGGGGGAGACTTGGGTGGGTTAGGTGGGCTGCCTGGGGCTATAGCAGTCAAATTCACCTCCATCTTTGGAGCATCCTGGTCTTTTTGAGACACCATGCAAGTTATCACTTTTTTTTTTCCTCTTTCTCATCCCTGGACTTCCCCTTCTTCCCTTGAAGTAATCCCAGCTAATTGTGTCCCAAGCCTGAGTCCACAGAGACACTAGTCTTGACAGAGGGGGATTCTGAGTAAGGGTCAGAGGCTACATGAGTCCCTCTTCCCCATGCTTAGATGTAGTTCTGTTGGATCCAATTGCAGGACAAGAATAAAAAGGCTCCATCCCATTCCAGTTGAGGCCTTTTAACTGAGGCTTCTGGAACAAGTAGAGTAGGAAAAATGGTTCTCATCAGAGGACTCTACTTCCCCACCAAGGAAGAGGAAAACCCCAGCCAAGATGATTCCTCATGCTGAAAAACAGTTGGGCTTTCAGTCTATTTCTCTGTGCCTCCCCCTCTTTCTGACCTCTTCCCCTTCAACAATGGTCTCCTTCCCATTCCTCAGACATGCCAGCCACCATGTTCTGTCCGTGGACCTTTGCAGTGGCCACTCCCTGTTTGTTCTGATCTTCAGATCTTCAAGTATTCATATGGCAGCTTCCTTCAAGTTCTCTCACTGAAGCCTACCCTGATCATCCTATTTAAAATTGCAAGCCACTACACCCCCCAGTCCTACACCTATTACCACCTATGCCTTTTCTGTTTTTCTATAGTAATTATCACTTTCTAATATATTCTATAATTTTTTTACTTTTTAGGTTTTTGTTTATTGTCTTTCACCCTCCACTAAAACACACACAAGTCAATATTTTTTTAAGAATAACGAATTCCAAGAACTAAGAAGGCACTCAAGAAATAGCTATTGAATGAATGAATGAATGAATGATTTTCTTCTACCCACAGTTTGGGGTGACTAAGCATTCTTTTCTCCAGCCAACTTAAGTCCCCCAGTAAGGAGATTAAGAGATAGGGTGAAGGAGGGAAAATGATGTTGGCTATCCCTCTGTGTACTGGTTTGGAGAAGCATAAAGATGTCAATTCTAATTATATAATAATAATAATAGTGGAAGGATCTTACAGTTGTTGAAAATCTATTTGGCTGAAGTCAATTCAATCGTTGTATCATATAGCAATTCCACTTTACAGATCCAAAAATTCAAGTTCAGAAAAAAAAATAGATTACTGTTTTAAGATCACACAGGAAGTAAAAGAAATCAAATTAACAATAAAATCCAGATCGGCCTGGATCCCAGATTCATTGCTTTTGGTACACCATCACTACAGTCCTTTATTTAGTGACACACCAGGACATGTTCATTTCCCTCTATTTTCTTAGAGGGGATATTTGTCATGAGAGAAAATTAGCTCCCTAAAGATTCTGAGTGAGATATCACCTGACCTCAACTTTATGGCTGCCTGAGTATCAAACCAAGGCCCCCTCTTACCTAGTGGATTCCCATTTCAGTGTTTTAATACATGTGGGTATTGACTAACTTGGGGGTGTGTCCTCTAGCATTTGTTACCTGCATTAAAGTACTATCTTATATGACTGATGGAATTTTATAAAGAAATAACAATTCAATGTTTTCTTTACAATAGCATCACTACAACTTCTTTGTTTTTCTATGTTCTTTCTTAAGTGGAATAAAAATGGATAGAGTCACAATTAGCTTGCCCAGAATTGCCGGATACACCAAGGGAATGAGCCACCCTTGTGCATGTTCATGATGGGTGGGTCTGCTCAGCCAGTGGGCTGCTCACATGAGATCTGTACATCCGGGCTGGGACCGATCCTCTTCTTGAGCCACACATGTCTGCAGCAGGTATTAATGTTCACATCACAAATGTAGAGTAATAGAATATCTCTGTTTTTCCTAAAGTATAAATAAAGATATGCTATAAGCCCCCATTTTGAAAAGTACAAACCTTTAACCTCAATAGATTTAGGGAGACTTAGTCAGCTGGCCTATGTCTTAGATATTATGGGGGAGCAGTAATGAGACACCAAGGTTTGCTGGATATGAAGGTGAAATAGATGTTCAATTATCTATCTGTGCGCATCATGGGTCCTCATTCTGAAAGCAGGCATCAAGGCCCCTTCATGTTCAGTGCTGTCCTCATCTGTGATGCTCAACTGTATATGTCAGTTTGACTGGACTAAGGAATGCCCAGATAGCTGGTAAAATGTTACTTCTGGGTGTGTCTGTGGGAATCTCTAGAGAGATTAGCATTGGAATCAATAGACTGAATAAAGACAATGCCCTCCACCATGTGGACCGGCGTCATCCATTCTGAGGGTCAGAATAGAACAAAAGACCAAGGAAGGACAAATTTGCTCTTTCCTTGAACTGGGACATCTAAATTTTCCTACCCTCAGACATCAAAGCTCCTAATTCTTGGGTCTGTAAACTTGGACTGAGAATTCTCTCTCATATATATATGAGAGGGAGAGAAGACAGTTAGATAGATAGATAGATAGATAGATAGATAGATAGATGGATAGATGAGAGAGAGAAGATGGATGGATGGATAGATGAGAGAGAGAAGATGGATGGATGGATGGATAGATAGATGAGAGAAGACGGATGGATAGATAGATAGATAGATAGATAGATAGATAGATAGATAGATAGATAGATAGCTATTCTATTGGTTCTATTTCTCTAGAGAACTCTGACTAATACATCATCCATTTTGTCATTTTTCTCTTTTTGGAATTTCAGAGCATCCTACTGCCCTTGTGTACCCGGGGACACCAAGAACTCTCCTTTCCTATTAAGAGCTCATGGAAACCTGAAGCAACCCAGGAGATAAGGGCCAGGGCTTCTCTCACAAATCTATGGAGTGCTAAGCCTCAGTCTAGAATCCAGGATATAGGGTATCTTATCCAGGACTCACAATCATCCAAGTCCTCCCTTTGGTCTCCTGACTCTCTTCTCCATACCACCCATGGACTTTTTACCTAATCTAGAAACAAGGTTGCTTGACTTTTTATCTCTTCGTCCCAATCTACCACTGATAGCCTGAGGTTTGTGCCTCCAATTCTTTGTGGCTCAGAATTTTGAAGATTAAAGTTTATGTTCCTTAACTCCCAAAGCATATTCCATCTTGATACTCAAAAGACTAGAACTGACTTGTTTTCTGGGCTCTGTGGTAAATAATCTAACCTGAGGCAGTAGATCCTTCATTGTCTCTTTTGAATGGAGAAGAACGATGGGTTAAAAAAATTACGAAGATTAAAAACTTACTGTCAAAATAGTATCTTACTAGACGCCCTAACTCATGAGGGAAACATGCGGTCAAACTCATCAAAAACCAGTGTTGCTAACTGAGAACTATGAGCTGATAGGCATCATCTCTATTGCACAGGACAGATAAATAAGAATTCTCAGAATTCTCAGGATCTTCAGCTGCAGTTGCCTCCTGGCAAGTTTTTGTGTGTCAGGGACTGGAAGCTTTTTAAAAATTTTTCATCATTTTCCAACTAATATGTCAGATATTGGGTGCCCTAGTCCGGTGCTTCTCAAACTCTAACATACATGCAAATCACCTAGGATATGGTCAAAATGCAGATTCAGATTCAGCAGGTCTGCAGGGAAGCCTGAGACTATGCATTCCCAAAGAAATCCCAGAGGCTGTTGATGGTGCAGGTTCATGGACCAAACTTTGAGTACAAAGTAGTAGGTTGATTTCATCTGCACCTTACTCATATGAACCCTATACTCCAAGCCTGCCAAATACCCATAATTTTAAAATTATGTTTTGTCTGTGTTGTTTGTCCTCTGTCTAAAAGAGCTACCCAGATTAGCTGTTTGTTTCTGTCTTTGTGGTTGTCAATGCTCAGGCCATGCTCTCCTGATCCCTTACTTCATCCATGTCCTAAACAGGTGGGTTTGATATAGTTGCCATGTCAATGCATCACACTGCTCTCTAGCCCTTTTTTTCTTATGCAACATATTATGAGTTCATTAAATACAGGGATTATATGTGTCCTTTCTCATTACCTAATATACTGTGTGGCTTAAACCAGATATTAGTGATTGCTTGAATGAATGGATGACTAAATGAATGAAGCTTAATGTTTGACAGGTGAGCAATGGCACAAATTATATCAACCATGTATAGCTATATGCAAAGGGGGAAAAAACCCTCCCAACCTCATCTTCTGACAAGAACAGATGATCAAGGCTGTGTGTAGATTGCTAGGCCTGTTTCAGAAGAGGGGCCAAAGACATTGAGATTTTATTCTGTCACTAATGAGATGAATTAATCTCTAGGGCTATCTGTGTAAAGCGATTCATTCACCTTATACCTCCAGCACTCTGGGGTGGGAGCGGGCCAACCAGGAAGAGGGGAAGAAAAAGATTTCTCCTGCTCCTCAAGGCTCCAGGAGAAACCTCATTGCACAGCGGAGATCACAAGGGGAGGCCCGTGGTGATTATTACCTTTTGAAGATGGTAGATTCATTTCTGCAAAAGCCAATTCCAGGTTTGTTCCCATTAATCCTCTGCTTGATGAGAACGGCGGGGTGTACTGCTAATGGTTTCCAGTTGCTTTTGGGCTGATGTGAAATGTATGTGATAATTAGCTAACTAAATTAGTTCTGTTCTGTTCTCATTATTTTTTATATAAAATGGTTTTGTAGGGATGGATTTTTATAACAATGTCTGGTCTAATTTCTCATTATCACCATTGGTTAAAAAAACCTGATAACAATTTTCTCCCCATTTTCAAGGATATCTCTTGTACTCACCCCTCTTGGTGATTTTCAAACATGCTCATGTATGTATGGCCTATTACATATGAAAAACACTAAAATCCTGGAATTGTCTCCGTACTCTGTCTTTCCTTTGGGTTCATAGGACTGTCATCACTATTGGATTTCCTCTTGAATATTCACAGGTCAGTGGTGATTTTCCTCATGGCTCTAAATGCAGAGAGAAGCACAGGATTTTCTGCTACTGCAAGCACAAGGACTTTCCACCCCAACATGTTAACATCCCAGATGTATGACATGAGCCACTCTCTGGGACTTGCCCATCTGTTCTAAGTCTCAATCACCTGGTGATTATGCAGAAAGAACAGAATGCATGCGGCTTTTTGTCCTGGCATGGCCATTAGATTTTAGGGCCTTACAAATCCCTGCATATACAACCTGCTCTGGAGAGCTCCCTGTAGGATTTTTGATAGTGCATTATACTGAGTTGCTTGAAATTAGTTGAATTTGCACCTCCTTCTTAGAGGTAGTTCCTTATTTTTGAACAAATCAACTCTGGACAGTCTTATATGTAGAAAAATTCCCAGACAATATTGTGAATTGAATTACATGACTTTGTCTATTTGGGACTCAGCTACTGCATCAGCAACATAAGATGTGATCCAGGGTTAATTTTCCTAAATGTGATATGGATGTTGTTAAATGATATACCAAGACTTAGTTCTCATACTCATTGGGTTACTATGGTGTAACTTTTTAAAAGATGGCCGTAGATCCTGTGACACTCCTCCCAGGGACTGATGGAGTCTAATTGATCTTCCTGTGCCGGGCTGGCCTGAGTGAACTGCTTTACCAAGAGGAGTGAGTGGCATACTGACACTTTTTTTTTTTTTTTTGAGACATTGTCTCACTCTGTCACCCAGGCTTGAGTGCAGTGGTGCCATCTCAGTTCACTGCAACTTCTGTCTCCCAGGTTCAAGTGATTCTCCTGCCTCAGCCTCCCGAGTAGTTGGGATTACGGGCCTGAGCCGCCACGCCCAGCTAATTCTTTTGTAGTTTTAGTAGAGACAGGGTTTCACTAGGTTGGTAAGGCTGGTTTCGAACTTCTGACCTCAAGTTATCTGCCTGCCTCAGCCTCCCAAAGTCCTGAGATTACAGGCATGAGCCACCGTGCCTGGCCCACATACTGAGACTTCTGAGGGCAGGACATAAGAAACCTTACAGCTCAGTCTGGAGGATAACAGTCACCATATAAAGAGTCTGACAAGCCTGCCATCACCATGCTGTAAGGAATCTCAGGTTTCATGTGGACGGGCCACATGGAAGGAGAGAGAGAGAGAGAGAGAGAGAGAGAGAGAGAGAGGATTTGGATGATTTGTTTAGCAGCAACACAGAATGTACAAACAAATAACTCAATATTCTCATCTATAAAATAGAGATACTAATGCCTATCTCCTGTGAATACTGAAACTTAAGTATAAGTAGGTAAATCCCTTAGCACATTACCTGCAGGAAGAGATTCTTAATAATTCTCACTTCTCTTTCCTTTCCAGTTCTAATCATTTATAAATTTGTGATCAATTTTTGAGGGTCTGTATTTGCCTTCCAAATTTCACTTTCTGAAATATCCTCGGAAAGAGAAAGTACTTACAACCATCCATTTATTTCATCAGTCACTACTTTCAATAATAGCTAAATCTTAGCCATCCAGAAACACCAAAGAAATAATAATCTGGATAGTTAAGTTTTATGGAGAGTTCAGCATACATTTTTCATAATTTTCAAAAATTTATTTTAAAAATCCTAATTTAGATGTAAATCTTGTTAACATCTATTATACTTTTTTATACTATTAAAATACCAATATACTCAACATGATGTTAATGTTCACTGATCGCTTAGTCACTGGGATAAACACTAGTTATTATATTTTATTGCCATCTAATTATTACATAACCGTTTGTGTGTACATCACAGATTCCTGGTTGCTATGATTTTTTTTTTTTCTTGTTTAGTGAGTTCTAACCCATGCCTTTCTGCTAACAGGTTAGTGGTCACATCCTGGAACTGACATTATAATTGTTTCCTGGAAACTTCTCAGAGACTACCTGGGCCACTGGCCAGACTATAGATGTATGCCTTTAGGTCAGGTGTCCACTCGTGGTCTGTCAGCTGTTGCATGTTTGGGTGATGAGACAGAAAACATAATGACCACGGGGGGGCGGGGAAATGCTACAGAAATACAAGACAATCACCTGAAGGCCTTGGGAGGCACATCCTAATATCTAGGCCACCTGAGGGTTCAGGTGAGGAAGTCTACCTAATATCTAATAAGCTGTAGCAGTAAGGCATTGCTCTTACTGCTCCCGTATTAACCCAGTCTGTAGAATTTAATTTCCTGATTTGCTGTCTGCTTTTCCTGAAGAGATGGTGGCTCTTCTTGTAACTTCAAATCATCTGTTTGCTGCCTTGACAATTTTTCAGGTCCTTACCAATCCCAGTCCCTTCTTTTTGGGGTTTGGACTCCATCCAACTGGCTGCTGTTTGGGGCCTAAATTCACATTAAGAAATAGTGCCTGGATCCAAAATGCCACCATCATAGAGTATTATTCCCTAGAGATTAATAAGAAGAAATAAAATCAAGCCTTGAATAACAGTGCAGTTCAGAATGAGACAAAGGTCATCTCCCACTGGACAGTACTCCACATTTATTAGCATTACCCCAACAACCATAATGATGATTGCTAATATTCTGAGAGCAACTTAGCATGTCCCATGCATCATACTAAACGTAATCTTATGAGCTGGATTCTACTATTATGCATGCTCCATAAAGAGGAAATAAAAGGCCGAGCGGTTGAGAGAATTCCCCAAAACTACAGAGTGAGCAAGAAGGAGAGGCAGAATCCAAACCCAGGCTGGGAGTGTGCTCCCTTACCCATTGCACCCCAGTGCCTCTCACAGTGCTAACCCAAGCCTGGCCTTGGCAGCTTTACTTTTCTTACTTTTGCAGCTCAGTGAAGACTGTCTGGAATGCATCGTGGCACAGGCTGTGTGTGTTTTCACATTGTCTGGTGACCATTTTGGAGCTATCCTCAGATCGTGCATCAGTGTAATTAGAGAAACAGTGATGAATTACTGAAAAAATTAGCAACTCTGGCTGCCCAGTGAGATCCATTACAATTTTCCTGTCCAACGCTGGCTGGTTTACATGATTTTAATTTCTCATATTCCTTAAAGAATTGCATATTGGGAACATATCTCAAAAATTCCATATTCCTTGACTATATTGTTCTTGTTCTACCGTACTTTGAAATTTAATTCCTGATGGGAAAGAGCATAAATTTTTGTCACTGCTACCTAGAAACATAATATTGTTTCTTCATCATAACCATAAATCTTTCTCATCTTTCATTCTCCTTAAATTTAAGTGGAAATTATTTGATAGATCAGAAAAGTCCCTAAATGGCATTCAGACATACTGCTTTTTTATAATTAATTTCTATTTAATTTTTTTAGCCTATGTTTTTAACAACAGCTCTTTGTCAAGGTCTTCATTAAGCTTTAACTGTTTCAATGTCTATTTTTTTCCTTATCAATAGGGAATTTAAAATTTTTCCTAGCCATGTCATTTTTAGCTGTGATCTATCCTTTACTAAAGTAATAAACAGACAAACTAGCCTGTATTTCTAGTTTTCATTTATTGAAGCAGTTAGTAACTCAGCTTCTCAGAGGATCCAAATGTATCCCTAGGGGAATTCAGTTTGCCTTTTGTTGTACATATGACATTCGTAGAAACCCTGGTCTAATAACTTTATTATACAAATAAAAATAAAACGATCAAAATGTTGGTGGCCTTAACAGTGTGACTTTAGAGCCAAGGATCCTCTAATTTTTTCTCCTGTGGTTACTAAAAAATAACAAACAATAAGATTATTGTTGGTTTTGAACTTCAGACACCCTAATTAAGATGGTGGAAAAACTTCCCTTGGAACATTCAATTCTAACCCCAAAGCTACTAAAGAGATCACAGACAAAAGGAGCGTAAAGGCCTTTTTAAAATGTTTATTTCTTTCCTTATACTCCATTACCCAGAGAAAAACAATAAATAGCAACTACAATGAGAAACAGGGAGGTGGGAAGACAGGACAAATGATGTACAGTCATGCACCATGTAACAACGTGTGGGTGAATAACGGAGCACAGATATGATAATGATAAATTGGATCATAATGAAACATATCTAACAACTTGATATATGGCACTCGATATTGGCATTTCAGATCAAATAGGATACATAACTAATATTCAGTATAAATAAAAATGTATACATCATCTGCGTTTCTGTAACTGTACTCTATAATGTTTGGACAACAACAAATTGCCTAATGACACATTTCTTAAAATGTATCTCCATCCTTAAGTGATGTGTGACTGTATATATTTTAAAAGTCTTAACTCTAAAAATAAGAGGCACAGTTGAAAATGTGGCAAATAAAAAGTCACTTTCTAGAACCCTAAGACAGGTAAGGAAATTTCTCATTGAATTTTCAAGTTGAAGGAATCAGCCTAAATTCCCATTAATGAGAGACTGGCTAAAGAAAATGTGGTACATATACACCATGGAATACTATGCAGCTATAAAAGGTAATGAGGTCATGTCCTTTGCAGGGACATGGATGGAGTTGGAAGCCATTATCCTCAGCAACCTGAAGAACAGAATACCAAACAGCACATGTTCTCACTTACAAGTGAATGATGAGAACTTATAAGTGAAAGCTGAATGATGAGAACACATGGACACATAAGGGGGATTAACACACACTGAGCATCTGTTGTGGGAAGGAGAGCATCAGGAAGAATAGCTAATGGATACTGGGCTCAATACCTGGGTTATGGGATGATCTGTGCAGTAAACCACCATGGCACACATTTACCTATGTAACAAACCTGCACATCCTGCACATGTACCCCTGAACTTAAAAGTTGAAGAAAAAAAGAAAAAGTCAGAAAAGCAATCCATTTCGAAGTGGGTGTGTTCAGGATTCTTAACCCCTCATTTGGTATAGTCTGATGGGCCAAAACCTGAACCATTAATCTCAGCTTACCAGATGAGAGCCTTATGCTTGCCCATAGGTCTATGTGTTTTTTCTGTACTTTCATACCAATGACTGGAGATGGTTTTACTTAGCATTACAGGTAGCCACTTAAGGCCAAACCATACTTGTCTTAACCCACTCCATCCTAACTAACCACTACCTTGGAAGTGGGGTCAATGAGATTCTTCAGCACTGACTGATAATCTTTTCTCTAGTTCCTCTGCTGGAGAGGTATAGCCTAGTTCTTTCCATTTCCTCCGTAGCATCCATACACTATTGTACCTTTCAATATTTTGCTAGGCTAATTACATCTGACTATTCCATAAGTCATGACAACAAAAAGGTAATTCTTCAATCTTTACTGTTTCCTATGTTCTCACTGTTTAGTCTGGATCTGCTGGTCAGCTTGAGTTAAAAGGGTTGGAGGAATTCAGAACAATCTTTTTCCTTGGCCAGCCTTCCCAGCGACATTTAGAATACATTTCCATACGATGTTGTGGGAGTGATAAGTGACAGGGCTGGTGAAGGAATATTGTAGGAAATCATCAAGAGGGCAGAAAATATCTACAGACCAAAGCAGCAGTCCCAGAGAAGCATCAATAGATAGAGATCATCCTGAACTAGGACCATGATGAATCACATATATGTACTTGAAGCACCATAGGATTCCATTCTAAGAGAGGGAAATAGGGCTCATGTGACTATTTGCTGAGAAGATGTGCTAGGCAAAATAGGACTTGCTCCCAACTCATACTATGAGGCCAGTATTAGACTGATGTCAAAACCAGAGAAAGATGTCACAAGAAAACAATAGTAAATATCCCTTATGAATATGGACCCAAAACCCTCAACAAAATACCAGCAAAATGAATTCAGAAACAGATTAAAAGGATTACGCACTGTGACCAAGAAGGATTTATCCTAGGATTACAAGACTGGCTTAATACCCAAAAATCAATACTATGTTTATAGCATGAAGAGCAAAAACTACATCATCATCTCAATAGATGGTGAAAGATTTTTTCACAAATTCAATACCCTTTCATGATAGAAAAAAAAGAGTCAACAAACTAGAAATAGAGGAAAACATTATACTTAATGGTGAGAAATTGGATACTTTTCCCTTAAGCTTGAAAATGAGGCAGAGACATCTTCTCTACCTACTCCTATTAAACATGGTACTGGAGGTTCTCACCAGAGTAATTAGACAAGCCAAATAATAATAATAATAATAATAGTAATAGGCATCCCGATTGAAAACAAGGAAGTAAAACTATTCACTATTTGCAGATAAAAAATCTCGTACATAATTTTGTTAAGCTAAAGAAAGACTATTAGCAGTAATAAGTGAGTTTAGCAGGGTTATAGCATAAGCTAACAATATTCAGTATTTTTATACCTTAGCCATCAAGAATCTGAAAATAAAACTAAGATGCAATTCCACTTACGTTTAAATTTCCCCTAAATTAAAATGCAAAATAAAATACTTAGGGACAAATTTAACCAAAGACATGTAATAATTAATTGTATACTGAAAACTACAAAGCAATTGTTACAATTTCAAGGAGACAGAAATAAATGAAAAGTTACTCCTTGCCATGGATCAGAAGATTTAATGTTGTTAAAATAGCGATAACACCTAAATTGATCTACAAATTCAATGCAATGCCTATCAAAATCCCAGCAGCCTTATTTTCTTCTAGAATTGACAAGATGATCATACAAGTTATATGGAAATGCAAGGGACTCAAAATACCCAAATCGATATTGAAAACAAAGAGCATAATTGAAAGACTCCAATACTTGATTTTAAATATGCCCCCCACACATACACATACAGTGTAATATTTCTATGCCACAAAAAGAATGGAATCATATCTTTTGCAGCAACGTGGGTGGAACTGAGGCCGTTATCTTAAGTGAAATAACTCAGAAACAGAAAGTCAAATTCTGCATGTTCTCATTTATAAGTGGGAGCTAAATAATGTGTATATGTGCATGGACAGAGTGTAGTACTGGACATTGAAGACAGAAAAGTGGGATAGTGGTAAGAGGGTGAGAGATGAGAAATTACTTAATGGATACAATGTCCATTATTTGTGTGATGGTTATACTAAAAGCCCACACTTCAGAGCTAAGTAATATATCCATGTAACCAAACTGCACTTGTACCCCTTAAATTTATAAGATTTTTTTAAAAAATAGGTATTTCTAGTCTTACCAAGGATTTCTGCATTGCTAAATCCAGTGAGCAACATTAAGGAGAGTGTCTTTCCTGCTATTTCAGCAGCACTTAACCCCAGTTGATCCCTCTTCCTTCTTGTGTAAACTCTCCTGCCTCGATTTCTGTGACAGTCCAGAGTTCGCACTGCTCCTTTCCCTTCCCGTTTGCATGCTTAGCCTCCTCTACTGAGGAATTAAGTGTTGATGTCCCTCAAGATTTGACCTTAGGTTTGCTTCTCTTCATGCTCTATCCTTTATAAAAGTTGGTAAAGATGTGGCTTGCCTATTGGTCCAAACACTAAATACATAATCATTTCATACCCACAATAGCCGTGTGAGGTAGAGGGTTCAGGCAAAACCTACATATGTCCAGGGCCATGTGCTATATTTATAATTCAGGCAGTCCAAAGGCTGGTAAAACCACTGTCTTACCTCTGGATGATTTTACCTACTTCCCTTACTTCACTTCATATCTGTAGGCTGACAACCCAATGTCTTATCTTCATCCCTTCTCTTTCACTCAGTTAACTTCTAGTCAGTCACCGGGTCTTATCTCAAATGTTACTTCTTTTCCATAACTCCCAAACTAGGGGATCTCCTATTATGTTTTCTCATTTCCTTAACGATGCTTAGAAGGATTGTTATTTTACAGGTATAGGTTTACATATTTAATTAATAACCCTCCCTCCCCTCCACAAGAGAATAAATTCTGTAAGGGTCGAGTCCAAGCTACTTTTGATGTCTTCTGTTTACAGCAGTATCCAGGACAAAGTAAGCATGGAATAATAATTTAGTAAGTGAAGGAATGCATGTGTGAATAACTAGTTAAACAGAGCTTTGTTGATACCCTACTTCTTCACTGCTGCTGATGGGACTTTAAGTAGACAATTGACTCTCCTACTCCAGTATTCCTTGTCTGTAAAAAGAGGATCACAATACTCCCAGCCATTCGGGTTTTCTGTAAGGATTAAGTAAGATAATAGATTTTAAAAGCTTCCAGCAAAGTTCCTGAAATATCATAAATGTTCAGTGTTCTGACAACCTATACTACAAGAGCTTCATCTTAGAACAACATCTAGAGAAGGACAGGATTTGCCCAACATCCCAGAGCTTGTGGCAGAGGCTGGATTGCATTTTACCACCTTCAAGCCTTTGTTAACTCATTGTTCATCTGTGTAACATACTCAAATTTCCATTTTGGCAAGATTGCTCTGGCTGCTCTGTGTGTGTGTATGTGTGTAGTGTGTGTGTGTGTGTGTGTGTGTGTGTGTGTTGGGCAACAGCCACCTTTCCTGTCTCAGACCATAGCTTTAACAGCACTTTCTTATGATAGTGGAGTCTGACACACTCACAACCCCATAACCCCTAAATCCCCTGGTAGGAAGAATTACAGGATTCAAATGCCTTCATTTGTAAAGTGGAGGATCATTACAATTCTAAACTCACTGTGCTGCTCCTTAAATCCAGTCAGATGATTTCCATTGAATTGCTGCTGTATGAGATGAAACATTATCTTTGTGTTATATTATTATTATTCTACCAAGACATTCAAGCCTCTGAAATGCACTTTGGAAATGCCTTAGGGTGCATGCTGTTTGGTAAAAGGCATTGCTTCTGCACTGACACCTGTGTGCAGTGGTTTAGTCAACTGCTTGTTTTCTCGCCCCTCACAACAAGGGCTTCTGAACTCAGGGATGTTTAACAGGAACCTGAAATAATCAGAAAACAACGACAGAGGTCCACGGGGGAGCAGCTTTGGCAGGGAAGAAAGGAGTCTGTAATTCACAATTGCTAGTTCCTGTGACAAAAGCAGCCACCTGACTGACAGCCTGGGAAGAGAGCCTTTTCCAGCCTTGTTCCCTGGGCTTCATGCCTTGCCTCTCCATTTGCTCCTGTTCTCTAACCACAAAAAGAAGGGAGAAGAATATCTGCTCTGAGTTGCAGAAAGGGGTTTGAGGAAGCTTTTCCACCAGTTTGAAAGCTGCTCACAATTACAATTATCCATCATGAAACCTGCTTAACTGAGCGAAGCCAGATAACCAATTCTCATTTCTTTGCACAAGTAGGATTTTTCAGGCCCAGGTCAGGCTTTTTCTCTCTTATTCTGTCTTTAAAGGGAAAAGAGCATTGTGCTCAATTCATTCAAGGGTGAGCATTTTGGACTGAATGGTTGTACCCCCCTTCGTGCCCTGCAAATTCATGTACAGAAACACTAACCCCCAATGTGACGGTCTTTGGAGATGCGGCCTGTAAGAAGTAAGTAGACACATGATGGGATTAATGCCCTATAAGGAGAGATGTCAGAGAGAGAGAGAGAGAGAGATCTCCATGATCATGAACCCGGGAAAAGCTACTTGAGGAAACAGCCATAAAGCAGACGTCTGCAAACCAAAAGAGAGCCCTCAACAACAACTGAATCAACGGGCATTTTGACCTTGGACCACAGAACCGTACAAAATAAATTGTTGCTTAAATCACCTAGTCTATGGTATTTTCTTTTTTCTTTTTTTTTTTTTTTTTTTGGATGGAGTCTCACTCTGTCACCCAGGCTGGAGTGCAGTGACACAATCTCGGCTCACTGCAACCTCCGCCTCCAGGGTTCAAGCGATTCTCCTGCCTCAGCCTCCCAAGTAGCTGGGATTACAGGCCCTGCCACTATTCTCAGCTAATTTTCGTATTTTTAGTAGAGGCAGGGTTTTGCCACGTTGGCCAGGCTGGCCTTGAACTCCTGACCTCAGGTGATCTGCCTGCCTCGGGCTCCCAAAGTGCTGGGATTACAGGCGTGAGCCACCGTGCCCAGTCATCTATGGCATTTTCTTATGGCAACCTGGGATAATGAAAGACAGTCAGGGGCTACCATGTAATGAAACACATATAAAAAGATGTCACTTTTGTGACTTCTAGGAAGCTATGGCTACTTGGCGTATCAGGTTCAAATGTCCTTTTTTTTTTGTCACCTACAGTGTGTGGCTTGGGCCAGAGGAGCAGTTTTTCTTTAGTTAGCACTTCTCTTGGTGGGATTCTGCTTTGCTTTCCAAGCACTCTTGATTCAAAGCCCCCCTGGCCTTGTTAATAGCATCAGACTGCAACAGGGGCTGGCACAATTCAACATTGATTTTGCCCTTTCTAACCCACTGCAGGGGGTAGCTTTTGTTATTATTAATTCTGGCCTCCATGTCATTCAGGTCACCCTGGGAACAGAAGCTTGGAGCACAAGGACAAATGGACTGAATATTCCCTTAGTTGCTTGTGGTTAACTCCTGAGTCCATCCTTAGACTCAGCTCTCTAAGGCTGTCAGGCCAGTTGGAGCTTAAAATCCCCTCAGTATATACTTAGGGGTTTTATGGGTTTTTTTTGTTTTTCAAAAATGATTAGATAATTCTTTTCTTTTCTTAAACCTGGGACCTTGAGGAAACCTCAGCAGCTAAAATTTGTCAGCAATGAGAATTAAAGATCCATATCCAAAGTCAGAATAGCCAGATAACTCAGCCCTCATTTACCCACTCCAGAACTCAAGGCTTACTGTCTTTAAAATGAAATGATTAAATAGTCTTATACCTAGTATATGAATGCTTTCTCTGAAATAAGTGTGACTCTACACTTATTTTCCAGGCTCTCTATGCTGTATGACTTGGAAAGGGATTTTTGTATAAATGTTTCTCTACGCCAGGGGCTTCCAAAGCATAGAACCAGCAGCATCAACATCACCTAGGAATTTGTTAGAAATATACAACCTGAGATCTCATCCAGGACCTAAAAGACTGAAAACTCTGAAAGAGGAACCCAGCAATCTGTGTCTTAACAAGTCCTGCTGGATTATGATGCATTCTTTTTTTTTTTTTTTTTTTTTTTTTTGAGACAGAGTCTTGCTCTGTCACCCAGGCTGGAGTGCAGTGGTGCAATCTCAGCTCACTGCAAGCCCCGCCTTCCGGGTTCATGCCATTCTCCTGCCTCAGCCTCCCAAGTAGCTGGGACTACAGGTGCACGCCACCACACCGGGCTAATTTTTTGTATTTTTTTTTAGTAGAGATGGGGTTTCACCATGTTAGCCAGGATGGCCTCGATCTCCTGACCTTGTGATCCTCCAGCCTCGGCCTCCCAAAGTGCTGGGATTACAGGCCTGAGCCACGGCGCCTGGCAATTATGATGCATTCTTAACTCTGAGGACCACTGTTCCATCTTAGCCATACTTTTTTCACTAATCCTATTTTTAAGTACCTTTACCAATACCAAAAGTATGAAGCCAGATAGTGAAACCTCGTCCCTCTTACTGAAGTGACTGGCACAGGTTGGTTCAAATTGTCTGAGAGCTTGTGACTTTTGATCTCTAATTGGTGAACAAGATACCTATGTATCCATAAGAAATGTGCCTTTTCCTTTTTTCAATTTCTTCATTTATACCTCAGTAGAGTTTCATCATTTGCTTCCAACAGACACTGAACATTTTTCCAGTTTATTCCTAGACAATTTATCTCCTTTGTTGCGTTGTAAATGAGATCTTTCCTGCATTTGATTTTCTAACTTTACTGTTTGTGTCTAGGAAGCCATTTAATTTTATATATTAATTTTTTAACCAGCCGATCTATAAAACTCTTACCATTAAAACAGTTCTTCAGCTGATTCTCTTTCCATGTATACAATCTTATCATGTGCAAATAATAATAAATTTGCCTCCATTTGTATATACTTGATACTTCTTTTCTTACTGCATTGATTTGTGCTTTCAAAACAATTTCAGTAAAAGTAAGTTTGTTCCTGATTTTTAATGGTAACACTTCTTTTTATTTTACTAATCATGGATCTTTGCCATTCATTTTACGTGTATTTATCAGATTAAAAATTTACAAATATATTTCTAATTCAAATTTTATTGGCAAAATTAAATAGAAAATCCAGAAATGCATATATTTAATATACCAAAATGTATTTGTCAAATTTGTGGAAAATGTTGGATTATTTAATAAATGTTCCTAGTGAAATCTATTATCTAGCACAAGAAAACCTATCTGGGCTTCCATTTTATACCATTTCCCAAAGGAATTCCCAGGGAACTAAACATTCCAATTAAAAAAAAATACAATATTGATGATAAAATATGACATTAACAAGGTCAAATGGATGATAAAAGTAGATTTTTACTAACTTTTTCTCCAATGCAGATAACACATAAAAGGTTAGTGTCTCTAATGTCCAAAGAAAATTTACAAATTCCCTAGGAAAGTATATATATTCAGATAGAAAATACCAGGCAAAAGCCACAAACAAGTCACAAAAGAACGTACTCAGACTGTCATCAAACATGAGAGACTCCAATTAATAAAAGAGAGAAATGTGAATTTAAATTGTAAGATGTCTATTTATAACTATCAGACTGACAAAATTTAAGAGGAATAGCAGCATTGTGTCTTGTGTAGGATGCGGGTAATAGGCTTTGCTATGTTCACTGTAGGGAGGTGGATTGGTACTGTTTTTGAGGAAAGCAATCTCGCAGCATCCATCAAATTTAAAACACATGTATTCTTCATTCTAGCCATTTTAATCCTGGAAATCGCTTTCATTAAAATAAAGCACTAGTACTATAGTTGGATGCTGTGGTGTACCACCTAGATCTCCCCTCAGGACTGAGTCACTAATGCCCCAGGTGTCAGGAGTGTTGTATTGTATCTTCAATTAGAGTAGCAGACCTGCTATGGTTGATATAAAATAAAGAATATATGATAGAGACAAGACGTGACACAGTGATGGGAAGTAGTGCAGATGTCTGACCCTACATCTGGTGTTGGGCCTGAAGTCACTGTAGGTCAGCCAGACCATCAGTCAGAAAGGAAAGCTGGGCGTGGACAAAGGAAGAACACACTGAAACTGGGACAGTGATCTGCAGTACATGAAGACAAACTGGAGTCCAAGTCTCTCACCACCTCAAACCTCAATGCCACGGGAGACTTTCAGGAGCAGCTGGTACCATTCATCACAGATGTGCATACTCACTTGCACAGGGTCAGAGAAGCCAAAAGAGTAGATGTGGTGGGAGTTGGGGAAAGTATAGGTCCATCCATTAATCAATCAGGTGAGCTAATAGATTAGCAAAAAGGTGCACAAGCTGTCTGTGTCTGGCATCCTGTACCGACTTTTATTTTTTATTTTTATTTATCTATTTATTTTTGAGACAAAGTCTCACTCTGTCACCCAGGCTGGAGCACAATGGCACGATCTCGGCTCACTGCAACCTCCGCTTCCTGGGTTCAATCTCTCAGCCTTTTGTGTAGCTGGGATTACAGGTGTGCACCACCACACCCAGCTATTTTTTTCTTTTCTTTTCTTTTCTTTTTTATTTTTAGTAGAGTTGGGGTTTCACCATGTTGGCCAGGCTGGTCTCGAACTCCTGACCTCAAGTGATCCACCCACCTCGGCCTCCCAAAGTGCTGGTATTACAGGCATGAGCCATGCCGCCTGGCCTGTAACAACTTCTAGACATAGCAAAACAGCAGCACCTTTACCTCTGCCTTTGGTTATCTCCCAGCACTTTCTGTTTTGTCCAAAAGGAACCTAGAGCAATACAGGGAAGGGGATTCTGGGAAATGTAGTTCCAGCCTAGCTAAGATGATAAGGAAAAAAGCTCTGCAATCACTCAGCCAAGTTGCTCTCCAGTAATTGCCTTCAGTCAAAGTAAGCTGCCCCATCCAGGCTGTGCCCCCTTCTCTGGGGACAGCAACCACTATGGAGGTACAGAGGCTTAGCCTCCTTGCATCAATTGGACCAACTGCGAGCACCTGATTTCAGAGCCACCGAAACTCCTCAAGCCCTCTGATACAACTGTATTGCAATTCAGTGGCTCCTTCTGCCCTATCCTGGTCCTCTCACCCCTCACAGATGTTCTGCCTGGGAATGTCTCCCCAAAAGCCTCCTGCAGCAACTCTCAGAAACTCAAAATTCGTTTCCCAACAAACCCAACTTACTACAAGTATATATAGATATTTTATGATGCATTGTTTGTGGTAACAAAATGAGGAGACAATGTGAATTTCAATTATTGGTTGAATATATTAGGTATCTACATCATAGACTATATGCCAGCAAGAATATATAGTAGTTGCTCACTCAGGTCTCCCTTTTGAAGTGCTTACAGGGAAATGCACTTCCTCAGATCTGGGTGACAGCCCGCAGTGCCCACAGGCAGGGGCCTCGCGTCATCTCCCAGTCTCATTGGCATGGCTGTGACTTGGAGCAAAAACTCCCCAGGTCTCATCTGGGGTTGTTTCCTCATTTTCATTTCTAATTTGAGGTATTTGTGATACTTAGGCTTTCTCCTCCCGCCTTTTTTTTTTTTTTTTTTTTTTTTTTTTTGAGACAGAGTCTCGCTCTGTTGCCCAAGCTGGAGTGCTGCGGTGCGATCTCAGCTCACTTCAACCTCCAAAGCTCTGTCTCCAGGGTGCAAGCGACTCTCATGTCTTAGCCTCCCAAGTACCTGAGATTACAGGCATGTGCCACCTATGCCCGTCTATTTTTTGTAATTTTAGTGAAACAGGGTTTCTCCTTGTTGCCCAGGCTGGACTTGAACTCCTGACCTCGGCCTTCCAAAGTGCTGGGATTACAGGCGTGAGCCACCGCATCCAGCCTCCCTTTTTTACTTTTTAGTTAAAATGTGGTTTTTAGAGTTTCCACTATTTTTTCTAATTTTTAATTCACTAATTTCTGCTTTTATTTAAATTCTCCCTACTCACCTTCAATTTATTTTGTTTTCCTTGAAACCATAATTTTCATTTTTTCTAGTTTAGTAAACACGAATAATTTTTTTTAGTTTAATTTTAAATACAATCTATTGATTTCCTGGGAGTTATTTCATAATTCCTGATTAATGTCGTAAAATGTTGGTTTTGATTTTTTTTTAACACAATAGAGGGATTTTTAAAGTTTCTAGATTGGAGGCTTTTTAATTTTTCATGTCTATGTTGGGAATTATTTAATAGTTTTTATACAAATTATTTTAAAAATATGATCCATATTACTTTCATTTGAGAATTCTTGGAAGATTTCTATTGCCTAATATATGACCAATGTTTCCAAATGCCCCATAGGTATTTAAAAACAAGTTACCTTCCGGGTATACAGTAGGGAAAAGTTCAAGAACACATTATTGAGTGTACTTTTTAAATTGCATTTAAAAATCTCTATTATAACTTGGATTAGTCATGCAATGCAAGAGAAGTTAAACTCTGCTAGTTACCATGTTTCTATATTTTCTTCTTTTATTACCCACAATTCTTGGTTATGCATTTTAATGTTTTGTTATTTGATGCATGAAGACCACATGAACACTCAGACGTGTATGTGTCTCTAAATTTTATTATTATATAGATCCTTTAGTCATTTAAATTTTTGTCTTGGATTTAACTTAAATATCAACATTGTGGGCTGTGATTTATTTTTTGTTTGTGTTTGTCTGATGTGATTTTATTCCATCTTCACTTTCAAACTTCCGAGTCAATTTCAGATATGTCTCATATATATATGGCATATAGTTAGGTTTTATTATTTGATATAATCTGAGTCTTTTTCTTTTAATAGGTTAGTTTATCCCACTGACATTTGTTGCTGTAACAGATATTTTTGTTCTGAATTCTGTCATTTGCGTTATTCCATTTGTTTTTAATGTTTCCTATAGCATCTGTCATTAGCTCGATGGTTTGTATTTTCTTTTGCTTTGCATGTATGATTTGGGTTTTAGTTTTGATAGTCTGTAATGTTTATGGACTCTGTTTCTTATATCATTGGCTTTACTGCTACCTTTATTACTAACATTGCCCTTAAAATATATAAGGTCTAATAAATCTATCAATTTCAAATCGTATCAAATAAAAAAAAGGAAAGCAATATTTTTACATGTTCTTTCAATATCTCCTTACATATGCCACCACATTTTTGTAAGTTATGATATAATCTTTAAATTATCAAGATTAAAAACATTTATATTTTGCTGTTAAAATGGTCACACTTGTCCAGTTACACATTTAAACAAAATTAACACTTGCCACCAACTTTCACCTCACAGCTTCTCTGACCCTAAGCTTCTTATTTTGTTTAATGATTTGTTTGATGGAGTGTTAAACTCACTCCTCATTCTGAACCAATTCTCTCCACTCCTGAGCCTTCCATGTTTCCCATTTTCTGCAGGTCAGAAGCCAAAATTCTTAGTATTATATTCAAGTCCCTCCAGGTACTTGTTTCTGTCTGCTTTTCTAGCTTCCTCCCTCATCAATTCCTGCCTCCAAGTTTTCGTTTTATTTGTGGAGCTGCTTATAGTTTATACATATATCAGATAATTTTATGTTCCTGGACCTATAGCCACATTGCCAAACACTTAACTCTTCCTGCCCTATTTTATGCTAATTCTAATTTATTCATAAACACTCAGGTCAGAATTTATATTTCAAGTAAAAATTTGTGACTGTATAACTTGAACATAGAAAGTTAGAAATCCTGAATGTGCGGCTTGGTGAATTTTTACACATAGACACACAAAATCACACCTCCCTATCCAGATGAAGGAACAGGAATTAATCTGCAGGCCAGAAGCGCTGTTTATACACCCATAGTCACTGCCTCCCTCCACAAGGAACCACTCTGCTGATTTGTTGCCATTAGTTATTTTTGCATGTAAGTTTACATGCATGGAAAAATATTGTATGAGTAATTTCGTGTTTGATTTCACAGGCCCTGCAGTTTTTGGTCACTTCCTTGATCCAGTCTTTGGTCACCTCTGTAGCCCCAACCTCTCAAGTCTTACCAGACCCATCTGTCCCTTCAGCCCTGTCTGCCTTTTTTGTTCTGGATGCCCCCAGCCTGGCCAGTCCAGGCCATCTCTGAAGAAGCCTTGATGGCCTCCTCAGTCAGGATCCACTGGACCTGATCACTTAGGGAAGAGAAGAAAAGCCATAGCAATAGAAGACCAAGAAAGGGAAGACCAAAAAAGAATCATTTTTTTTATGAAGCCAAAAAATAAAAAATAAAAGGAAGGGAGAAAAAAGGAAGAACACGTCTAGGGCATTCCTATTTTTAGGTATTGAGATTTTCAAAAAATAGACACACAACTAAATACATATTTGTCAAAGAAAATATGTGTGTTCTAGTAAACTTTTCTATGTTGCTATTTTTAGACAAAGTATACATTATTATTAGTATTATTATTTGAGATGGAGTTTTTTGTTCTCATCACCCAGGCTGGAGTGCAATGGCGCGAACTTGGCTCACTGCAACCTCTGCCTCCTGGGTTCAAGTGATTCTCCTGCCTCAGCCTCTCTAGTAGCTGGGATGACAAGCACCCGCCACCATGCCTGGCTAATTTTTGTGTTTTTTGTTTGTTTTTGGTAGAGATGGGGTTTCACCATGTCGGCCATGCTGGTCTCAAACTCTTGACCTTAGGTGATCTGCCAGCCTTGGCCTCTCAAAGTTCTGGGATTGCTGGCAAATTATATATTATTTGAAGTCCATGTCTGATGACTTAAATATATGCATCATCTGTAGATAGGTTTATTTTGTTTATTTCTTATCTTGGTCCTTTTTCTTGGAATTTCCGATAATTTTTAAAAGAATGTCACGTGCCGAGTATGCAAAGATGCCATGCCCTCTGCAATATAAAGTCTCTGGATGACATTTGCTTATTTTAGAGAATATTTCCTTCAGGTTATTATTTGTAGTCAGATTAGTAGTAGACCACCAGTCTTGTATTGCGACAACTCAAGGCTGATTTTAGGCTTGGTAAGACATAGGCCATGTCCAGTTGACTCCCCCTAGTCTGCCAGGAGTCCCTACATAAAATTATGGGATGTTTATCAGGGTCTCTTCACCTTCGTGCTCTGAATTATAATGTTTATCTCTTTCATACCATAAGGTGGCTGATAGCTCAGCTCCACTTAGCCCCTTATTGACCTACTTTCTACTTGGCTTCTCCACCTCTCTGACAGCACAAAATACACATCAGAGAATTTATCCAGAGGAAAAGTTGGTCTCACTTCTCTTCCCTTCTATTTGGGATCTTGGGCACACAAGAAATAAGGTCTATGCACACCAATTTCTTCTTTTTTTTCCCTGTGAGACTGCCAAAAGCTCTGCCTTGTTTTTAACTTTGTTATCAGCTAGAGCAGCTATTTCTAACTAGGTTCTTAGACTCTCCACAAATCTTGTTAACGATTCAGTAAGTTAACGATTCAGTAAGTACAGTGAAAAAGTAGAGTAGAATATCATACTCGCCTCAATACCTTTCCTTGGGGACTTTGGCATTTTATATCCTGCCTGCCCTGGTAGATATTTAAGGTCTTTACACAGATTTTTTTCTGAAATATATGTTATCCAGTTTTGTAGTTGTTCTCATGGGGAGGATTGGTCGGCTATGTGCTAGTATATCATAGGCATAAGCAGAATTCAGGAAGTAGCTTTAAAGCAAGACAACTACTAACTCTCTCCACACCTCTCCCAGATTCATTTTGAAATGACCAAATATGAAAATAAGAGTCATTTGCAATAGTGTTGAACACTATACATGTCTATTGTTCCCATACCTGAGATCTTGACATTGATACAGTAGATACCTGTCTACTGGACGGAAAGAAGGGCTCATCCAGAGTGTCCTTTCATGCAAAGACAGATTTCCTAAATCTGAAATAAGGAGCTGCAGATGATATAATCACAAGTCTCCAATAAAATCCATCAATTTAGGAAAGGGTAAGAGCTTGATTTAAAGGTGTTCTATGGTGAAAATATGCAACACATTTAAATCCTAACAATGCTCTAGGACAACAAAATCATATTGTTGCATGTCTGACTCCATCACTAGAGGGTAAGCTTCCTGAGGGCAATAAAAAGACATCATTTTTCTTCTCCAAAGCCAATTTTTCAGGAAATGTTGGTTAAATTCTGTACCATAATGACTTCCTTAATGCTTAATTTAGAATTTGCTTTGTTCACTCATTTATTCATTTATTATTTTTTTTCTAGCAACTCAGTGCATATTGGGAATGAGCACCCTTCCTTAGGGACACGGCAAGGAACACAGAAGCTAGGGCCTAGGCTTTGTGGGACTTATTATCTAATCCCATTTCCACTCAAACACTGATTGTTTGGGGATTGTGATCTCTTACTCCTATGATAAAGACCATAAGCCTAAATTATGGAAAAAATAGGAAACTACAGAGAAAGAAAATGGAGATGAAAGTCATTTCTTATTTTTTTTCATCTGAATTGAACCAAGGTAATGCCTCCTGCTATATTCCTTCATGCATTCTCTTATAGTTCCAAAAACTTATTCATAGATATTTTTACATATGTAAATAGTTTTATACCATATATACTGGCTTTAAAAAATCCTATCAGAATATCTTGAATAACTTTCTACTTGTTTCCCTTATATTTTGAACTATTATAGACATATATAGTAGTCCATGGAGTGACAACATAAGCCACCTGCCGCAAAGTTTAAGAAAAAAATTAAAATATTTGCCTTTTACTTTGTATATTTCTCTCCACTGTATTCTTGTGCCTACCTTTCCCTTCCTGCACTGTGAGGCATTCCCAAAGGTAACCATTATCCTGATTTTTCTGTTCATCATTATTTGAATTTTCTTTACTTACTAAATACTTAACGCATCTGTCCATGTTGTATAATTAAGTGTATTTGTAAATTTTATAGAAAATCACATTTCTGAGACACTTTTTTTCTTCTCAAAATTATAGTTGTGGGATTTATCTCTAGAGAATTATGTAAATCTAGTTTTTTAAAAACTTTAATATAGTAAATCACTATTAGTATTGGTTTTATCCCTGTCTTCTTAAACATTTAGGGTTATTTTCTATAATTTTTCACATTTCACCCAAATGGGTGAAATGAACATTCTAATTCATGCTTTCTCAGGTACCTATGTAAGAGTTATAGCCTGAAAGTAAAATTGCTAGTTAAAGGTTTAATGCAATTTCAGCTAAAATAAATATTGCCAAACTTTTTTCTAGTTACACCAATTAAAATTCTTAATTTCAATTTACAAGTGTATATGTTGCTACATATCTTTGTCAATACTTAGCATTATCAGACTTTACACTTTTTAGCAATTCTATGGCTATGGAATCTGAAATTTCATCATGGCCTAAATGTGCAAATCTTTCCTGACAAGTGAGGGTGAATATTTTTATATATATTAATTGGTCATTTTGGTTTACTCTTCTAAACTGTTTATTTCTTTGGTCTATATTTGCATTGAATTGTTTCTGTTGAACTTATTTTAGGGATAATTTTGTACAATTTGCACACTAATTCTTTGTTATCTAAATGCAATACAACTGTGACATATTTGCAGGTTTTATATAATTTTTTTTACTATTTTCATTATCTGAAGTTTTAATTTCTTCATAATAATACTGATTAAATTTTTCCCTTACGGTTTATGAAAATTTTGATTAAAAGGTGCCTGTCTAGATCTTCTTTTTGAAGTTAAAGTTTGGCTGTTCACTTTGAGGTCAATATTTCATCTGAAAATAGTTTTTTTTATAGCATAGAAGTAGAGTGTTTTCCCTATAGAGATAATTGCCACAACATTGTTAATTACAAGTGTGTGATTTCTTTTGCAATATCTGTCATGTATCAATTTTCTATAGATATTTTACATTTGTATCTAAGATCTTATTCTGCTTGTTCATTCTATTTTTCTATCCTTGCATCAAGACTATGTTGTCTTAGTTACCCTAGCTTCTAATAGTTCTTGGTGTTTGTTATGATATATCTTTATTCTCAATTAACTAGGTCATTTAAGACTTTTGCTCTTTGAGGCATATTTTAGAATACACTTTCTAATTCCATTATAAAATTTGTTTGAGGTTTTGAGCTGAAATGCTTTAAGTTTTTATATTAATTTTTAAAAATTCAATATTTTATATCATTTCTGTATCCATAGAATGACCATATGAATTATCATTAAGTATATATGAGATATGTATAAATGTGAAATGTTTATGTATTGATTAAGAAATATTATTATATTGGTGAAATTATAAAATAAATCTATTCAAAAACTAGTTTCAAAAATTAAGCTCTTCCAAAGAAAAAAAGTAACATGTAACTGTGTAAAAAAAGACAAAATGAAAAATTATCTCGTGGACTTGATTATTAAAATACAACATAAGCAGAATAATTATTCTTAAGACATTTACATATTTTAACAATTTTTAGCTCTGTCTCTAATAGAGAAGATCTGATATTTTTCTAAATAATTTTTGATATGTCTTTATTATTTTCAATTTTTCATAAATTGGCCTCAAGTGCATTTTATAATAAACTTGAAACTGCTGACACCTTAAACCTACTCTATTCTGTATATTTTCCCTTCCTTTGAAAAGATCTTCATAAACTCATCCAGTAAGTTGCTATATGATTATTTTCAATTTTTTTTACCAATTTTAAAAACCACAAAATCATACATTTTTAATGTTATTTCATTTTAGTGTAGGATAAATGTATCTACTTAAAAATAGAAATTCCACCAAAATATTTTTCATGCAAGTCAAGATGTTTGAAAACACAATTATAGAAATTTGACATTTAATCTGGTATGTCATTTTAACTCTTTTTATTTAATTTATTTAAGACCTTTTTGGCTTTGCGGTGCATGAAGTTTATTTATGTAAGGCACACATACAGAGGAGTTTAAAAATCACAATTGTGTAGTTACAGTAACTAGCGTCATATTAAAAAGGAAAAAATCGCTCTGCCGTAAAAGCTGCCCACCATCGTGCCCTCTTCCAGTGTCTACACTTATCCTCCACAAAAGACACCACTGCCCTCATTGCTGACATCATGAATTAGTTTGGCCTGCTTGTGTACTTTATATTAATGGTATTATATGGAATGTAGTTTTTCATGTCTGGCTTCTTTTATTTGATACTGTTTGTAAAATTCAATCATGTTTTGGAGAATAGTTATAGTTCATTTATTTTCATGGCTAAACATTTTATTTTGTATATATAGATTATATTTTATTCTGCATTATAGTGATTCTCAATTTCAAGCAATTGTAAACAGTGGTGCTATATACCTTCTCTTATGCATCTTTTTTTTTTTTTTTTTGAAATGGGGTCTTTCTACTTTGCCCTGGCTGGTCTTGAACTCCTGAGCTCAAGCGATTCTTCTGCCTCAGCCTCCTGAGTAGCTGGGATTAATTACAGGTATATTCCACCGCACCAGGCTACACATCTTTTGATGAACTTATAAAAACATTTCTATTGGATATACAGGTAGGATTGGTACTTCTATTCCACAGAGTGTGCATATGTTCTCTTTTATGAGAATCCCAATTGGTCCACATTTTTACGAACCCTTGCTGTTTTCAGTCATTTTTACCTTTAGCCTTTCCAGTGGTGAGTAGTGGTATTGTGTTGTATTTTTAACTTGAACACCACTCATAACTACTGAAGTCAAGCACCTCTTTATACATTTGTTAACATGTTGGTGATATTCATTCATGAAATATTTGTTCATAATTTTTGTTGTTGGTTTGGTTGTTTGCAAGGTTTTTTTTGGGCCAATTCTTCTGCTGGTGGTCTGCCTTTTGGTTAGTGATTTGTAGGAATTATTTTGTTGTATTAAATACAAATCTTTGTCAGAATTTTTTTCCCAGATGTGTGACATGCCTTTTTCCTCTGTTACTAGTGACTTTTAATGAACAAAGGTTTTAAGTTTTACTCATAAGTAGAAAAAAACTTAGTATTTTAATTGAGAGAACATTTGCTCTGTAGATACTGGTATTTCTATTGAGCTCAGAAAATAATGTTCTGGAATGAAGATACTAACTTCTATATTTTTCATGTTTATAGATATAAATATTTCAGCCTAACTATATAAACTTGTAAAATAATTTACCTGATTCTGTGGCATATCTTGGATTCTAAGATGATATTATGTGCAAAGTTAGAATTTTCATTGTCCTGTTGTGGCTGCTATTGTCACGCTCACCCATTGCTTTTGTGGGCATGAATTTCCGTATCCCCTTTTGTGTTCAAATTTTGTTTTCAATAACTACATTTAATTAAGAGCATCAGCTACTGAATATTTTGACATTCCATTTGTTAATTACTTTAAATAAAGATTTCCAACTAAATTTGCACAAGATACAACTAAATTGAGAAGAACATTTTATTTTAAAAAATGTTCAATAACATCGTAAGCCATGGTGTTTCATTTCCCAAATAGTTTTTCAAAAGCTCAAGTATTTGTAAACTTTGGTGATAAGTAGCAAAGAAAGAGTATTACTTGCATGGGCCCGGTAACCTCCTTGTTGTGCCAATTTCTTCCCTTTGGAATGGCTGCATTTACCGAATACCTGTACTCCCATTGTAACTAGGAAGTAACTTGCTTTTGATTTTTTCAGGCTCATAGGCAGAAGGGGCTTGCCTTTTCTCAGATGAGACTTTGGAAAGTGGACTTTTGGGCTATTTTTGAAATGAATTTAGACTTTGGGGGACTGTTAGGAAGGCACGATTGGTTTTGAAATGTAAGGACATAAGATTTGGAGGGTCTGGGGAGGAATCATGTGGTTTGGCTCTGTGTCCCCACCCAAATCTTGTCTTGAATTGTACTCCCATAATTCCCACATGTTGTGGGAGGGACCTGGTGGGAGATAATTTGAATCATGGGGGCCATTTCCCCCATACTGTTCTTATGGTAGTAAGTCTCACGAGATCTGATAGCTTTATCAGGGGTTTCACTTTTGTCTCCTTCTCATTTTCTTTTGCCATTGCCATGTAAGAAGCGCCTTTCACCTCCCACCATGATTCTGAGGCCTCCCCAGCAATGTGTAACTGTAAGACCAATTAAACCTCTTTTTCTTCCCAGTCTTGGGTGTGTCTTAATCAGCAGCATGAAAATGGACTAATACATTAACTAAGACAAAAAGAGAGAAGACAATAATTACAAATATCAGCTGGGCACGGTGGCTCATGCCTATAATCCCAGCACTTTGGGAGCGTGAGATGGGTGGATCACGAGGTTAGGAGATGGAGACCATCCTGGTTAACAAGGTGAAACCCCGTCTCTACTAAAAATACAAAAAAATTAGCCAGACGTGGTGGCAGATGCCTGTAGTCCTAGCTACTTGGGAGGCTGAGGCAGGAGAATGGCATCAACCCAGGAGGGAGAGCTTGCAGTGAGCTGAGATCATGCCACTGCACTCCAGCCTGGGCGACAGAGCGAGACTCCATCTCAAAAAATAATAATTAAAAAAAATAATTACAAATATCAGGAATGAAATAAGTAACATTGCTATAAATACTACAGACATTAAATGGATAATAAGGAAAAACTAACTTTATATATGCCCATAAATTGACAACTGATATGAAATGAACCAGTTCCTTCAAGTACATAAACTTTCTAGCTCACTAAGAACAGATAAACAGAACAGATCTATTTCTGCTAAATAAGTTGAACTTGAAAATGAAAAAGTTTAACAAAAAAAGGTTTTTTTCCAGATAGCTTCATTGGCAAACTGTATCAAATATTTAATGAAGAAGTAATAACCGTTGTACACCAATACTTCAAGAAAACGGAAAAGGTTAAAAAAAAGTCCCAACTCACGTTATTATGCCAGTACTACCATAAGGCCAAAACAGTACAAATACAGTCTAAGAAAAGAAAGTAACAAGCAGTATTCTTCATGAACATAGATGTCAAAGTCTTCCACAAAATATTAGTAAATAAAGTCCAAAAATATATGATGAAGTAGGGTTTATCCTGGGAATGTAAGCCTGATTGAACATACAAAAATGAATCAGTTATAGCTTTTTTCTTATTTGTGCATGTAAAGTATGTTTCTTCTGTTATTTTTGAGATCAGGAAAGGGTTATATAAATTGAGAGACTTTCCAGAGTCTTGAGAGGTAAAGAGGAATGTTTTCTCTAAACTTCTCACCCAATTAATATAGTATTATTCTGCAAACTTACTACAAAGGGCAAATGATATTTTTAGAAGACATTTAAAAACAATTATAGTAAGAACTAGAAGTAATACATGCACAGAAAAAAGAGAGCTAGAGTAACATTAATGAAAATATGTACTACTAGCTTTTTAAAAAATATTTTTCAATAATAATATTCAATTTGAAACTGGTACATTAGTAGACTTCTGTAGTTAAGGAAGTCCATCAATTCTTCAAAGCTGTTCCACATCTCAGTTTTTTTTGCAATTGATTCATGGTATTCACAGATAGTTTTTTCTCTCTAGATATATTTTGGTTTTTGTTGTGGTGGTGGTGGTGGTGGTGGTGCTAGTGGTGAATAGATAAAATGTGTTGTCTTTATTGTAGCATTTTGACAGTTAGCATCTTCAAACTGCCTTTAAAATAAATCCAATCTCTTACAACAAACACTATTTTTAGGGCCGTTTCATTTCCTCTTTTATGTTGGGCTAATTTTTATGTTTTAAAGCTGCTGTATATTTGAAGTCCGATGATTTATTTTCATTTCACTTATGGTATAAGTGCATTGTGCTTTGATTCTAAGTCTGCTTCTTTTTCTTTCTTTCTTGAATTCCTTTTTCCTTTGATAATGCGTTACCTCAAGATATTTTTCTCAAAAAATAAGTACATGGAAATTTTTTTAAAGTTCTAGTACATTTGAACGTATTTTAAATTTTTATTTACATTTGATTTATATTTTTAATAGATGTAGCACCCTAACTTCAAAATTATTTTCCCTCAAAATCTATTTCCTTCAAAATATTAGTAATATTAATTTATTGTCATTTGACATAGAGTGTTGCTGAAGAGAAGACTAAGTTCTTTGCCATTTTTTCCTTTGTCAGGAATACTATTTTGTTTTGTTTTGCTTCCTGTTTCTTTTTCTTTCCAACTTTTATTTTAGCTTCAAGGGGTACATGTGCAGGTTTGTTACACAGGTAAATTTCATGTCACAGGGGTTTGGTGTACAGATAATTTTGTTACCCAGGTAATCAGCATAATACTAAATAGGTAGTTTTTTTATCCTTACTCTCCCCCAACCCTCTACCGCAAGTAAGCCTTGGTTTATATTGTTTCCTTCTTTATGTCCATGTATATTCAATGTTTAGCTTCTGCTTATAAATGAGAACACACACTACTTGGTTTTCTCTTCCTGCATTAATTCACTTAGGATAATGGCATCCAGCTCCAACCATATTGCTGCAAAGGACCCAATATTTTTTATGGCTGTGTATTGTTCCGTGGTGCACATGTACCATATTTTCTTTATCCAATCAACCATTGATGGGAATCTAGGTAGATTCCCTGTCTTTGTGACTATAAACAGAGCTACAATGAACATACGTGTGCATATGTCTTTATGGTGGAATGAGTTATATTATTTTTAGTATATACTCAGTAATGGGATTGCTGGGTGGAATGCTAGTTCTATTTTGGGTCCTTTGAGAAATCTCCAAACTGCTTTCCACAGTGGCCGGGCTAATTTACATTCCCACTAGCAGTGTATAAGTGTTCCCTTTTCTCTGCAACCTCACCAACATCTATTTTTTTTTTCTTAATAATAGACATTCTGACTGGTGTGAGAGGGTAACTCGTGGTTTTGAGTTGCATTTCCTTAATTATTAGTGATATTGAACATGTTTTCATATGCTTGTTGGCCACACGTATGTGTTCTTTTGAGAAATGTCTGTCATGTCTTTTGCCATTTTTAAAATGGGGTTTTTTTTGCTTGTTGGTTTGAGCTCCTTATAGATTCTGGATATTAGATCTTTGTTGAATGCATAGTCCATTCCGTAGGTTGTCTGTTTACCGATAGTTTCCTTCGCTGTGCAGATGCTCTTTACCTTAATTAGGTGCTACTTGTCAATTTTTGTTTAGTCTTTGTCATGAAGTCTTTGCTGGGGCCAATGTCTAGAATGGAATTTCCTAGGTTTTCTTCCAGAGTTGTTATAGTTTTAGGTTTTACATTGAAGTCATTAATCTGTCTTGAGTTGGTTTTTTATATGGTGAAAGGTAGAGGTTTAGTTTCAATCTTCTGCAAATGGCTAGCCAGTTATCCCAGCACCATTTATTGAATAGGGAACCCTTTCTTCATTGCTTGTTATTGTTGGCTTTCATGAAGATTAGATGGCTGTAGGTGTGCTGCTTTACTTATGGGTTCTGTAAACTGTTCAGTTGATCTATGGGTCTGTTTTTGTACCAGTACCATGCTATTTTAGTTACTGTAATCTTACAGTATAGTTTGAAGTCAGGTAGTGTGATGCCTCCAGCCTTATTCTTTTTGCTTAGGATTTCTTTGACTATTCAGGCTCTGTTTCAGTTCCAAATGAATTTTACAATAGTTTTTTTCTTTCAAATTCCATGAAAAATGATGTTAGTAGTTTGATAGGAGTAGCATTGAATCTGTAAATTGCTTTGGGCAGTATAGCTATTTTAACAATACTGATTCTTTCTATTCATGAGCATGGAATATTTTTCCATTTGTTTGTGTCATCTCTGATTTCTTTCAGCAATGTTTTGTAATTCTCATTGCAGAGATCATTTACCTGCTTGGTTGGCTGTATTCCTTGGTATTTTCTTCTTATTGTGGCTATTGTGAGTGGGATTGCATTCTTGATTTGGCTCTCAGCTTGGATGTTGTTGGTGTACAGAAATTCCGTGGAGTTTTGTACATTAATTTTGTATCCTGAAATTTTGCTGACGCTGTTGATCAGATCTAGGAGCCTCTGGCCAAATAATATGGTGTTTTCTAGGTATAGAATTATATAGTCTGCAAAGAGAGATAGTTTGGCTTCCTGTCTTTCTATTTGGATGCCTTTCATTTCTTTCTCTTGCCTGATTGCTCTGGCCAGGACCTCCAGTACTATGTTGAATAGGAGTAGTGAGAGTGGGCATCCTTATCTTGTTCCAGTTCTCAAGGGAAATGCTTCCAGCTTTTGCCTGTTCAGTATGATGTCGCCTGTGGGCTTGTCATAGACAGCTCTTGTTATTTTGATGTATGTTCCTTCAATGCCTAGTTTGTTGAGGGCTTTTAACATGAAGGTTGTTGAATTTTATTACAAGCCTTCTCTTTATCTATAGAGACGATCATGTGGTTTTTGTTTTTAGTTCTGTTTATGTGATGAATCACATTTATTAATTTGCATATGTTGAATCAGTCTTGTATCCCAGGAATAAAGCTTACTTGATCAAGGTCAATTAGCTTTTTGATGTGCTGCTAGATTTGGTTTGACAATATTGTGTTGATAATTTTTACATCTAGGTTTACCTTAGATAATGACATTTTAATTTTTCTCTGATTATTACTTTCCATAACACGATGTTAAATCATTTGGTTTTTTTTGGGGGGGGGATGGAGTCTCACTCTGTCGTCCAGGCTGGAGTGCAGTAGCACGATCTTGGCTCACTGCAAGCTCTGCCTCCTGGGATCACGCCATTCTCCTGCCTCAGCGTCACGAGTAGCTGGGATTACAGGCGCCTGCCACCACGCCCAGCTAATTTTTTGTATTTTTAGTAGAGACAGGGTTTCATCGTATTAGCCAGGATGGTCTCGATCTCCTGACCCCGTGATCTGCCCGCCTCGGCCTCCCAAAGTGCTGGAATTACATAAATCATATTTTTAAATAATTAGCTCTTTGATCTTTCTGATTAAAAATTTTATTTAAAGGTCTTTTCTGTTACCTGAATAATTTATTTACTTGCAGGTTCAGATGTTCTGCTGACTTCTAATGGTCTTGTATGTGTGTGTGTGTGTGTGTGTGTGTGTGTGTGTTTATGCACATGCGTGCTGTTGCTTTTCTTTAAGTGCCAAATGATCTGACTTGTTATTGTTGCTATACAGAAAAACTAGTTACTTTTAAATATTTACTATGTATGTAACCCAATTATAAAATTATCACTATTTATAATAGATTTTCTTTCAGTTTTCTCCTTTTGATTTAGGTAAATTTGCCATTATCTGTGAAGAATTATCTTTTAAAATATTCCCTATTTTAATTAGTATTATTATTTTTATTCTTTTTTATTGTATTGGTTGTAACTACCAGAAAAAATTTAAGTATAGTATTGTAATATGTTTAACAATACTTATTATATAGATAATACATAACGTTTCATATTATGTCATAGCATATATAGTTCTTCTATAATGTAATCATATTGACATCAGCTAATGGTTTTGAAATCATCATGTAAAGTTAGTATACTTCACTTGACAGTTTGCTCAAAGCTTACATTTTATGTTCTTAAATGTAAAAAATTACTATAAATTTTTTTGAAATTATTTTTAGTATCTATTAATATTTTTTCTTCTTTGCTTATTAAAATGACAAATTATGTTAATATATCCTTTTGTTGAAATAGCCTCACATTCCTTTATATACTTTATGCACTTGTATGTTATTATTTTACATGCTGGTTTCATTTATTAAAACATTTTGCATTTCTGTTCTTGAAAAATGAGTCGATTTTCTTAAGCTATCTTTGTGATTCATTATGAAAATTATACTTGATTTATAAATTTAATTGAGAAGAAATATACTGCTTTCCACAATGCAGAAAAATGTAGAGAGCATGAGTGTTACCTGTTTCTTACTGATTTTATAGAATTTTCAGCTCTCTGGACCCACAGTTTTAGTGGAAATCCTTAACAGCATGCTCAATTTATTTCCCCGTTTAATACATTTATTAAATTATCTCTTCTATTTTAAGACAAAGCATAGAAAATAACCCTTTTCATATAGATTTTCCAATGTTATTTGTAGAAATGTATAGGAGTATTCTTTTAAATCTGTCCTATATTTGTGCCCTCTTGTTTATGTATGGATTTTTGTAGTTTTAGTTTTCTGAATTCTGAATTTTGCTTGATTACCTTTAAAAAAAACTTTGACTATTTTTAGAGTTTACCCCAAAAATTAGTTCCTGCATAAATTTATCATTTTTTCAATTCTCTAATATATTAATTTCTAGTGTTATCTTTGTGATTTATCATACATACATCAAATCTTTGCAGGAAAGGAGGCAGTTTGTTTTTGAAAAATTTATTTTCTTTTTTATACTTCAATAATTAGCATATTAGAGACCATGAGTTTGCTTCTAAAGACATGTTTTTCTGCCTTAAGTTTTCACGTTTTTATTCCCAATTGGCATTAATATCTAAGGCTGTAACTAGACATATTACTTTGATTCTGGAACTATTTAGTATACTGTTTTTATCTTCTTTCTTTTCAATTTAAAAATGAGTCTATATTTTGTAAGTATTTTATTATCACTTGTTTTTTATTATAGAGTTACGTCAGTCCCATCTTCTCTAATATATCTGTCTTCTCGTTTGCCAATATTATGCCATATTCCTTTTACTTAGCTGCTGTTATGTTTATTAGTAAAATCATATCCTGAGTTTTCAGAGTTATTTCTCGTGTGATATAATCTGAGAAGAGAGATATCCAGCTTATGATATTAGTATCTAAATAAAGATACTCAAGAGAAAATTTAGGATTTTTAAACAGCTTCTGAATTTAGAGGCCAAACTCTAAATAAGATCCCATAAGGTTCCATTTGTTTAAAAAGAAATCTTTTGCTCTCCTTACTGCAAAAGTAAACCATAATTCAATTAACTTTTCAAATATCAAGCCATTTGGACTAGAATTAATAATGTGGTATCATAAGGATAAATAAGTTCTGACAAGAGTTCTGTTCTTTAATCCTGCAAAACAAGTAAACAATCAGAAGGGGGAAATGAAGCTTAGCAGAGGCTGATAGGAATTTTTGAACATATCACAAATACAAGGAAAGTCTATAGTGTTTCAAGTTACTCTCTATTGATTTCTCTTTTGTCCTTTCCATCAGAGAAGGCTCATGTTCATCACGATGTGCTCTAGACTTGGAATAGGATGTCCCTGACAGCTGCTAGCAGGGTTCCTGGGATGTGTCAGAAGATATCCAGTTTCCTTTGAAACTGGACATTCTGAAGAGAAGCTGCTGTTGTTTTTGATATTAAAAACACAAATGCAAAAATGGTCCAAATTTCTTAAGGTCTTACTAGTGTGGGAGGATATATCTGTGAGATGAGTCTCAAAACATGAATGGCTTCGGCCATAGAGCATGACTTTAGCCTTCACCAGATTAATATGTGAAAAGCCAGGCCCTCAATTCTTTTCTCTGGATTGCCAAAAATCCTATATTATTTTATATTTGTTTCCAAGTAGTCACAACTGACCTTTCTTCTCACCTTTTAGCATCCAGTTTCCACTCTATTTCCCATTACTATATTTGTACTTGTATTTATATTTAGGCACTTGGTCCATATGTGAACATTCCTTTTATGATTTATGAATGCATCTCCTCATACCTGGATAATGTCAGTTCTTGCTCTAATACTCATTACCATTTTCAGGAGCCTCCATGTCTTTGTTCTGTAGCAGCAGGGAATATGCTTAACTATTCAGAATCACAGTAAAACTCCATTCAAATAGAACCAAGAGACCATGATTTTGTCCATCATCTTCCAGGTACAACGTCAGTGCATGACATTCATAAGTTCACGCACAGTTTGTCTGTAAAAGATATAGGACTGGAATCTAAGTTTCCTGAATTTAGTTCTGTGTCCTTTCATCTACAACAGTCATTTTCTAACTTTTTAAAGGCTCAGAACACTTTACATGATATATGCCCTTGAGTCAAATAATATAAAAGAGGAGCTAATTTAAAATAAATGCTGGGGATCTAGACCCTATCTGTTCCACTGCCCCACCTCTTCCCCTTCAGCAGGTCGTGAAGCAACCCTGCAAACACATAATTTGAGAATGACTGCTATGAAAAAGAAAAAAAAATAGAGAACAGAAAAGACAACCAGGAGTGTCAGAGCCCCAGGGAGGCAACCAATTGTATAGGATAATAATTTATATTTTAAATAAAATGGTCAAGGTAAACCACAAAGAGATGGTGACAGTTGAGCAATGACTTAAAGGAAATAAGGGAGCAATGTATGTGGACATCAGGGTAAAGAACATTCCTGGTAGAAGGAACAGCCATTGCAAACTCCTGGGCATGTCCAAGTCCCAGTGAGAAGGTGCATTTGGAAATACAAGAGAGGAAGGTTTCATCTGTTAGCCAGCTAGGTTAAATCAGAGAGCCCTGAGGAGACTTCTGGTAACACGTGTTGCAGCTAGACCATCTTTTGTATCATTAATATAACAAGCACTCTCAACCTTCTTATAGGACAAAAACTTCTAATTTGAACCTTCTTAAGTGTGGGTTTGTGTGTGTGTGTAAGTCATTCACATATATTTTTATATATACACACACATACACATATATTGGAAGCTTGCCAAGGAGGTTGTTCTAGAAGATATCACTAAGTGTTACTATTTGTAGACACTTATTACACCTATTTGATACAGCATCTATCAAGCTGAGAACATGGAGCTACCTGGGCAAAAGCATTACATGCATATGGGTATAACATAACCACATCTAAGCAAATGCTTCTGTAGAAGATTCCATCATAGTTAAGTGAGTTGTCTTGTAGTCTGAGAAGGCATGTGGTTTCTTTGACCAGAGATTCAGAGAGACCTTTCCCAATAACTAAGCTTTATCAAGTTATTCAATATGCCATAAAACATTGTGTTCTAGTCAAAGTGCCCAGTGTCCCTCGACCATCTCATTTCCTTTCCCATGAGATCTACTCTGCCCAGAATGCTTTTCCTCTGGCTTTTCTTTCATCATTGCACAGACTACCTGGCAAGTATCTATTCATCCTCCAAGAAGAAGTTCATTTATCATCTATTCTGCAGCAAGCAGAGCACGTGGCTTCTTTCTCTTTGCTCCTTCAGCATTCTGCTCCTGGCCTCCTTTGAAGCACAGTTGCATTCCATCATTGCTGTGTATATTTGCACAGGTCTTTGCCTTGTATCACATTGTGAGCTCCTTAAGGACACATAATGACAATTGATTTATTTCTGCATCTACAGACTGAACCCAGAGTCTAACACACAGTAGACTCTAATAAATGTATATTTAACACATGTGTGAATGAGTTTTACGAGTTCAAACCTATTATGTCAGTACACATGCGAACTAACATTTAGAACACCTATGGAGAAAATTTCCACGTTGAAAATCAAGAAGCTGAACTCCGATATCAGTAACACTTTATATGAAGTTTTTCATTGGGATTAAAAACATATATCATTTTATTGTGCTTCACTTTATTGTTCTTCACAGATATTGCTTTTTTTATTTTTACCAACTGAAGGTTTGTGGCAACCCCACATCAAGCAACTCTGTTGGCACCATTTTTCCAACAGCATGAGCTCACTTCTTGTCTGTGTCATATTTTGATAATTCTTGCAATATTTCAAATTTATTATTATTACTATTATAACTGTTATGGTGGTCGTGATCAGTGATCTCCGCTGTTATTATGGTTTGGGGCACCATCAATCATGCCCATATAAGATGGCAGACTTAATTGATTAATGTTGAATGTGTTCTGACGGCTCCACCAACCAGCCATCTCCCCTTCTCTCTCCCTCCACCAGCAAAAAGATTACAACTTGCTGAAGGCTTAGATAATCTTTAGCACTTTTTAGCAATAGAGTATTTTTAATTAAGAAATGTACATTATTTAGGCATAATGCTATTGCACACTTAATAGGCTACATTTATATGTACTGGGAAACCAAAAAATTCCTGTAACTTGCTTCATTACCATATTCACTTTATTGCATTGGTGTGGAAACAAACCCACAACATCTCAAAAGTATGCCTGTATATATAAAGCAAACCTCCTTGGGTCTCACCCAACATGAACTGGACTTGCCCTGAGCCATTTTTGATTATGCAGGTAACAGGTCCTGGAAACAAAAATAATCATTCCCATTCAGAAGAGAGATTTCTATATCAGTGAAATAAAGTGCCTTAACAAAGATGCACCCATTCCTTTATTTATTCCACACATGTTTACTGAGCTTCAGGCACTGTGTTAGATACTTCAGTGAAATAAAATACCAAACCTCTGTCCTTACAGAGCTTGCATTCCACTAGTAGTTAACAAAATATAATTCATTAATTTAGCAATACAGCAGAAATAGGAGGATCAGTAATACAAGGGGTTCTGGAGCAGGTTTGAGTATGAATAGGGTTGTCTGGGTGGCCCTAATTAAGAGAGGTAAGCTTTGAACAAAGATTTAAAGGGATAGAGACCTCATAAGAGACCTCAACCCAGAAGGATCGCCTCTAAACTGGAATCTCCTATAGCAAGGACCCCAGGAAACCAACCTGGATAGCTGAGCAAACCCAGCAAACATTCCTGGCACCGTTTGTTAAGTTCTCCTACTACCAGTAGCCTGCAGAAATGGCATCCATAAAATATTCTAATAGGATAGCCATCTCCAAGATGAATCTGGTCTATGCATTTTAAAGATAGCAAAATGTTTCCATCACCATGGTCGTTGAAATTATTTTTAAAGATCAAGGAAATTGGCCAATTTGGATGTGTTTAAAATGGAGAATGTTTACATCACCTTATATATTACCCATGCTTTAACAATGCATTCTGTGCCTATACCAGGGGTACAATTGTGTCCCCACCACCTTGTGGAATAAACGGGCTGAATAAATGCTGCTGGTAAAAGGCTCAGTGATGATAGATTCATGGCAAGTTCCCTGGAGGTCACTGTGCTTAAGATCGGCTGATGTTTCCTTACTTTGCCAGCGCCTATCAGACTGCCATTTGTAGAAAATTGACTTGGGCAGGGCTATCATTATTATTAATATTATTTTATTCTTGCCAGAAACTGCCATTTCAAAGTGTGTTCTTTTCTGGACTGAAAAATAAAATAATGAGCCTGTATTTTTATTTCCTGGGAGGCCACATTCATTTGTATTCATTTACAGTTTAGACTCTCCAGGTCCTGTAATTTGCACAATGCTTCTAGAGCCAGGCATATAATCACAGCAGGGGAGAAGTGAGTCCCCAAAGCTTAGATATTGCAAGATGCCTAGGTTGTGCTTATGCTGGCTCAGGGGTCCTAGTGCTTTCAGCACCATATCCATGTATGTATGGGCTGAGACATTTTATAGAGAGAGATTTGCATCCTAGCTATTGTGCTAAATCTCTGATGGGTCTGAGCCTGTCTGCTGATAAGTCTGTTTGCACAGGCCAAGCACCATAAATGCTCTCTGTTGAAGAATCAATCAGGTCCCTGACCTGTCATTTTTTTTTTTCTTTTGTGGTTGTAACACCAACGTGCATGTATACAGCACTATTAGATAAGTGGTCCCCAGGACAAACCTGATTAGCAATAAAGAGTAACTTTGTGACAAGACAGTATTTCTAGTCTTTGACCCCATCTACTCTTAAGCATCCAGATCTCTAGCCCACCTAACTCTAGGAACCTACAAGGAAATCTCACAGATATTTCCAGGCTTCCTGCTGTTGTGTTTTGTGTTATTCCCTTCTCTGCTATTTCTTGTCATGATTTATATCAGCTGCTTAAACCATCAGAGCATCCGCCACAGACAGGGCTGGTTTCTGTTCTGGTTTCCTAATGCTACCTAACAAACACACTAAAACTTAGTGGCTTAAAACAACAACCATTTTATTTGCCCACGATTCTAGTTTGTGAGCTGGGCTCAGCTGGTCTTGCCAGTGATCACTCCTATAACTGCATTCAGCTGGCAGGTCGTTTGGGAGCTGGGATGCCAGTAAGGCTGGGCATCTTCCTCTGCTCCTCTAGTCTCAGAGCTTCTCCTATTCCACATGAAGTGTCCACTTTGTATCTCCATGTGCTTTCAACAGTAGTATGACTGGATTTCTTAGAAGACTCAACATTCCCAAGAGCACAAAATAGTGGCTTCTAGGCATTCATAAGACTTAGACCCAGAACAAGCACAGCGTCACTTCCAACACATTCTATTTGTTAAAACAAATCGCAGGCTGAGAACAGATTCCAGAGAAGGGTCAGGATTAGGGTGAGGCAAATAAGGTGCCTTGGACACATCTCTGAATAAGTGGATCCGTGTACATGGATCTCACTTATATTCTGTGCCATAGGCACCTACCTGGTCTCACTCTAGTCCAGGTCCTGCTGAAGAAAAAGGGACAAAGGCATGAATCTCAGCAGCCAGGATTTATTGGGGACCATCAAGGTGACAATGTAACATAATCTGGTTTATAATGATTCACATTCTTCCCAGATGAAAAATATTCTCACTCCCTACCCCACAAAAGCCAAAAAGTATGACCCCATTTTAACATTATGCTTGGGCTTGAGGTCTAGGATATTGTCTTCTAAATCAGACCCAACGTGGATGAGGTTCATTGTCTGTTTTTCCTCAGGGTCAACCGAATGAGTATACATCTTCTCAACCTAAAGGCCTGTAAAGTGATCTTACACACCCCAGGGTATAACACAGACGTAGACGTAGAAGTAGAATAACTGCAATGGACATGGCCATGCACAAAGTAATTTAAAAAATAAAAAAAGATGCATTTCAGTCACTGGCTTGCAGAAATTCTGTCATCTACCAGGACACATATCATCAATTTTCTTAGTCCAGGGTCAAAAAATATTCCTTGATTAAGGCTCAGTTTTAGTCGTTGGAAAGTGTGTGTGTGTGTGTGTGTGTGTGTGTGTGTGTGTGTGTGTTGGCTCTGCTCTTTGCATCTTCCTTTTAAAATCAAATTGGCATGTGTTTTGTACCTAAGTGGTTTTTTCATCCTACTGCCTGTCTGTAGGTGTCCAGAAGCCTGTTATTATTTTGAACTGTCCTTGGTCCTTTTAGTTCAAACTGCTAGTGCCTCCATCAATATAATTATATTTACAAACTTTGTTTCTATGAGTCATATCGGTGTTTACTTCATCAGACAAAAACCACACCTTCACATATCTTCAAGAGAAATCACACTCTACTTTGGGCTGCTGTGATGTAATGCCCTGCAGATTCTTAGAAGTCTTTTGGCCTGAGTTCATAAGGCACCCCATTAAACTCTTCTGAGGTCCTATCACAGGATTTACAGTTGCATTTCTCATTTGATTTTGACCTGACCCTGAGGCCATCTTTTACTGACAGAACCCTAGATTTGGTCCTTGCCCTGAGGCCAATTCTTATTTTGAGAATCTTTATTTTCTGGAGAAGCTGGGTGTGAAAAGCGTTTAATTTTCCATACTATCAAATTCAAATTTGGGTTTTCTTTTCTCTAGCTTCTATTAATACTTGAAAACTGAACAGCTTATCTCTTAGTTCATCTCTATCTGTATATTATGAAACGGACAAACATAACTGGCGCTCATACCATTCAACCTAGACATCTCCTTAGCTAGAGGTACAAACTCACTGAGTAAATTTTCCTTTTTTTTTTTTTTTTTGTTTTTTGAGAAACAAGGCTGTTTATTTCACCTGGGTGCAGGTGGGCTGAGTCCGAAAAGAGAGTCAGTGAAGGGGAGATAGGGGTGGGGCCGTTTTATAAGATTAGGGTAGGTAAAGGAAAAAGGGGGGTTGTTCTCTGGCAGGCAGGAGTGGGGGTCACAAGGTGCTCAGTGGGAGAGTTTTTGAGCCAGGATGAGCCAGAAAAAGGAATTTCACAAGGTAATGTCATCAGTTAAGGCAAGTACTGGTCATTTTCACTTCTTTTGTGGTGGAATGTCATCAGTGAAGGCAGGAACAAGCCATTTAAATATCACTTCTTTTGTGATTCTTCAGTTACTTCAGGACATCTGGATGTATAGGTGCAGGTCACAGGGGATATGATGGCTTAGCTTGGGCTCAGAGGCCTGACATTCCTGTCTTTTTATATTAATAAGAAAAATAAAACATAATAGTGTTGAAGTGTTGGGGTGGCGAAAATTTTGGGGATGGTATGGAGAGATAATGGGCGATATTTCTCAGGGCTGCTACGAGCGAGATTAGCGGCAGTGTGGGAACCTAGAGTGGGAGAGATTAAGCTGAAGGAAGATTTTGTGGTAAGGGGTGATATTGTGGGATTGTTAGAAGAAACATTTGTCGCATAGAATTATTGGTGATGGCCTGGATACGGTTTTGTATGAATTGAAAAAAGAACGGAATAAGACAAGGAGAAAAACAGATATAAAGGACTAAGAATTGGGAGGACCTAGGACATCAAATTAGAGAGTGCCTAAGGAGATTCAGCATAGCCCTGCCAGCAAAGATTATTTATTTATTTTAAGAGTGAGTGAAGAGTGGCAGTTTGGGGATAGCACCAGGAGATATCAGTTGTGATGGCTTGGAGAAACAGTGTAAACCGGCAGTGTAAACAAGAGCAGGGCATTTATGAGTAGTTGAGAACGGTGAATAGGAGTATGACTAGACAGAAGATAGTAGGGATGACAAGTCTTTTTTTAGGGGGGGCAGGGGTGCAGTCCAAGTTGGTTTGGCATCTAGAATGAGACTGGGACTTAATAAAAAGGAGCATCCGTACAGGAGCTCAAATGGGCTAGACCTTGTAGCATTTCGATGACAGGCCCGAATTCTGAGAAGGACAAGTGGTAAAAGTATTGTCCAGTCCTTTTTATGTCGGTGGCTGAGCTTGGTGAGGTGTGTTTTTAAAAGACCATTAGTTCACTGAATACTAAGAGCCTGAGTAATTGCTTAGGTGATTTGACTAATAAAGTCCTTGTAGGACTGTATAGAGGTGGGAAGTCCAAACCGAGGAATTACGTGTGACAGAGGGAAGAAATGACCGTGGTGGCCTTCTTAGACCCTGTGGGAAAGGCCTCTACCTATCCAGCGAAAGTGTCTACCCAGACCAAGAGGTATTTTAGTTGAGTAAAGCCAATTTGCCAGTCTTGGGCAGGGGCAAATCGCCGAGCTTGATGTGTAGGAAAGGGAGGAGGCCTGAATAATCTCTGAGAAGTGGCAGAATACCAGATGGAATACTGAGAAGTTATTTCCTTGAGGATAGATTTCCACAATGGAAAGGAAATGAGAGGTTCTAAGAGGCGGGCTAGTGGCTTGTACTTTAGCATAGCCTGCCTTTGCTGGTGTGTGGTGATTAGGCCTGGTGGAACTGCCATCAATAAACCAAGTGTGATCAGGGTGAGGAACAGGAAAGAAGGAAATATGGGGAAATGGGGTGAATGTCAGGTGGATCAGAGAGATACAGTCATGGGGGTCAGGTGTGGTATCTGGAATAATGTGGGAGGCCAGATTGAAGTCTAGGCCAAGAACAATGGTAATTGTGGGAGATTCAACAAAGAGTGAATACAGCTGAAGGAGCCAGAGAGCAGAAAGTATATGCATCAGGTGTGATGAAGAAAATAGATTTTGGAAGTTATGAGAACTGTAGAGAGTGAGTTGAGCATAGTTCGTGATTTTAAGGGCCTCTAAAAGTATCAGGGTGGTGGTGGCCACCGCATGCCAACTTGAGCCTAGGCAAAACGGTAAGGTCAAATTGTTTGGATAAAAAGGCTACAGGGCATGGTCCCCGTTCTTGTGTAAGAGTTCTGACTGCACAGGCCTGCACTTCAGCTGTGGGTAATGAAAAGAGTTGGGATGAGTCAGGGAGAGGCTAGGGTGGGGGCAGTCTCTAAAGCTGTCTTCAAGGAACAGAAAGAGGAGTGGGGAAAGGATTTAGGATCTCTGGGGTCAGCTAGGTTTCCTTTTGTGAGTTTATATAATGGTTTTGTTAGGATGGCAAAACCAGGTATCTAAAGTCAAAAGTATCCAACCATGCTTAGGAAGCAAAGGAGTTGTTGTTTTGTAGAAGGTGCTGGGGTTTGAGAGATCAGTTGGACGTGATCGGCAGGGAGAGCACGTGTGTTTTATGAGAATTATGCCGAGATAGGTAACAGATGAGGAAGAAATTTGGGCTTGACTGAAGTAATGGGGGCTGTCCGTGAAGCCTTGCGGCAGTACAGCCCAGGTAATTTGCTGAGCCTGATGGGTGTCAGGGTCAGTCCAAGTGAAAGGAAGAGAGGCTGGGATGAAGGGTGCAAAGGAGTAGTAAAGAAAGCTTGTTTGAGATCCAGAACAGAATAACGGGTTGTGGAGGGAGGTATTGAGGATAGGAGAGTATATGGGCTTGGCACCACCAGGTGGATAGGCAAAACAATTTGGTTGAAAGGTGCAGATCCTGAACTAAGCTGTAAGCCTAGTCTGGTTTTAGGACAGGTAAAATGGGGGAATTGTAAGGGGAGTTTATAGGCTTTAAAAGGCCATGCTGTAGCAGGCGAGTGATAACAGACTTTAATCCTTTTAAACCATGCTGTGGAATGGGATATTGGCGTTGAGCAAGGTAAGGGTGATTAGGTTTTAATGGGATGGTAAGGGGTGCATGATCGATCGCTAAGGAGGGAGTAGAGGTGTCCTATACTTGTGGGTTAAGGTGGGGAGATACAAAGGGAGGATGTGAAGGAGGCTTTGAACTGGGGGAAAAGGTGGCAATGAGGTGTGGCTGTAGCCCAGGAATAGTCAGGGAAGCAGATAATTCAGTTAAAGTGTCTCAGCCTAATAAGGGAACTGGGAAGATGGGGATAACTAAAAAGGAGTGCTTAAAAGAGTATTGTCTAAGCTGGCACCAAAGTTGGGGAGTTTTAAGAGGTTTAGAAGCCTGGCCGTCAATACCCACAACAGTTATGGAGGCAAGGGAAACAGGCCCTTGAAAAGAAGGTAATGTGGAGTGGGTAGGCTCCGTATTCATTAAGACAGGGACGGACTTATCCTCCACTGTGAGAGTTACCCAGAGGGTCTGTGATGGTCCTGCAGGCTTCCGAGGCAATCGGGCAGTGTCAGTCTTCAGCTGCTAAGCCTAGAAGATCTGGGAAAGTGTCAATCAGAGAGCCTTGGGCCAGAGTTCCAGGGGCTCTGGAAGTGGCTGCCAGGCGAGTTGAACAGTCCGATTTTCAGTGGGGTCCTGCACAGGTGGGACACGGCTTAGGAGGAATCCCGGGTAAGTTTTCTGTCTTCTAAGTCCGTGGTCCCCAACCTTTCTGGCACCAGGGACTGATTTCATGAAAGACAATTTTTCCATGGATGGGGTGGTGGTGGGACATAGTTTTTTGGTGAAACTGTTCCACCTCAGATTCTTAGGCATTAAATTCTCATAAGGAGCTTGCAACCTGGATCCATCGCATGTGCAGTTCACAATAGGCTTTGTGCTCCTATGAGAATCTAATCCCCTGGCTGATTTGACAGGAGGCAGAGCTCAAGCAGGAACGCTTGCTTGCCCTCTTCTCACCTCCTGCTGTGTGGCCCAGTTCCTAACAGGCTGCAGACCAGTACCAGTCCACAGCCTGGGGGTCAGGGATCCCTGTTCTAAGTCACCTAAGATGACAGTGTTTGCAAATATTCTGCCATTACATAACACGAACCATCTTTCCTCCAACCTTTATTTACAATTTTGTACTAGTTCATTTTCTGTTGCTCATAACCAAATACCTGACACTGGGTAATATGTAAAGAAAACAAGTATATTTTTTATAGTTACAGAGGCTGAGAATTCTGAGATTGAGGGACTGCATCTAGTGAGAGTCTTCTTGTTGATTGGGACTTTCTGAAGAACCCAAAGGCAGCACAGGATGTCACATGATGGAGGGCTGAGTGTACTATCTCAGGTCTCTCTCTTCTTATGAAGCTACCAGTTTGTCTCCCATGATAACCCATTAATCCATAAGTGGATTAATCTATTCATGAGGTCAGGACCCTCATGATACAATCACCTCTTAAAAGATTCCACCTTTCAATACAGCCACATTGGGGATTAAGCTTCCAACACATGAAAACTGGGAGACACATTCAAACCATAGCAAATTTACTCATGCCTTTCTAGCACCGAGTAGCAGGCTTCTTATTGCCCTTTAAGTACCTATTCTACACTAAATCCCAATGGCAATGTCACATATATTCAATATTTGTTATGGCAGCACCTCATGTATAGGTACCAATTTAAATTTTAGATATCTATTACTGCATAGCAGAGAACTCCAAAACATAGTGACTTAAAACACTAGTTTATTTTCTCATACCCTGTGCATCAGAAATTTGCACAGAGTTCAGTTTGGCAATTCTATTATTTTATAAGGTTTTGGCTTGGGTCATTCACTTGACTACATTCAGCTAGTGTCTAGGCTAGTGTAAAGATACAAGAAGTCATTTGGATAGCTAATTTCTCCAGCACCATGTTTGATTCTATTCTCTACCTAATTGCATTGGCACCTTTGTCACACTCAATAAACTATATTGTTTTATTGATCTGTTTATATTTTACCAATACCATACTGTTAAAGTTGGTTTCTTATAGAGAGCACTATAGCAGTGACTTTTTCATATCCAGTCTGATAATCTCAATATTTTGATTAAAGTATTTAAACTCTTTATATTTAATGTAAATATTAATATGACTAGATTTCAATTGATTATCATGCTATTTCTTTTTTATTCTCTCATCATTTATAATATAGTCCTTTTCTCCTCTTTTACTGAATAATTTTGTGTTACCTGAATATATTTTTCTATTCCAACTTACATCCACTCTTGGCTTACTAGATATATCTGATTTTTAATTTAATTTTACAGTGATTGCTCTATGATTTGAAATATCCATTTTTAACTTATTACTTGCTACCTGTAAAAATATTATACAACATCCTACAGCATGTAAAAAACATACAACAGTATGCTTCTGTATTTCCCACCTGACCTTTGTGCTATTGTTAGCATACCTTTCATTTCTATAGGTTAGGAACCTCACGATACATAGTTATTATTTTTACTTTATATGTTAAAATATTAAATAAATTTTTTAAACATGAAATAGACTTTTATATCGACCCACATATTACCATTTCTAATACTCTATTGTTTTCTATATGTCCAAGTTTTCATGTGGTATAATTTTTCATTGGTATGAAGAACAGCTCTAAGCATTTCTTGACTACAGGCCTGCTGGCAATGCTTTTGTCAGAAAACGTCATCATTTCATGTTCATTTTTGAAGAATATTTTCATTATCTACAGAATTTTGTCTATGCAATTATTCTTCCTTCCAATACATAAAGGTTGCTGGTCCTTTATCATCTGGCTTGCTTTGTTTCTGACAAGATGCCTACATTCATTTTTATTTTTGTTTTCCTATACAAAATATGGCTTTTCCCCACTCTGGCTGTTTTTATTTTCTTTTTATTACTGACTTAAGAAATTTGGTAATGATTTACTTTGGTGTCACATTTTTTCATTTTTCTTCCTCAGGATATGTCAGGCTTCTTGAATAAAGAAATACAGAATTTTCACAAATTTGAAATTTTTAAATAATTTCTCTAATATTTTCCTGTCCATTCTTCTTCTTTTCTAAGAATCCAATGAAGCATGTTAGACCTCAATAATGTCTGCAGTTCACTGCTGTTGTGGTCAGTTTTTCAGTGTTTCTTCCCTCTGTGCGCTTCAGTTTCCTCTGCTCTGTTTTCAAGTTGACTGGTCTTTTTCTCTGCAGTGTTTATTTTTTGCTAATTCCATCTCTTGCTGAACTTTTAATTTCAGATAACGTATTTTTAAGCTCTGGAGTTTTAACAAAAATGTTCTTCACTTGTTTACTCATAATTTCCTTCTTATTCTTCTCTTAATTTTTGAACATGTAACAGCATTTTGAAAGTGCTTACATGCTATTTCAATCATCAGTTGTGTTTAAATCTGTTTCTGTTGACTGATTTTTCTTCTGGTAACAATAGTTCACTCATGGCTCTTCACTCATCTAATATTTTTTATTGGATGTCTAGTATTATGAATGTTACATTGTTGAGTATTTGGATTTTGTTGTCTACCTTTGAAGAGCAGTGCAGTTTGTTTTGACAGCTCAATTTCTTTTGGATCAGCTTGTCATTTCTAAGGCTTGTGTTTAACTTTTGTTAATGTGGATTTAGATTAGCCTTTGTTCCAAGGCTAGTTTAGCCTCACTGCTTCAGTAACCTACTTGGATCTCTACTGAATGTGCTCAGAATTCAATGTCCCTCACTGTATTCATCCGTTTTCAAACTGCTATAAAGAAATACCCAAGACTGGGTACTTTATAAAGGAAAGAGGTTTTAATTGACTCACAGTTTTGCATGGCTGGGGAGGTCTCAGGAAACTTACAATCATGGCAGAAGGTAAAAAGGAAGCAGGCACCTTCTTTACAAGGCAGCAGGAAAAGAGAGTGCAAGCAAAGGAGGAACTGCCAAACACTCATACACCCAACAGATCTCGTGAGAACTCACTGGCTATCACAAGAACAGCATGAAGGAATCCACCCCCATGATCCAATCAACCCTCCCTCCCCTATCAGGTCCTTCCTCAACACAGTTTGAGAAGAGAGTTAGGTGGGGACACAGGGCCAATGCATCTAACTCGCTGTGGCTATTAGGAACCTGAATGTCTCCCAGCCCTGTAAGAAATCTGGAAGTTGTTAGCACATAGTTTCCCGGCAATTGTTCTTTTTAGGTTTCATAGAAGATTACTGTTTCCCTGTAGGGAGTAATATTTAGCCCGAGACTCAAAAGGGCCCCTGCAGATTTCTGTGGCTCTCCCTATGAGTAATCCTTTACTCTCTGGTGCTCTTCTTTCACCTATTCTAGTTACCCCCGACTTTCCAAGATTTTTTTTCTGTCTTCTCTTATCAGCAAAACCTTCAGGCTCTGATTAAATTTCTTCTTCCTTTGCTAATGGACTCTAGGCAGAAAATTGGGATAGTGATTTAGACCAGTTCTTTAATCTCCATTTTCTTAGGGATCACAGTCTTATCCTACCTGTTGTCCAATGTCTGAAAAATAGTGTATATGTATGTATGTATGTATGTATATGTATGCAGTGTGCCACTTTAATTTTTTTCTCATTGCCATCTGTGTGTATCTTAAAAGATATTTTCTGAGTGGTTCCACTCAGAAATTAGTCTGAATGATATGAATATAGATTCAAAGTTTCCATAAAAACTATAATTTAATACAGCTCCTCCCTCCCCCCAATTTATGTAATTTTTGTGGCAAGTTGCATCTTTATATAGGATGTATCCATTAACATAGATTTATATTGTTTTATGCATTTAAATCATATAAAAAATAAAGTTAACAAAAACTAAAAATACAATAATATCAGCTTTTATCCTTATGTAATTATCTTTACCAGGATTTATCATTTATGCATATAGCTTGATTTTCTATCTGATATTCTTTAATTTGAGCCAAAGGATTGTACTTAGGATTTCTTGTAGGGCAGTTCTACCAGCAATGAACTCTTTCAGCTCTTGTTTATCTGAGAATGAGATTCTTGAATGTGTAGATATGTCTTTTATCAAATTTTAGAGTTTTTTCAAATATTATTTTCTCTCCTATTTCCCTTTCATCTCCTTCTGGGATTCTCATTATGTGTATGTTTTTATGCTTAATGGGGGTCCCACAAAACCTTTCGGCTCTGTTCCTTTTTCTTCATTTCTATTTTTCTTCTGTTCCTCAGACTGAATATTTTAAATGGTTCTACCTACATTTTCTCTGATTATCTTTTCTGTTTGCTCAAATCTGCTATTGGTATCCTTTAGTGAGTTTTTTACTTCAGTTATTATATATTCAGCTTTAAAATTTCTGTTTTTTATAGTTTCTCTTCATTTATATTTTTTATTTATTCATATGTAATTATTCTGGTTTCCTGTAGCTCTTTAAGGTAGTTGAATTACAGTTACTTGTCTAGTAAATTAATGTCCGCTTTCTCAGGAATCATTCCTACAAAGTTCTTCTGTGAATAGACCACACTTTCTTGTTTTGTTTCATGCTTCATAATTTTGAAAACAGACATTTTTAATACTAGAGTGTGATAACTCTGGAAATCAGACTTTTCCCTGTCCTCTGCAATTGTATTAGTTGCTTGTTATAGGCTGTAGCCATTTGTTTAGTAATTTTGCTGAACTAATTTTGTACTGTATATTCTTCTTCATGTGTGATCTTCAAAGTCTCTGTTCATTTAGTTTGTATTCAGCAAGTATTTTGGCAGACACTTCCTTACATGCCAGGAACATCAACCTCCAAAATAAGAAAATTGACAAAAAAAGAGGAGGAAACATAAATATTAATAATAATAATAATCTATTTATCCTGGCCTTTGCAAGATAGGCTGAGTAACAGCTCAGCCTTCCAACATCAGATTAATTTCACTTTATTCTGCAAAAAGAATGTACTATTCTCCCACCTCTGTCTTCCATGTTTTGAAGCTTATGTTTGAAGCTATTACTTTGTGTTAATGATTCTTAGTTCACAATCTTAAAAAGAAAACAAACCGCAAATCTGTGTCTTTTACAGCCAAGAAAGAAACAAGTGGTGTTATATTACCCCTTCAAAAGGAATAGTCCCTGTGTTATTTGCAGATTGGCTCTGTGCTGAGTCACTCCTTCGATGTTTAGCCTTAGCTTTCACTTCCTGCTTGTTCCAAGCCTAGAGATTAGCCCTAAGTGAAAGCTTAGGGCTTTCCCAGGTCTTTTCTGAGCATGTATCATGTGGGCATATGTGTACATTTCTAAATCTTTCAGTATACACAGGTGTCTTTGAGTAGCCTACTTTCCCAAAGAATCTCTCTTCTTATGTTTTCACCCATGCTTTGGGTATTCTCCTATATGCTTCAGCCATAATCTTTTGCCCCAGGTGACTTTGGCTTGTTCAGTTGATTTACAAGGTTCTCAAGGATTGCATGCTGTTTTTCCACCCTGTGTGAGTTCCAGATTAGACAAAACAAAGACAAGCAACTGTGTCAGTTCTTCCAGAAGCTCCCAGTCAGATTAGAACAAACATAATTTTTTGCAAATGAGGTGTGTAATACTCCCTCCAGAATCAGGAAATGAAGTTCTAGGAAAGTGGGCTGCTGTCTTCAAAATTACTGCCAAACTGGAGAAAGGGTAGAGCAAGGGCAAGTAAAAATGCTACATAACTTTTCTACCATTTTTAAATGGTCTTTTTCTTGATTCAGCATTTGCTTGGTTATTGTAATTCTTTTATTGATTTTCAGGGTTCTGACAGTTGATTCTGACAACTTTGCTTGATTTTTCTGTTTCTGTTTGAAGAATGAATTGTTAGAGTTGCCTACTCTCCTACTTTTGCTGACATCATCTCTATTTTTACTTATTTGTTTTCTGGACATTACTAGTAGATAACAAAAGAGAAATAGAGATGAAATATGGAACAAAACCCCTGCAACTCTTTCCTGCTCCTGGACTGCACTTTGCAATGGGCAACAACATGAACTTTTACAAATTCACAGGTGAAATCCAGGTGAAGGTGTCCTGAAGGGATTTGTGGGCATGCCGTTGCTAGACTTGAATACTTTCGGTTCCTTTTATGTATCTCCATTCTAATGAGAAGACCCTACGTTTTCATAATTAGTGTGCCAATCTTAGCAGCAGAAAGAAAACTAAAAATAATTTTGTCCCTGCAGTGTAGCAATGTGCCCAATAAATGTATTTGTTTGGATCCTCAGATAATTGATTTTGGCAGTAGGTGTTCATTATTCATCCATTGATTAATTTACTCAATATATAAACTCTCTCTCTATGTATATATATATATACGTATATATGTGTGTATATATATATATATATACGTGTATATATATATATATATATACGTGTGTATATATATATATATATACGTGTATATATATATATATACACATGTGGCTAGGGGCTATTGCATTGGACAGCACACAGATCCAGTTGGTTTCTTGAGCTGTTATTTGGGCATTTACCAAGTGGTACAGTCAGAAAAATTAATGTTTTATACTTAAAATGAGTTGTTTCTACACTATACCATATATGGTATAATCTATAGTATAAACTGCACAGTTCTTGAACACATATATATGTGTTGTGATTTAAGTATATATCATTTTATTCATTAGTGGTATACATAAATGGAAAAAAAAATCCCTGACCTCATGGAGCTTATATTTTAGTGGTGGAAGAAGTTTTAAAGTATGTAAATAAAGAGACTTAATAAATGCACATTACAAATACATATTATATAATATGCAAATATAGGCTATATGAGATATTAATTTTTAAACCATATAGTAAGGTTAGAAGATTTTGGTTGTGATGCCAATGAGAAAGGGTTATAATTTTAAGAGAATGATGAGGGTAGTCTTTATGGAGAGGTGACATTTAAGAAATATATCAAATATGGTGAAGGAAGTAAGAAAGAGTGGTTCAGATAAAGGTTCAGTCAATGCAAAGGCTTCAAAGTGGGTCTTGACATATATGAACCACAAGAAAGGGACTGTGTGGAGTGAGCAAGGAGAGGCATAGTAAGAAATAGTCAGAGGAATTTTTAGAAGCCAGATGCTGTTGGCCACTATGAGTCATTTTAAGGACTTTAGCTATCTCACACTTTGGCTGAGTGATCTCTCACTCAGGAATCATTAGAATATTTTGAAAAAGAGAGTGACATGATTTGACTTAGATTTTAAAAGAATCATTATGGCTACTGTGTCAATAATCATCTCTAGGGTAAAAAGGACATAAACATGAATTTTCTGTATCTCCTTCCCACTGGATTATCCTGTTTCCTTGTCCTGCTGCACTTTTCCAGAGTTTCCAAAGAGGAATTACATGCCGTCATATGACATCTTTAAGTTTTGTATCCAGTTCGCCTAAATTCTGATCAAGTTCTACTGGTCTAGGTTTCAAGACAGTGAACATCAATGTCATTTTAGGGCCTATTGTCTTCCCAGTCCAGCATGGGCAAGATTCATTGTCCTTTTCCTTGATACAGTCAGATTCGCAGTTACTCTGAACTTCCAGTACCTATTTTCATTATTAGTTATGATTCTTTCACTTGCAAGCAACTTAATAAAAATAAAGAATTGTTTTATTTTTACAGTCATATTTCACCAAAACCAAGGGCAGAAATGAAGCCAAGCTTCAGAGAGCGCTGGAATCAGAATCTGTAAAGCCACTGGAAGTGCACCCAATCCTTTAAGAAAGTGAATATGATTGGCCCAGCTTGGTTCAGGTCTATCTTGATTAATCAGTTGTGTCCAACTGGACAGTCACATTGTACAAGGGTAGCCATAAGGGGCCCCCTTGTGGAAGGAGGTAAGATATTTTCAGAAAACATAAAATGGTTCAAGAACTGTGCAGTTGATACTATAGATTATATCATATATAGTATAGTATAGAAACAACTTATTTTAAGTATAAAATATTAATTTTCTGACTGTACCACTTGGTAAATGCCCAAAATAACAGCTCAAGAAACCAGCCAGATCTGTGCTGTCCAATGCAATAGCCCCTAGCCACATGTAGCTATTGAACACACTTGAGATGAGACTAGTCCAAATCAAGATGTACAATAAGTACAAAATACACATTTGATTATGAAGACCAAGTACAAAAACAGAACATAAAATGTCTCAATATTTTTTATTAACTACATGTCCGGATATACTGCATAAAATAAAATGTATCATTGAAATATATACTTTTTTTACATTTTTAATGTGGCTACTAGAACATTTAAAATTACATATTCGACTCACATTATATTTCTATTGGACAACACTGAGCTAGATTCATAGTACATTTTAACACTGAATGACAGCATACAAAATATATGTAAATATGTTGAGATGTAGACATGGTGTAGAAGTCAATGCTCTTTTAAGTTTCCCTTCGAATCCGTTAATCATATTCATGCATTTGTCTCCAGCTTCTGCGAACTTCGCTTCTAATGACCTGTATCTGCAATGCTCTTCGCATAACTATCTCTTGGCTAGGAGAGCCACCTTTTCCCGCATGCCTTAGAGCTCATACCCCTCCAGGGCAGATTGTAGCCAGTGGCTGACTCATCGATCAAGAATGCCCAGCTCTTGTGCTTTCAGTTTTGACAAACTGTGAGGTGCAAACTATACTCCAGAGTTCCCCACAGAATCAGCTAGAGATTCGACTTTGCCTGAAATCATACCCTTATTAACTTCTTCCCTTCCCCTTACTTTCTCCATTTTTTTTACCATTTTATCCTGGGAGTGCTGCCTTAAACTATTTAGGTTGGTGCAGAAATAATTGCAATTTTTGCCACTAAAAGTGAAGGCAAAACTGCATTTACTTTTGCACCAACCTAATACTTGCACATGAATCTTTATCTCGGGCTTTGCTTCTGGAGAACTAAAAAAGGCACATGGTAATTTTCTTTAAGTGGCAACTTGGACAGATTTTTGTAATAAGGCTATGATTCCTGATGAGCCATATTCTCTCCCATGATGCAAAGAGTGTTTCCTTACAGGCACAGAGTCCACAGAAATCTACAACTGCAGAGTTTTAATCAATATCCCAGTTTGCAAACGAAGGAAAAATAATAAATGGATACGGCACTGAAGGACAGTGTGTAATTGTGAAAGTCTTTTCTTTGGTTACTGATAAAAGTAATTTTATTCCAGAGAAGACCAAATTTATCTGAAAAATCTCCTTTGGCTCAGAGGAGAGTATCTTTGGATTGTTCCTTAAAAGTCATGCGGAGACATGTACAAGGCATGAATGGTGTGCGATGGTACATCTTTGAGCCATTAGCTAAGTACCGTAGAACTTGCCAGGACTGTCTGTCAGATTAAATATGGAACAATGCCCAGCTTCAACTCTGGCAAAAATAAAACAAAGCAAAAAAACAACAGCAAATGAAGTCAAAACAATGTAATAAACGATGCTAAACTAAGTACAATAAAAATGGAAAGTATTGAAAAAGAATAAAGCTTTAGTAAGGAGCCTGAAGGGCAAAAAAAAAAAAAAAAAAAAAAAAACAACAAATAAATATTAAAAGTCCATTTCTTGTCTCATGTTAAAGAAAAAGTCATTTGACATGAAGTTACATTTTTTATTTGCACTTAAGGCTGGTCTGTGTTATCTTAATACAATAAGGGAGCCACATATTTATTCCTATTTGCTGTAAATATATATTTTTCCATGAGAAATAGCTATTTCTATTAATATGTCTCCTTTTTCCAATTTTGTTATTGATTAATCTTCCATTTTGTAATTATGGTTACATCAGGGTATCACAGATGTTGGTTTAAAAAAATTAAGAGGAAAAATGAGACAAAATATCAGTGATTTCAGGATGTTTGAAAAGTTGCCTTCTTCTATACACAAAGCTGACACATAAAAAGATAAGGGAAGGTTGAATTTTTTCTGGCTTACAGAAAGCCCAAGGTATTGTAGTAGGAATTGAAGAAGTAGGCAAATATGTTTGCCTAAAAATGAAAATGCTTTTTTTAAATAACAGCAAATATTTGCCTTCAGTTCAGAGCAAATCGATGTCACTCTTCTCTAAAGTAGTGTTGGTTGTATCGGAAATATCAGGACCTATGATGCCACCTCTGTCATTCCTCAGCTCAGCAGCAACATCCTACCGGAGTATAGACTTGTATGGACTGGGTGAGAGGCTGTGGCTTGGTGCAAGTAGAGTAATAGAGTTCAAATACACTGATAATTGGGAAAAATAGACCCAGTGAAGGAACTGGGATAGCTTTCCAATGGAGAAAAAGTGTATTTTATTCATAAGGAAGTAGTAAATTGGTAAATTTGCTCAATATAGTTAGCAAGGCAATATCACAAAGACATTTATTTAGAAAAAGTGGGGAAAAAGTGCGCAAGGAAGCTTAATGTGTGTCCTCAAACCACCAGGAATAATTTTGCTGGGCTTACTTGCAATGACATCATTTTCTCTACTCTTTCCTTAGTTATTTGCCATGATGGCAAAACTCGCTTTGATTATTCTTATATGTTAAACACCAATGATTTTGTTAGTGATGTAATCTATGGCCAAGCACAGAGTTGTAAATAGAATGAGAGACTAGAATAATAAAACCTGCTTTTATTACTACTGTTCAATAAGAAATACTTACCTGTTCAAGCTGCCCCAGTAGAAATAAAAATTATATCGAAGAATTTGGTTCTTAAAACGATTGGGTATTTAAATATTGATATTTAAAGTTGAGTTTCACTCAGTCTTAAGGATAGAATCAGCTGCTATTTATTATTTTTAATCTCTTCTCTTAACTAACCTTGTATACATATGTCCACCATAAGATTTCTGAATCCTTGCATATTGTGCTAAAATGTCATGGGTGTACAGTAGACACATAAAGTAATAGTGGTAATAGTGACTTCAACTACAGCCACGAATGAGCTGTTCAGTATAAGCAGTTTTTCCAGATACCTTAAGTTTAGTTTAAGTATCCAACTTTTTAATTGTAATAATCTTGCTTAGATGTATTTCAAAAATACAGATATTTCTTTCATTTATCCTTAGGCAAAAAGAATCAATGCAATTTCACTTTTACTTCATTATTCAGAATTTTCTTTATATATCTTAATTAATATCCTAGGAGCCATCAAGGGATGAAGCGTTGTTTGCCTCTACAACAAAATACCCAGAACTGCTATGCATTTTTGTTTTGTGGCTTTTGTGTGTGCATGGGCATCTTATTCTATGTCTCCATCCATTTATTAGCTATTGTGAGTTACGAAATCAGATATTTGAAGGCAAAGATTATATTCTAGAGAAATACAAACATAGAAAAACATTAAAATTCTTGTTTCTCTACAGATTATCTTTTTGACTTTAAAAAATAAATGTTCTCTAAACCTTAGTTTCCTCATTATAAAATGGACATATAACTATAGTCATCTCATAGGGTTTGTAGGAGGACAAAATAAGAAATTATACGTAAGTACCAATGAAGGGGTAGTGGCCATTACTATTCTTGATGTTGCTGTCATTGTTGTTGTTATTATAAATAGAGTGCTGGTCCTTTGAAAGAGGATCTAAGAACAATGCAAAGAATAAAGTATTAGCACATCAAAGCATGCATGAACTAGGGACATTGTGCTTGGTGGTTAGATTCACTTTCTTCTTGATGACTAGTTTTGGTCTATGTTTAAATTGATGGATGCTCCAGAAAATGATCCCTGGATAAATGAGTTGTTTCGGTATTACGTAAAGGATATTGAGCCCCTGATGATACAAAACCACTCATGGCTCTTTGAACCAAAAAAAGAGGCACTATTTCATATATGGAAGCTGCCTTGGTAAGAGACATTTTAATGCTTGGGTAGAAAACTACCTATGTGAAGTACCTTTGCGATTCCTTCTTTCATTTAGTTAATGTATATTTGTTATATTTATTGAGTGTTAGTTCTGTCCTGTTCTAGGTTCAGAGAACTATGAACCAAATAGGTGGAGTCTATTTTTATGAAGATTGCCTGTCCTTATGTTTTCTTATGGAGGGAGATATACTAGATAAGGGAGTGCAGGGATGATGGAGCAACATTTTCCATAAGACATGCACAACATCTTAAAGGTTTCAGATATTTCCTCACAGATCCAGGAGGAGCTGGGCACATGGCATGAACTTCAATACTTGCTCATTTGAAGGGAGCCTCATCAAGTGTCACAAACTCTGAGAAGGAATAAGAAATATATTAATTACTATGCTTGAAGCCGTGTAACTTCTGGTTTGTGCCACAAGTTTGGCAAATTCACCTTTTAGAGATATGAAATTCATTTTCCTCATCTATGGATTATAAACAATTTTACTTACATTTAGATTAGAGATGTAAGAGATAGTCCTACTCTTCAACCAGAATGTGAGAATGTGAGGGCATGAATTCTTATTTACTACTGTATTCCCATTGCACTGAATAGGACCTGATACCTAGAAAATTCTCAATAATTTTTTTTTAATGAATGGATGATTTAAAAATATAAAGTCGTTAGGTAAATTCCAAGTATTAATATTATTGATATTATCATCCCTACACTTAAAGTATTATTGTTTACACATGAAATTAATCTTTAAAAGTTCTATATGAAATTGGCCACTGGAATAAATTTAATTCAACTGACTTCGTAACCACGTTTGAGTTTATACGGATCAGATATCCTATTTTGATACAGACACAAAAGCAAACAGGAAATACAATGCCTCTGCCTGCATGATAGTTGTATTATAATACAGCTTACAAAATATTTCCATTATTTTTCCAATAGAAAGACATTCTCAGAGAAATCTCACAACTTACTGCATTGAATATTATGAGGTTGATCAATAAGCAAAGGGCACTGAGATTTCTCACTTTCCAGTTAATACTGAAACAGAAGGTATTAGAGGAAATGGAGACTTTCCTTTTTTTTTCTTTTGACCATACAGTTATATATTTTTATTTTTTAATTTTTTTCTTCAACTTTTATTTTAAGTTCAGTGTATGTGCGCAGGATGTGCAGGTTTGTTACATAGGTAAACGTATGCCATGGTGGTTTGCTGCACAGATCATCCTATCACCTAGGGATTAAGCCCAGCAGCCATTAGTTATTCCTCTTGGGGCTTGCCCTCCCCTCACCCACACCCCTCGAGAGGCCCCAGTGTGTGTTGTTCCCCCTGATGTGTCCATGCGTTCTCAAAGTTCAGCTCCCACTTGTAAGTGAGAACACGTGGTGTTTGGCTTTCTGTTCCCGCATTAGTTTGCTGAGGATAATGGCTTCCAATTCCATTCGTGTCTCTGCAAATGACATAATCTCCTTCCTTTTTATGGCTGCATAGTATTCCATGGCATATATGTACCACATTTTCTTTCTCCAGTCTATCATTGATGGGCGTTTAGGTTGATTCCATGTCTTTGCTATTGTGAATAGTGCTGCCATAAACATAAACATGCATGTATCTTTATAATAGAATGATTTATGTAATAAATATACATCTATACAATACGTATCTATATAATGTATTATATAATGCATAATACATCTATATAATAGAATTATTTATATCCCTCTGGGTAATGGGATTGCTCGGTCAAATGGTATTTCTGCCTCCTGTCTTTGAGGAATCACCACGATGTCTTCCACAATGGTTTAACTAATTTACACTCCACCAACAGTGTAAAAGCATTTCTTTTTCTCTGCAATCTTGCCAGCATCTGTTGTTTTTTAACTTTTTAATAATACCCATTCTAACTGGTGTGAGATGATATCTCATTGTGGTTTTGATTTCCATTTCTCTAATGATCAGTGATGTTGAACTATTTTTCATGTGTTAGCCACATGTATATCTTTTTATTTATCTATTTTTATATGTTATTGAGGAACAGGTGGTGTTTGGTGACATGAGTAAGTTCTTTGGTGGTGATTTGTGAGATTTTGGTGCACCCATCACCCAAGCAGTATGCACTGCATGCTATTTGTAGTCTTTTATCTCTCACCCCCTTCCCACCCTTTCCCTGGGTCCCCAAAGTCCATTGTGTCATTCTTATGTTTTTGCATCCTCATAGCTTAGCTCCCACTTATGAATGTGAACATATGATGTTTGGTTTTCCATTCCTGAGTTACTTCACTTCGAATCATAGTCCCCAGTCTCCTCCAGGTTGCTGTGAATGCCATTAATTCATTCCTTTTTATGACTGAGTAGTATTCCACTATGTATATATACCACAGTTTCTTTATCCACTTATCAATTGATGGGCATTTGAGTTGGGTCCACATTTTTGCAATTGCAAATTGTGCTGCTATAAACATGCGTGTGCAAGTATCTTTTTTGTATAATGACTTCTGTTCCTCTGGGTAGGTATCAGTAGTGGGATTGCTAGATCAAATGGCAGCTCTACTTTTAGTTCTTTAAGGAATTTCCACACTGTTGTTCATAGTCATTGTACTAGTTTACGTTCCCACCAGCAGTGTAGAAGTGTTCCCTGTTCACCACAGCCACGCCAACATCTATTTTTTTGATTTTTTGATCATGGCCATTCTTGCAGTAGTAAAGTGGCTGTGTATTGTGGTTTTGATTTGTATTTCCCTGATCATTTGTCATCTTTAGCATTTTTTCATATTTGTTGGCCATTTGTATATCTTCTTTTGAGAATTGTCTATTCACATCTTTAGCCCACTTTTTGATGGGATTGTTTGTTTCTCGTTGATTTGTTTGAGTTCATTGTAGAGTCTGGATATTAGTCCTTTGTTAGATGTATAGATTGTGAGGATTTTTTCCCACTCTGTGGGTTGTCTGTTTACTCTGCTAACTGTTCCTTTTGCTATGCAAAAACTCTTTAGTTTAAGTCCCAAAAATTTATCTTTGTTATTATTGTATTTGTGTTTGGGTTCTTGGTCATGAAATCCTTCCCTAAACCAGTGTCTATAAGGGTTTTTCCAATGTTATCTTCTAGAATTTTAATTTTCAGGTCTTAGATTTAAGTCCTTAATCAATCTTGAGTTGATTTTTGTGTAAGGTGACAGATGAGGATCCAGTTTCATTTTCCTACATGTGGCTAGCCAATTATCCCAGCACCATTTGTTGAAAAGGGTGTCCTTTCCCCACTTTATGTTTTTGTTTGCTTTGTTGAAGATCAGTTAGTTGTAAGTATTTGGGTTCATTCCTGGGTTCTCTACTCTCTTCCATTAGTCTATGTGCCCATTTTTACGCCAGTACTGTGCTGTTTTGGTGACTATGGCCTTATAGTATAGTTTGAAATCTATGCTATACTACCTACTATAGTATAGTAGGTAGTGGGATGCCTCCAGATTTGTTCTTTTTGCTTAGTCTTGCTTTGCTTGCTTTGGCTATTTGGACTCTTTTTTGGTTCCATATGAATTTTAGAATTGTTTTTTCTAATTGTGTGAAGAATGATGGTGGTATTTTGATGGGTATTGCACTGAATTTGTAGATTGCTTTTGGTAGTAAGGTTATTTTCACAATATTGATTTACCCATCCGTGAGCATGGGATGTGTTTCCATTTGTTTGTGTCATCTATGATTTATTTCAGCAATATTTTGTAGTTTTCCTTGCAGAGGTCTTTCACTTCCTTGGTTAGGCATATTCCTAAGTTTTTTTCATTTTGTTTTTGTTTTTGTTTTGCAGCTATGGTAAAAGGGGTTGAGTTCTTGATTTAATTCTTAGCTTGATAACTGTTGGTGTATAGAAGAGCTACTGATTTGTGTACATTAACTTTGTATCTGGAAACTTTGCTGAATTCTTTTATCAGTTCTAGGAGCTTTCTGGAGGAGTCTTTAGGGTTTTCTAGGTAAACAATCATATCATCAGCAAACAGCAGCAGTTTGACTCCCTCTTTACCAATTTGGATGCCCTTTATTTCTTTCTCTTATCTAATTTCTCTGGCTAGGTTGTCCAGTACTGTGTTGAAAAAGAGTGGTGAGAGTGGCCATCATTGACTTGTTCCAGTTCTCAGAGGGAATTCTTTCAACTTTTCCCCATTCAGCATTGGCTGTGGGTTTGTCATAAATGGCTTTTATTATATTGAGGTATGTCCCTTGTATGTCGATTTTGCTGAGAGTTTTAATCATAAAGGGATGCTGGATTTTGTCAAATGCTTTTTCTGCATCTATTGAGATCATCATGTGCTTTTTGTTTTTATTTCTGTTTATGTGGTGTATCACATTTATTGACTTGCCTATGTTAAACCATCCCTGCATCCTTGGAATGAAACCCACTTGATCATGGTGAATTTTCTTTTTGATATATTGTTGGATTCAGTTAACTAGTATTTTGTTGAGGATTTTAGCATCTATGTTCATCAGGGATATTGGTCTGTAGTTTTCTTTTTTGGTTAGGTCCTGGTTTTGGTATTAGGGTGATACTGGCTTCATAGAATGATTTAGGGAAGGTTATCTCTTTCTCCATCTTGTGAAATAGTGTCAATCGGATTGGTACCAATTCTTCTTTGAATGTCTGGTAGCATTCTGCTGTGAATACGTCTGGGAATCTGTCTGGTCCTGAACTTTTTTTGTTTGTAATTTTTACATTACCATTTCAATCTTGCTGCTTGTTATTGGTCTGTTCGGGGTATCTAATTTTTCCTGAGTTATGCTAGGAGGGTTGTATCTTTCCAAGAATTTATCCATGTCTTCTAGGTTTTCTAATGTATGCATGTAAAGATATTCATAGTAGCCTTGAATGATCTTTTGTATTTCTGTGGTGTTAGTTGTAATATCTCCTGTTTTGTTTCTTATTGAACTTATTTGGATTTTCTCTTGTCTTTTCTTGCTTAATCTTGCTAATGGTCTATCAATTTTATTTATCTTTTCAAAGAACCATATTTTTGTTTCATTTATCTTTTATTTTTTGTTGTTGTTTCAGTTTCATTCAGTTCTGCTCTGATATTGGTTATTTCCTTTCTTCTTCTGGGTTTGGGTTTGGTTTGTTCTTGTTTCAGTAGTTACTTGAGGTGTGAACTTAGATTGTCTGTTTGTGCTCTTTTAGACTTTTTGATGTAGGCATTTAGGGCTATGAACCTTCCTCTTAGCACTGCCTTTGCTGTGTCCCAGAGGTTTTGATAGGTTGTGTCACTACTGTCATTCAGTTCAAAGAATTTTTTAATTTTAATTTTGATTTCATTTTTGACCCAATGATCATTCAGGAGCAGGTTATTTAATATCCATGTATTTGCATGGCTTTGAAGGTTCCTTTTGGAGTTGATTTCCAGTTTTATTCCATTGTGGTCTGAGAGAGTGCTTGATATAACTTCAATTTTCTTAAATTTATTGAAGCTCATTTTGTGGTCTATCATATGGTCTTTCTTGAAGAAAGTTCCATGTGCTGTTTAATAGAAAGTATATTCTGCAGTTGTTGGATGGAATGTTCTGTATATATCTGTTAAGTCCATTTGTTGTAGGGTATAGATTAAATCCATTGTTTCTTTGTTGACTTTCTGTCTTGATGACCTGTCTAGTGATGTCAGTGTAGTATTAAAGTCCCCCACTATTATTATGTTGCTGTCTATCTCATTTCTTAGGTCTGTTAGTAATTGTTTTATAAATTTGGGAGCTCCAGTGTTTGGTGCATATACATTTAGGACTGAGATATTTCTCTGTTGGACAAGGCCTTTTATCATTATATAATGTCTTTGTCTTTTTCAACTACTGTTGCATTAAAGTTTGTTTTTTCTTATATAACTATAGCTACTCCTGCTCACTTTTGCTGTCCATTTGCGTGTTGTCTCTTTTTTCACCCCTTTAACTTAAGTTTGTGTGAGTCCTTATGTGTTAAATGAGTCTCTTGAGGGCAGCAGATAGTTGATTGGTGAATTCTTATTCATTCTGCAAATCTGTATCTTTAAGTAGAACATTTAGGTAATTTACATTCAATGTTAATATTGAAATGTGAGGTACCATTCCATTCATCATGCTATTTGCTGCCTGTGTACCTTGGTTTTTTGACTTCGTTTTTTAAATTGTATTTTTGTTTTATAGGTCCTGTGAGATTTATGCTTTAAAGTGGTTTTGTTTTGATGTTGTTTCCAGGATTTGTTTCAAAATTTAGAGCACTTTTTGAAAAGCAGTTCTTGTAGTGGTGTCATGGTAGGGGTAAATTCTCTCAGCATTTGTTTGTCTGAAAAAGACTGTATCTTTCCTTCATATATGAAGCCTAGTTTCACTGGATACAAAATTCTTGGCTGATAGTTGTTTTGCTTGAGGAAGCTGAAAATAGGGCCCCAATCCTTTCTAGCTTCTAGGATTTCTGCTGAGAAATCTGCTGTTAATCTGATAGGTTTCTTTATTTTAATAGGTTACCTGGTGCTTTTGTCTCACAGCTCTTAAGATTCTTTCTTCCATCTTAACTTATATAACCCGATGACAATGTGCCTAGATGATGATCTTTTTGTGATGAATTTCCCAGGTGTTCCTTGCACTTCTTGTATTTGGATGTCTAGGTCTCTAGCAAGGCCATGGAAGTTTTCTTCAATTATTCCCCCAAATATATTTTCCAAACTTTTAGATATCTCTTCCTCCTCCAGAACACCAATTATTCTTAAGTTTGGTCATTTAATATAATCTCAGACTTCTTGAAGGCTTTGTTCATATTTTCTTATTCCTTTTTCTTTGTCTTCGTTGGATTGGGTTAATTCAAAGATCTCTCTGATCAGCTTAATAACTAATGTCCTGAATTCTTTTTTAGGTAAATCAGGGAGTTCTTCTTGGTTTGGGTCCATTGCTGGTGAGCTAGTGTGATTTTTGGGGGGTGTTAAATAACCTTGTTTTGTCATATTACCAGAGTTGGTTTTCTGGTTCCTTCTCATTTGGGTAGACTCTGTCAGAGGTAAGGTCTAGGGCTGAAGGCTGTTGTTCAGATTCTTTTTGTCCCGTTCAGATTCTTTTGTCCCACAGGGTGTTCCCTTGAGGCAGTACTCTCCCGCTTTTCCTATGGATGTGGCTTCCTGAGAGCCTAGCTGTAGTGATTGTTATCTTTCTTCTGGATCTAGCCACTCAGAAAGTCTACCAGGCTCTGGGCCAGTACTGGGGGTTTTCTGCACCGAGTCCTGTGATGTGAAACATCCATGGGTCTCTCAGCTGTGGATACCAGCACAGTATTTGGCATGTCTCCAGGGTCCTGCAGGAGCAATCCGCTTCCTTCAGGGGTCTGTGGGTCCTCTCAGGTTTCCTGATTTATTCCTGCAGTTGTTCTGGAGCAGAAATTCATAATGCAAGCGTCCTCATGCTGCTCTGTCTGTCCGAGTTAGAGCTGCAATCTAGTCCTGCCACCCATCTGCCATGATTCCCTAGGAGTTGAAAACACATGTCTTCTTTTGAGAAGTGTCTGTTCATGTGCTTTGCTCACATTTTAATGGGCTTGTATGTTTTTTTCTGGTAAATTTGCTTAAGTTCCTTATAGATTCTGGATATTAGGCCTTTGTCACATGGATAGATTGCAAAAATTTTCTCCTATTTTGTAGGTTGTCTGTTCACTCTGATGAGAGTTTCTTTTGCTGTGCAGAAGCTCTTTAGTTTAACTAGATTCCATATGTCAATTTTTGCTTCTGTTGCAATTGCTTTTGCGCTTTTGTCATGAAATATTTGCCCATGCCTATGTCCTGAATGGTATTGCCTGGATTTTCTTTTAGGGTTTTTATAATTTTGGGTTTTACATTTAAGTCTTTAAACCATCTTGAGTTAATGTTTGTATATGGTGTAAGGTAGAAATCCAGTCTCAATTTTTTGCATATGGCTAACCAGTTCTTCCACCACCACTTATTAAATAGGGAATCCTTCCCCATTGCTTGGTTTGTCAGGTTTGTCAAAGATCAGATGGTTGTAGGTCTTATTTCTAAGTTCTGTATTCTGTTCCATTGGTCTATGTGTCTGTTCCTTTACCAGTACCACGCTGTTTTGGTTACTGTTTGGTTTGTAGTATAGTTTGAAGCCAGGTAGTGTGATGCCTCCAGCTTTGTTCTTTTTGCTTAGGATTGTCTTGGCTATATGGGCTCTTTTTTGGTTTCATATGAATTTTTAAATAGTTTTTTTTTCTAATTCTGTGAAGAATGTCAATGGTAGTTTAATGGGAATAACATTGAATCTATAATTACTTTGGATAATATGGCCATTTTCACAATATTGAGTCTTCTTATCCATGAGCATGGAATGTTTTTCTGTTTATTTACGTCCTTTCTGATTTCTTCAAGCAGTGGTTTGTAGTTCTCCTTAAAGAAGTCCTGTACATCCCTTGTTAGCTGTATTCCTCAGTATTTTATCCCTTTTGTAGCAATTGTGAATGAGCATTCATGATTTGACTCTCTGCTTGCCTGTTTTTAGTGCATAGGAATGCTAGCAATTTTTGCACATTTATTTTGTATCCTGAGACTTTGCTGAACTTGCTTATTAGCTTAAGAAGCTTTTGGGCGGAGACAATGGAGTTTTCTAGGTATAGGATCAAGATATGTGCAAAGATAATTTGACTTCCTCTCTTCTTATTTAAATACCCTTTATTTCTTTCTCTTGCCTGATTGCCCTGGCCAGAACATCCAATACTGTGTTGAATAGGAGTGGTAAGAGAGGACACCTTTTTCTTGTGCTGAGTTTCAAAGGGAATGCTTTCAGCTTTTGCCTATTCAGTGTGATATTGGCTGTGGGTTTGCTATATATGGCTCTTATTATTTTAAGGTATGTTCCTTCAATTCCTAGTTTATTGAGAGTTTTTAACATGATGGGATGTTGAATTTTATTGAAGGCATTGTCTGCATCTAATGAGATAATCATGTGGTTTTTGTCTTTAGTTTTGTTTATGTGATCAATGACATTCAGTATAAATTGTACTAGCTCTTGTTTGTAACTCTGGTAGAATTCAGCTGTAAATTCTTCTGGTCCTGGGCTTTTTTTGATTGGTAGGCTATCTATTACTGCCTCAATATCAGAACTTATTATTGGTCTCTTCAGGGATTCAATTTTTTCCTGGTTCAGTCTTGGGTGGGTGCATATGTCCAGGAATTTGTTCATTTTATCTAGATTTTCTAGTTTATGTGCATAGAGGAGTTTATAGTATTCTGTGATTGTTGTTTATATTTCTGTGGGGTCAGTGGTGATATCTTCCTTATCATTTCTGATTTGTTTCTTTGATTCTTCTTTCTTCTTTATTAGTCTAACTAGTGGTATATTCTATTTTATTATTTTTTTCAAAAAACAGGCTCCTGGATTTGTTGATTTTTGAATTTTGAGGGGTTTCTATCTCCTTCAGTTCAGTTCTAATCTTGGTTATTTATTGTCTTTTGCAATGTTTTGGATTTGTTTGCTCTTGGTCCTCTTGTTCTTTTAGTTGTGATGTTAGGTTAACTTGAGACCTTTCTAGTTTTTTAATATGGGCATTTAGTGCTATAAATTTCCCTCTTAGCATTGCTTTAGCTGCATCCCAGAGATTCTGGTACATTGGCTCTTTGTTCTCATTAGTTTCAAAGAACTTCTTGATTTCTGTCTTAAGCTGATTGTTTACCCAAGAGTCATTCAGGAGCAGGTTGTTCAGTTTCCATGTAGTTATATAGTTTTAAGTGAATTTCTTAATCTTTCATTCTAATTTGATTGCACTGTGGTCTAACACACTGTTCGTTATAACTTCAGTTCTTTTGCATTTGCTGAGGAGTGTTTTACTTCCAATTATTTATAAATTTTAGAGTAAGTGCTGTGTGGTGATGAGAAGAATATATATTCTGTTGTTTTGAGTGGAGAGTTCTGTAGATATCTGTCAGGTCCACTTGATTCAGAGCCAAGTTCAGGTTCTGAGTATCTGTTAATTTTCTTCCTTGATGATCTGTCTAATAATGTCCATGGAGTGTTAAAGTCATCCACTATTTTTGTGTGATAGTCTAAGTCTTTTTGTAGGTCTCTAAAAACTTGCTTTATGAACTTGGGTGCTCATGTATTGGGTGCATATATATTTAGGATAGCTACTTCTTGTTGAATTGAACCCTTTACCATTATGTAATGCCCTTCTTTGTCTTTTTTTTATCTTTGTTGGTTTAAAGTCTCTTTCGTCAGAAACAAGGATTGCAATCCCTGCTTTTCTCTGTTTTCCATTTGGTAAATTTTCCTCCATTCCTTTATTTTGAGCCTATGTGTTTCTTTGCATGTGAGATGAGTCTCTTGAAGACAGCATACCAATGGGTCTTGGCTCATTATCCAACTTGGGATTCTGTGCCTTTTCTATGGGGCATTTTGCCTATTTACATTTAAGCTTTGTATTATTATATGTGAATTTGATCCTGTCATCATGATGCTAGCTAGTTATTTTGCAGACTTGTTTATGTGGTTGCTTCATAGTGTCACTGTTCTGTGTACTTCGGTGTGCTTTTGTAAAAAAATACTTTTGGTAACAGTTTTTCCTTTCCATATTTAGTGCTTCCTTCAGGAGCTCTTGCAAGGCAGGCCCGGTGGTGATGAATTCCTCCAGCATTTGCTTGTCCAAAGAAGATCTTATATCTCCTTTTCTTATGAAGCTTAGTTTGGCCAGACATAAAATTCTGGGTTGCAAATTTTTTTTAAGAATGTTGAATATTGGCCCCCAATATCTTCTAGCTTGTAGGATTTCTTCTGAGATGTCCACTGTTAGTCTGATGGGCTTCCCTTTGTAGGTGACCTGGCCTTCTCTGGCTACCCTTAATAATTTTTCTTTCATTTTGATCTTAGAGAATCTGATGATTATGTGTCTTGGGGTTGATCTTCTTGGGGAGTATCTTACTGGGGTTCTCTGAGAGTCCAGAATTTGAATGTTGGCCTGTCTTACTAGGTTGAAGAAGTTCTGAATGATATCCTGAAGTATGTTTTCCAACTTCGTTCCATTCTCATCTCTTTCAGGTACCCCAGTTCATTGTAGGCACAGTGTCTTTACATAATCCCATATTTCTTGGAGGTTTTGTTCATTCCTTTTCATTCTTTTTCTGTATTCTAATCTGCCTGACTTATTTTAGAAAGATATTCTTCAAGCTCTGAGATTCTGCTATCGATACTTGTGATTGCATTGTAAATTTCTTGTGTTATGTTTTTCAGCTCCATTAGGTTGGTTATGTTCATCTCAAAACTGGCTGTCCTGGCTATCAGCTTTTGTATTGTTTTACGATGATTCATAGCTTCTCTGCATTGGGTTAAACATGCTCCTTTAGCTCAGCAAAGTTTATTATTACCCACCTTCTGAAGCCTACTTCTGTCAATTTAGCCATCTCAGCCTCAGCCCTGTTCTGTGCCCTTCCTGGAGAGATGTTGCAGTAATTTGGAGCAGATAAGGCACTCTGGCTTTTTGGGTTTTCATGGTTTTTGTGTTGATTCTTTCTCATCTTTGTGGGGTTAACTACCTTCCATCTTTGAGGCTGCTGACCCTGGAATGGAGTTTTTGTGGAATCTTTTTGCTGATGTTGTTTTTGTTGTTTTCTGTTTGTCTGTTTTTCTTTTAACAGTCAAGCTATTCTTCTGTAGGACTGCTGCAGTTTTCTAGGGGCCCACGATGGACCCTAGTTGCCTTATGTACCTCGAAGTATCATCAGTGAAGGATGCAAAACAGCAAAGATTGCAGCCTGCTTCTTCCTCAAGAGCTCAGTCCCAGGGAAGTACTGACATGTTGCCAGCCCAAATTGTACCTAAAGGACGTAGCTGGAGACCTCTGTTGAGAAGTCTCATCCAATCTGGAGGAATGGTATCAGGGACCTGCTTCAAGAAGCAGTCCGGTTGTTTTTTGGTAGCAGAACTGTGCTGTGTTGAGGGGGACCCTTCCTCATCCGGACTGTCTGGACTCTCCAGAGTTGGCAGGCTGGAACAGCTGAGTCCGCCAGACCACAGAATGGAAGCCACCCCTCTGCCCAGGAACTTGGTCCCTCTCAGGCAGACTCCAGCCTGTTGCCATTGGCTGGCTGGAATTCCAAGCCAGTGGGTCTTAACTTGTGAGGTGTTGTGGAAGTGGGGACTGCAGAATGATGCTGCTCAGCTCCCTGGATTTAGCTCCCCTCTTACGGGTATGTAGGAACGGATCTCTTACATTGCCAGAAATCCTGGGGCCAGAGTATGCAAAACTCCTGGGTCTCCATGTGTGCCCCAGTGGCTGCTCTGCAGGGACTTCACACAGCTCTCTCTATCAGACCCAAGGCCCTGGTGGTATGGGCTTAGAAGGGGATTTCTGATCTGCTGGTTGCAAAGATCTGTGGGAGAAGAGTGATTTCCCAGGTGGGATCACACAATCACTCACCACTTCCCTTGGCTGGGGGTGGTGATTCCTTTGGCTCTATGCCACTCCTAGGTGGGCCATCACCCCATCCTGCTTTTCTTCATTCTCTGTGGGTCGAGATGTTTGCCTAGTCAGTCTCAATGTGAGACCCTGGATATTTCAGTTGAAGGTGCTGAATTCACTTGCCATTTTCATTTCTCTCCATGAGTGTTGCAGACTGTAGCTGCTTTTAATTGGCCATCTTGGCCCAGTCCCAGGCTTTCTTTTATAATGTCCTCAGTTTATAGATGAGAAAATAAAGGCTTGAGGGATAAGTATTTTGTTGAGACTTCCTTTGTTGGGAACACCTTTCCACCTCTTCTCAGCCTAGCAAGCCCCCACTCATTCTTCAAGGCACAGCTCAAATGTCCCTTTGTCTGAGAAGACCATCCCTAACTCCTCCGGGCTGAGTCCATTGCTAAGCCTGCACTTAATTCTTGTCTCTATTATAGCAGTCAGAACAATGATCTGAAATATGGCTGAACATAGAAATCACCTGGGACAATTATTAAAAATCCCGATTCCTGGGCCTTATATCATTCCTAGTGGGTCAGTGGGTCAGATTCTCCTTAAGGGTTACTTGAGAGTTTGTGTTTTAAACAAGAATTGGAGGGGACTCTCATGATCATGTGATATGGAAAGCACTAAATTAAACTAGCATTCAGCTAGGATGGTTCTGGCTGCAAGTAAGTAAAAATTTATTTCAGACTTGGTTAAGCAATAAAGTCATTTGTTAGCTCAGATAACAAATTTAAAAAAGTCATTTGTTAGCTCAGATTTAAGTCTTCAGATTGCTTAAATCAGCTGCTTATGTGTGTCACCTAGGACACAGTATCCTTCCCATGCTATACTATGCAGTTGGAAAATTTAACATCATTCTAAGGTAGTGTACCTTAAGGACATTAGATGACCTCTTCAGCCCAAGAGGGCATTTTTCCCATAAGTGTCTAAAAATTACTCCTAATGTTTTAGTTTTCAAGTTAGCTTAGACTTAAAGCTCTATCCCTGAATTCATCAATAGCAGAGGTGTGGGGTGGGGGGATGAAGGATGAAATTACTATAATTGGCTAAGAATAATCAACTATGGGAAATAAGCCATAAAATGCTTTAGGAGATAAATAGATTTATTTATGCACATCTGTTTCCCTCCACTAAACCATTTTCAACTGAAGTCAAGAATCATGTTGTATATATAACTCCTAGCACAGAAGGCACTCACTGTTTACAGAATGAATATTGTAATGAATCACATAGCTTGGTAGGGCTGAACTGGTTTGACTCCCATATCATTGCCCTTACCTATACACATAGTATATTAGGTCAGGGTTTTCCAGAGAAGGAGACAATAGGATAGATAGAAAAATAGGTAGATAGATAGATAGTCAGAAAGATAAGGGATTTATTAGGGGAATTGGCTCCCATGATTATGGAGGCTGATAAGTATTATCACACACTGTCTGCAAGCTGGAGAACCAGAGAAGCCAGTAGCAGGGCTTAGAATAAGTCCAAAGGCCTGAGAACTAAAGAAGCTGGTGGTGTAATTCTCAGTCCAAGACCAAAGAGTTGAGAGGCCTGGGAGGCTAAGGGTACAGGTTTCAGAGTTCAAAGCTTGAAGAACCTGGATTTCTGATGTCCAAGGGCAGGAGAAGAAGAGTGTCCCTTTCCTGAAGAAAGAGAGAATTGATGATTTTTCCACCTGTTTGTTCCATCAGGGCCCCAAGCTGATTGAATCATGTCCATTCACATTGAGCACAATCTTCTCCACTCAGTTCACCAATTCACATAACAATCTTCTCTTAAAACACCCTCAGAGAGATGCCCAGAAACAATGCTTCACTGGCCATCTAGGCAGCCCTCTATTCAGTGAAGTCGACACCTAACATTAATCATCAAGCATGGCTACAGAGAGGAGTTTCTTTAAGCAAGCTTCTAATAGAGGGCAAGTAGGGAGATAGAAATAGTATTCAGAGCAGGCCTCCTTGTTCAGGTATTCCCTCACTAAGCCTGGCAGTACAAGTGATAAAAGAACTTCTCCATTTAAAATGTTCAGGAATAAAATGCATTGAAATATCAGGGTACCCTTCCGTACCTCTTCCTTCTGATTCTGCCTTTGTAAGGGACTTTATAATCACATATCCATTAATCTGAACACTTCTTAAGAGGTAATCATAATAACTCGCCTAGATCTAATGTTGTAGAGAAACATTTTATGGCCCTAGGATACATTTTCATCCAAGTTATTAAAGCCCAATTACATCATGTTTTCTTCCAAGGAATGCCAAGTACTTGAGGGACAATATTGCAGTCACTCTCACTCGTGTCTTGGAAATAATTACACAGATATAGCAGATAAAGTCCTCTGCCCTTCCTCTCAATGAAATGGAAAATTGTACTTACTTGCCTAAGATCACGCAATAGAATTAAGAGGGAAAATTGGGATAAGAATGCAATTTTTCTCTTTTGCATTAGCTAATACACACAGCCACCTTTGTGAAAACATTAGACATATATATTGTGATTTGATGAAGAAACTATCATGTTGGATGGTCAAGGGAGGGAATAAAACTTAAGACTTTCTAAATAACATTTCTGGGCTATATCATCATTCATATCACAATTCTCAGCCTTAAACCAAGCAATGTGTTGGAATTAATACAAGAAATAATAATAGTGTTTATCATTTATTATTATTGATTATAGTTTGGGTAATTTAAAGGTATTTTTTGATAATTCATATCAACCCTATAAGTTGGACTCTATTTATTTTGCTTTTTAGAGATCGGACACTCAGAGATCACTAAGATGTAGAAGGATGTACAGCTAGGAAAGGGTAGCTCCCGGAATCAAATTAAGTGTGTCTATATTCAAAGCCCATGACCTCCCTGCTACCCCATGCTGCTCTGGAATAGTTGAGCTGGGAATTCAGCATTACTCCATTTTGTTAAATGTAAACAAGTCATTAATGTCTCATTGAGTGAACTTCTTTAAATGAGGACAATATTCTCCCCTCCAAATTCTGCAGTCGGGTAACCTCATGTAACTCTTGTAGAAGAAGACATGCCTAAAATGAGGGGCAAGCCCTTGTAACCAACTGGACCCAGATCAAGTGTCTAATAATTGCCACAAGATCACCTGCATGGGTTTTGGAACTCTTCCTACTTATTTATTCAACCAAAATAAATCTTTAGGAGTCTTGTAAAAAACAAACAAACAAAAAACCTCTTCATAAACAAAAGAAAAAATAGTTTATTCTTTTGCTCTAATGAGGTTAGGTATTTTTAACATTGTTAAAAATGTTTGAGCCACCTCTAAACAGCAGCGATTTCAGCTTTAGTTGCTGAAAATAAACCAGGACCCCAGTGAGCACACAACTTTAAAGCTCCTTAAAGCCACAGACTTGGGATGCACTCAATGCCAATGGAAAATTCACTGAAAAATAACAAAGGGACCAGGGCTGGCTTTGTTTCATCCAGCCTTCCTGTCTTGCCAGACCTTTCAGATAACAGAGCAGGCATATTTAAATTTGAAAGTTTTTTATGATTATTTAATAAAATGAGGATGAAGTAAGCAAATAACTGTTGAGAAGTAACATTTAATTTCCAAGAGTTCCCTGAGAGACATATCATGGAGTGAAGCCACTGCAATTACTTGGAAATTCATTGTCAGAAATGTTAAACTAATTCAGGCTACAGGAAAATACTTAACAGTATTATGAAGTGTAGATATCAGTAGCCCTGGTCAGAAAATAAGCATTGTTGCAACCGCATCCAGGACAAGGTTGAAGATTTGAAATTCCAAGTCAAAGAAAGACAAAATATTCAGCCAATTATCTCTCAACTCAGAAACTTACAGCATCAAAGTGCAGAGCTGGAAAGAGGTTTTTGAGATGCCCTCAAGGGCAATCATCTCCCTCCAGGTAAGGATATATCAGCCATACGGAACTGATGGATTTTGATGGGTATTTAATTTCAGGTTTCACTTTTTATTTAGCTTCTAGCTCCCTACCTAGTCTGCTGTACTGCTCCAAATGCCAAAAATAATTTTTTTTGTATTGACTACACTGGACATATTTAGGATGGGATTTAAAAGTGGCTCCTCCTCCATTTAACACCAATACTATAATAGAGGAAAGGGCAGGATACAGCCCAGATCACACTCAGTATTCCTTTCCTTACCACTCAATTCCCCATCATTCTGTTTGCATCAGTGGTACATAAGTTCCTCTCACCAGGTGACTGTGAACAATTTCCTTCTAGTAAAACGATTATGTCTTAACATTGTATCTTCATCCTTTTCCCCACTGAACCATATATTCACTAATTGAGGTTAAATAAATTTTCTTGAACATTTACAAGTATAATCCTTTGTATTTAACCTCCATTGTAGGAAAGTACCCCCCAAAAAATATGTAAATGAGAAAAATCAAGGAATTAGCTTTATGTTACTACATTCTTGTTGGATTTTTTTTTAACCTTGCTTGGGCTGAATAATGAGCAGATATGCAAGCGTGTGTGTGTGTGTGTATAAATTTGTGTATACACACAAAAGTACTATAAGAAACTAACATGGTCACCTTGATTTAGCAGAGCATACCTGAGCCTATTCTCCTTCTCAGCATTTATATTTCTAAATAGTTATCTCTATTAAAAATTAGAGATAGTAGCCTCTGTTGGGCCTTTTATAAACCTCAACAGAAGAAAATTAAATTGGCTATTTTTTTTTCTTAGGTTTCATGTTGAGATAGCTCTATGGAAAGTAAATGGAATATGTACCAGCTTATTCTCATCTTCAAAACTTTGATGACACTTTTATAGATTTTCTGTAAAGTAATTAAAGTCCAATTAATTGGAAAAATATACACAATGGGCATTCTGAATATAATATCTCCAATGGATGCAACTTTTATTATCTTAAACAAGTGGCTAAGCCAGTGTTGCAAGTTTAAATTTTGAGCTCCTAAGCAAATATCTCAGAAAATACACTCTTGCACTTTGTTGACTACAAAATAAACTCCTCTCCAGTGGAGAGCTATCTCACCTCCTTTGGGAATCCATTACAGTGTAGTCAGTTTGGGTAGCATGCTGGTAGATCCCTTTTTCCTATAATGACTGTACCCACAAACATACTGAAAATGCAATATTTTTAAATGGACAGTAGAAGCTGACCACTGAAAGGAATCCAAGGGGAATATTTTAGTGACATACAGAGTTACCAAGTAATTTATCTCTTATTTAAATCTGGACATTCACTTCCTAAGTATACACAAATTTAGCTGTTGTTACATAATGTTCCCCCTTTTCCCCCATTTATGTTCTACTTGTAAATAATGCTGGCTTCTACTACAATTTCATATTCTCAGTGGATCAACACAATGAAGGTTTCTTTTCTATTCACTCCCTAGTTCAAATTTAGATAGTGTGGGAGTGGGCCTCTTCTCCATGCAACCATTCAGGGACTCAGGCTCCTCCCATGTGGTAGTCTCCTTCAATATACAGTTGGGGGTTGTCCTGACATCATCTAGCTGGCAGATGGGAAGAAGAGAGTGCAAAGACAAGGCAGGTTCTTATGTAACTTCTGTCACTGAACTGTAAGTGACAAATCACTTTCATTCACTATCTATGGCAAGAACTGCTGACATGGTCTTGCTCATATATGAGAGAAGTTCACAAAGTTTAGTTTATCTGCACTTACAAGAAGAGAAAAATGGGTTTGGTGAGCATTTAGCCAGACTCTGCTACATTTTCTAGGCTTTGTCTCTGTTTGATCTTTTTATCTTTTGATAGATGTATTAGTCAGGATTTTCCAGAGATGGAATCAATAGGATGGGTGGATAGATAGATGAACAGATAGGTAAGTGGGTAGGTAAGTAGGTAGGCAGACAGACAGATAGATTGATAGATAGATTTATTAGGGGATTGGCTCTTGTCATTATGAAAGTTGAGGAGTCCCATGATCAGCTATTTTCAAGCTAGAGAACGAGGGCAGCTGTAACATAGCTTAGTCCAAGTCTAAATGCCTCAGAGCCAGGGAAGGCAATGGTGTAATTCTCAGTCTGAGACTGGAGGCCTGAGAACCCAGGATGGGGAGCAGGGGAATGGTGCAAGTTGTGAAGTTCAAAGGCCAGAGAACATGTAGTTGTATGGTCCAAGGGCAGGAGAAGAAGAGTGTCCCAGCTCCAGCAGAAAGAGTGAATTCACCTTTCCTTCACCTTTTTTTCTACATCAGCCCTTAGTTGATTGGATGCACTCATCCATGTTGGGTGGTGTATTAGTCCATTTTCACGCTGCTGATAAAGATATACCTGAGGCTGGGCCATTCACAGAGAGAGGTTTAATGGATTTACAGTTCCACATGGCTGGGGTGGCCTGACAATCATGGCAGAAGGCAAGGAGGAGCAAGTCAATTTTACATGGAGGGCAGCAGGTGAAGAAAGTTTGTGCAGGGAAACTCCCTATAAAACCATCAGGTCTCATGAGACTTATTCACTATTATGAGACCAGCATGGGAAATACCTGCCCCCATGATTCAGTTGTCTCCCACTGGGTTCCTCCCACAACACATACGAATTCATGATGAGATTTGGGTGGTGAGACAGCCAAACCATATCATTCCACCCCTGGCCCCTCCCAAATCTCATGTCCTCACATTTCAAAACTAATCATGCCTTCCCAACAGTCCCCCAAAATCTTAACTCATTTCAGCATTAACTCAATAGTCCACAGTCCAAAGTCTCATCCAAGACAAGGCAAGTCCCTTCTGCATATGAGCCTGTACAATCAAAAGCAAGTTAGTTACTTCCTAGATAAAATAGGGGTGTAGGCATTGGGTAAATACAGCCATTTCAAATGAGAGAAATTGGCCAAAATGAAGGGGCTACAGGCCCCATGCAAGTCCAAAATCCAGTGGGGCAGTCAAATCTTAAAGCTCCAAAATGATCTCCTTTGACACCATGTCTCATATCTAGGTCGCTCTGATGCAAGTGGACTCCCATGGCCTTGGGGAGCTCTGCCCCTGTGGCTTCACAGGGTAGAACCTCCCTCCCAGCTGCTTTTGTGGGCTGGCATTGAGTGTCTGTGGCTTTTCCAGGTGCACGGTGCAAGCTGTCAGTGGATTTATCATTCTGGGGGCTGGAGGCCAGTGGGCCTCTTCTCACAGTTCCACTAGGCAGTGCCCCAGTGGGGACTCTGTGTGGGGGCTCCGATCCAACATTTCTCTTCCACACTGCCCTAGCAGAGGTTCTCCATGAGGCCCTGCCCCTGCAGCAAACTTCTGCCTGGGCATCCAGGCATTTCTGTACATTATTTGAAATCTAGGCAGAGGATCCCAAACCTCAATTCTTGACTTCTGTGTACCCACAGGCTCAACACCATGTGAAAGCTGCCAAGGCTTGGGGCTTCCACTCTCTGAAGAAATAGCCTGAACTGTACACTGGCCCCTTTTAGTCATGGCTTGAGTAGGTGGAATGCAGGGCACCAAGTCCCAAGACTGCACATAGCACAGGGACCCTGTACTGAGCCCATGAAACCATTTTTTCCTCCTAAACTACCTCTGCACCTGTGATGGGAGGGGCTGCTGCAGAGGTCTCTGACATGCCCTAGAGACATTTTCCCCCATTGTCTTGGTGATTAATATTCAGCTCCTTGTTACTTATGCAAATTTCTATAGCCAGCTTGAATTTTTTCTCAGAAAATAGGATTTTATTTTCTATCGCATTGTCAGGCTGCAAATTTTCCAAACTTTTATGCTCTGTTTCCCTTCTAAAACTGAATGCTTTTAACAGCACCCGAGTACTCTCTTGAATGCTTTGCTGCTTAGAAATTTCTTCTGCCAGATACCCTAAATCATCTCTCCGAAGTTCAATGTTCTACAAATCTCTAGGACAGGGGCAAAGTGCCATCAATCTTTTAGCTAAAACATAACAAGAGTCACTTTTGCTCCAGTTCCCAACAAGTTCCTCCTCTCCATCTGAGATTACTTCAGCCTGGATTTCATTGTCCATATCATTTTGGTCAAAGCCATTCAACAAGTCTCCAGGAGGTTTCAAACTTTTCCACATTTTCCTGTCCTCTTCTGAGCCCTTCAAACTTTCCAACCCCTGCCTGTTACCAAGTTCCAAATTTGCTTCCAAACGTCGGGTATCTACAGCAGTGCCCCACTCTACTGGTACCAATTTACTGTATTAGTCCCTTTTCATACTGCTGATAAAGTCATACCTGAGACTGGAAAGAAAAAGAGGTTTAATGGACTTACAGTTCCACATGGCTGGGGAGGCCTCACAATCATGGCGGAAGGCAAGGAGGAGCAAGTCATGTCTTACATGGATGGTGACAGTCAAAGAGAGCTTGTGCAGGGAAACTCCTTCTTATAAAACCATCAGGTCTCATAAGACATATTCACTATCATGAGAACAGCGTGGGAAAGACCTGCCCCCATGATTCAATCACCTCCCACTGGGTCCCTCCCACAACACATGGGAATTCTAGATGAGATCTGGGTGGGGACAGAGCCAATCAATATCAGGTGGAAGCAGATCTTCCTCACGCAGTCTACTAATTCAAATGCCAGTCTCTTCTGGAAGCACTCTCACAGACATGCTTAGAAATAATGCCTTACCAGCTATCTGCATATTCCTTAATCCAGTCAAGTTGACACCTAAAACTAACCATCACACCTTCCTTCCTTCACTCACCAGAAAAATCTATCTTGAGCAATGAATAATCCAAATTTTCTTCTTTATGACTTCCATTATTTCTCCTTATAAAGGCTGCAGAGATTCAGTTTCAGATTAAACAAATATCATTTGGAGTCCACTATCGTGGCAGGTTATTAGAAGGAATTGCCATATACATTAGGCTATTTAATATAGAAACAAGCATTGTAGTGCCAGCTTTAAGATGAGAAATCTGAGGCCCAGGAATTGACTAAGCATACACAGAGGTAATCTGTAGAGTCAGCATTCCCATTTGCTCCTGTGATGGATTCACTTACATATCTAACTGAGCTGATTCTTCCACCAGCAAACACTTTATGTCTTCTTGTTGTCCAGTTATTTTCTTAATTCCTTTCTTCTTTATATTTTCCCTCCCAACTTGTTATCTCTCAGCTAAAACACCTCATCCTCTGTTCTTATCCATGTCTATTATGAACAAGACTCATGCTAGCAGTATATTTGTATCAAGAAAAAGTATGTTGCTTTGTAAAGAAATCAGAAATACCAATATTGAACTGGTGATATCAATTTTAAAGTTCATACCAAAGTCCAGAGTACCCACAAATTTTCTATTAAAATTTATTTTCTTGAGGGAATAGTTTAGCTAAAAGCAATGTATTTTTCTATCTTAGTGGGGTTTATTTTGCTGCTATATCTAATATGGATCATTGTAAGAGTCCAGTATTCTGTTAGTTTCATTACAAACCTGTAGTATTTCAGCTGCATTATGGTTTTATATATATATATATATATATAGCTAGCATAAGAACCTGGTCTTGATGCAAAACATTTCTTTCCTGGAAAAAATGTACTATATATTTCAAATGAATAGCAAACAATTTTTCTTCAGTGGCTTTTTTAAAACGGCATAATTTCTGTGATTCTTTATTGAATGCTTTCTATAACTTCACTTGATTTTTACCCAATACAAGAGAATTTAAACTAATTTTCTACCTTCTCTGGAGTATTATTCAGATAGAGCATGACATAGTTTTTCCCTGCTTTGTTTTACTTTCTGCTACATTTTGGGGATAGCAAAACCCATCCTACTTAAAGCTCAACCCCCTGTCTCACTCCTCACCCATGAAACAGGACCCATGTCAGATCCTTTCCTTTTCTCTCATTCCATGCTTCTCAGGCTGTAGTCCAGGTTTAAAATCTTGGCTCTGAGGGGTTCCAAGATGGCCAAATAGCAACAGCTCCAGTCTACAGCTCCCAGGTGAGTGACGCAGAAGATGGGTGATTTCTGCATTTCCAACTGAGGTACTGGGTTCATCTCACTGGGGCTTGTCAGACAGTGGGTGCAGTGCACTGAGCATGAGCTGAAGTAGAGCGAGACATTGCCTCACCCAGGAAGTGCAAGGGGTCAGGGAACTCCCTTTCATAGCCAAGCAAAGCTGTGACAGATGACACCTGGGAAATCGGATGACTCCCACCCTAATACTGCGCTTTTCCAATAATCTTAGCAAACAGCACACCAGGAGATTATATCCCGTGCCTGGCTCAGAGGGTCCCACGCCCACGGAGCCTCACTCTTTTCTAGCACAGCAGTCTGAGATCAAACTGCAAGGCAGCAGTGAGGCTGGGGGAGGGGCACCCACCATTGCTGTGGCTTGAGTAGGTAAACAAAGCAGCAGGGAAGCTCGAACTGGGTGGAGCCCACCAGAGCTCAAGAAGACCTGCCTGCCTCTGTAGACTCCACCTCTAAGGGCAGGGCATAGCCAAACAAAAGGCAGCAGAAACCTCTGCAGACTTAAATGTCCCTGTCCAACAGCTTTGAAGAGAGTAGTGGTTCTCCCAGCATGCAGCTGGAGATCTAAGAACAGACAGACTGCCTCCTCAAGTGGGTCCCTGACCCCTGAGTAGCCTAACTGGGAGGCACCCAACAGTAGGGACAGACTGACACCTCACATGGCTGGATACCCTTCTGAGACAAAACTTCCAGAGGAATGATCAGACAACAACATTTGCTGTTCTGCAGCCTCTGCTGCTAATACCCAGGCCAACAGGGTCTGGAGTGGACCTCCAGCAAACTCCAACAGACCTGCAGTTGAGGGTCCTGACTGTTAAAAGGAAAACTAACAAACAGAAAGGATATCCACACCAAAACCCCATCTGTACATCACTATCATCAAAGACCAAAGTTAGATAAAACCACAAAGATGGGGAAAAAACAGAGCAGAAAAACTGAAAATTCTAAAAATCAGAGCGCCTCTCCTCCTACAAAGGAATGCAGCTCCTCACCAGCAACGGAACAAAGCTGGACAGAGAATGACTTTGACAAGTTGAGAAAAGAAGGCTTCAGACGATCAAACTCCTCTGAGCTAGAGGAGGGAGTTCGAACCCATCGCAAAGAAGTTAAAAACCTTGAAAAAAGATTAGACAAATGGCTAATTAGAATAACTAATGCAGAGAAGTCCTTAAAGGACGTGATGGAGCTGAAAGCCATGACACGAGAACTATGTGACGAATGCACAAGCTTCAGTAGCCAATTCAATCAACTGGAAGAAAGGGTATCAGTGACTGAAGATCAAATGAATGAAATGAAGTGAGAAGTTTAGAGAAAAAAAAGAAATAAACAAAGCCTCCAAGAAATATGGGACTATGTGAAAAGACCAAATCTATATCTGATTGGTGTACCTGAAAGTGATGGGGAGAATGGAACCAAGTTGGAAAATACTCTGCAGGATATTATCCAGGAGAACCTCCCCAACCTAGCAAGGCAGGCCAACATTCAAATTCAGGAAATACAGAGAATGCCACAAAGATACTCCTTGAGAAGAGCAACTCCAAGACACATAATTGACAGATTAACCAAAGTTGAAATGAAGGAAAAAATGTTAAGGGCAACCAGAGAGAAAGGTCGGGTTACCCACAAAGGGAAGCCCATCAGATTAACAGCTGATCTCTCGGCAGAAACTCTACAAGCCATAAGAGAGTGGGGGCCAATATTCAAGATTCATAAAGAAAATAATTTTCAACCCAGAATTTCATATCCAGCCAAACTAAGCTTCATAAGTGAAGGAGAAATAAAATACTGTACAGACAAGCAAATGCTGAGAGATTTTGTCACCCACCAGTCCTACAAGAGCTCCTGAAGGAAGCACTAAACATGGAAAGGAACAACCAGTACCAGCCACTGCAAAAACATGCCAAACTGTAAAGACCATCAATGCTAGGAAGAGACTGCATCAACTAACGAGCAAAATAATCAGCTAACATCATAACGACAGGATCAAATTCACACATAACAATATTAACCTTAAATGTAAATGGGCTAAATGCTCCAATTAGAAGTCACAGACTGGCAAATTGGATAAAGACTCAAGATCCATCAGTGTGCTGTATTCAGGAGACCCATCTCACGGGCAGACACATACATAGGCTCAAAATAAAGGGATGGAGGAAGATCTACCAAGCAAATGGAAAACAAAAAAAGGCAGGGGTTACAATCTTAGTCTCTGATAAAACAGACTTTAAACCAATAAAGATCAAAAGAGACAAAGAAGGCCATTACATAATGGTAAAGGGATCAATTCAACAAGAAGAGCTAACTATCCTAAATATATATGCACCCACTACAGGAGAACCCAGATTCCTAAAGCAAGTCCTTAGAGACCTACAAAGAGACTTAGACTCCCACAAAATTATACTGGGAGACTTTATCACCCCACTGTCAAAACCACTCAACTACATGGAAACTGAACAACCTGCTCCTGAATGACTACTGGGTATATAACAAAATGAAGGCAGAAATAAAGATGTTCTTTGAAACCAATGAGAACAAAGACACAACATACCAGAATCTCTGGGACATATTTAAAGCAGTGTGTAGAGGGAAATTTATGGCACTAAATGCCCACAAGAGAAAGCAGGAAAGAACTAAAATTGACACCCTAACATCACAATTGAAAGAACTAGAGAATCAAGAGCAAACACATTCAAAAGCTAGCAGAAGGCAAGAAATAACTAAGATCAGAGCAGAACTGAAGGAGATAGAGACACAAAAAAACCTTCAAAAAAAATCAATGAATCCAGGAGCTGGTTTTTTGAAAAGATCAACAAATTGATAGACCACTAGCAAGACTAATAAAGAAGAAAAGAGAGAAGAATCAAATAGATGCAATAAAAAATGATAAAGGGGATATCACCACTGATCCCACAGAAATACAAACTACCATCAGAGAATACTATAAACACCTCTACACAAATAAACTAGAAAACCTAGAAGAAATGGATAAATTCCTCGACACGTACACCCTTCCAAGACTAAACCAGGAAGAAGTTGAATCTCTGAATAGACCAATAACAGGTTCTGAAATTGAGGCAATAATTAATAGCTTACCAACCAAAAAATGTCCAGGATCAGATGGATTCACAGCTGAATTCTACTAGAGGTACAGGGAGGAGCTAGTACCATTCCTTCTGAAACTATTCCAACCAATAGAAAAAGAGGGAATCCTCCCTAACTCATTTTGTGAGGCCAGCATCATCCTGATACCAAAGCCTGGCAGAGACACAACAAAAAAAGAGAATTTAGACCAATATCCTGATGAACATTGATGCAAAAAGCCTCAATAAAATACTGGCAAACCGAATCCAGCAGCACATCAAAAAGCTTATCCACCATGATCAAGTAGGCTTCATCCCTGGGATGCAAGGCTGGTTCAACATATGCAAATCAAGAAACATAATCCAGCATATAAACAGAACCAAAGACAAAAACCACATGATTATCTCAATAGATGCAGAAAAGGCCTTTGGCAAAATTCAACAGCCCTTCATGCTAAAAACTCTCAATAAATTAGGTATTGATGGGACGTATCTCAAAATAATAAGAGCTATTTATGACAAACCCACAGCCAATATCATACTGAATGGGCAAAAACTGGAAGCATTCCCTTTGAAAACTGGTACAAGACAGGGATGCCCTCTCTCATCACTCCTATTCAACGTAGTGTTGGAAGTTCTGGCCAGGACAATCAGGCAGGAGAAGGAAATAAAGGGTATTCAATTAGGAAAAGAGGAAGTCAAATTGTCCCTGTTTGCAGATGACATGATTGTATATCTAGAAAACCCCACTGTCTCAGCCCAAAATCTCCTTAAGCTGATAAGCAACTTCAGCAAAGTCTCAGGATACAAAATCAATGTGCAAAAATCACAAGCATTCTTATACACCAATAACAGACAAGCAGAGGGCCAAATCATGAGCGAACTCCCATTCGTAATTGCTTCAAAGAGAATAAAATACCTAGGAATCCAACTTACAAGGGACGTGAAGGACCTCTTCAAGGAGAATTACAAACCACTGCTCAATGAAATAAAGGAGGACACAAACAAATGGAAGAACATTCCATGCTCATGGATAGGAAGAATCAATATCTTGAAAATGGCCACGCTGCCCAATTTAATTTATAGATTCAGTGCCATCCCCATCAAGCAACCAATGACTTTCTTCACAGAATTGGAAAAAACTACTTTAAAGTTCATATGGAACCAAAAAAGAGCCCACATTGCCAAGTTAATCCTAAGCCAAAAGAACAAAGCTGGAGGCATCATGCTACCTGACTTCAAACTATACTACAAAGCTACAGTAACCAAAACATTATGGTACTCGTACCAAAACAGAGATATAGACCAATGGAACAGAACAGAGGTCTCAGAAATAATACTACACATCTACAACTATCTGATCTTTGACAAACCTGAGATAAACAAGCAATGGGGAAAGGATTCCCTATTTAATAAATGGTGCTTGGAAAACTGGCTAGCCATATGTAGAAAGCTGAAACTGGATCCCTTCCTTACACCTTATACAAAAATTAATTCAAGACAGATTAAAGACTTAAATGTTAGACCTAAAACCATAAAAACCCTAGAAGAAAACCTAGGCAATACCATTCAGGACATAGGCATGGGCAAGGACTTCATGTCTAAAACACCAAAAGCAATGGCAACAAAAGCCAAAATTGACAAATGGGATCTAATTAAACTAAAGAGCTTCAGCACAGCAAAAGAAACTACCACCAGAGTGAACAGGCAACCTACAGAATGGGAGAAAATTTTTGCAATCTACTCATCTGACAAATGGCTAATACATCCACAATCTACAAAGAACTCAAACAAATTTACAAGAAAAAAACAACCCCATCAAAAAGTGGGCGAAGGATATGAACAACACTTCTCAAAAGAAGACATTTATGCCGCCAACAGACACATGAAAAAATGCTTATCATCACTGGCCATCAGAGAAATGCAAACCAAAACCACAATGAGATACCATCTCCCACCAGTTAGAATGGTGATCTTTAAAAAGTCAGGAAACAACAGGTGCTGGAGAGGATGTGGAGAAATAGGAACACTTTTACGCTCTTGGTGCCACTGTAAACTAGTTCAACCATTGTGGAAGTCAGTGTGGTGATTCCTCAAAGATCTAAAACTAGAAATACCATTTGTCCCAGCTATCCCATTACTGGTTATATACCCAAAGGAATATAAATCATGCTGCTATAAAGACACATGCACACATATTTATTGTGGCAGTACTCACAATAGCAAAGACTTGGATCCAAGCCAAATGTCCAACAATGATAGACTGGATTAAGAAAATGTGGCACATATACACCATGCAATACTATGCAGCCATGAAAAATGATGAGTTCATGTCCTTTGTAGGGACATGGATGAAGCTTGAAACCATCATTCTCAGCAAACTATCGAAGGACAAAAAACCAAACACTGCATGTTCTCACTTATAAGTGGGAATTGAACAATGAGCACACTTGGACACAGGAAGGGGAACATCACACACCAGGGCCTGTTGTGGGGTGGGGGAAGGGATAGCATTAGGATATACACCTAATGTAAATGAGGAGTTAATGGGTGCAGCACACCAACATGGCACATATATACATATGTAACAAACCTGCACGTTGTGCACGTGTAACCTAGAACTTAAAGTATAATAATAAAAAATATATATATATAAAAAAAATAAGAAAAAATAAAATCTTGGCTCCATGTCACCTGGGGCAGGTTGAGCTAACTAACTTGTCAGAAGTGTTTTCTCTGCATCCGTGCAATTTAGAGTCATGCCTATATCTCAACCAAAGCCTTACTTTGCAGAATGATTGTTACAACCAAATAAGACTGTATATCAGCTGCCCATTCCCTTGTTGAGTACTGAGCATGCACTCCACAAATGTGGCCTTTATTGCCATATAACAAATTAACAAACTTATTGGAGAAAATAAGATGGGATTATTATTTTCAATTTCTCTAAGTCAGAGTCTAGGCATGACTTATCTGGGGTCTCTATATCAGAATCTTTAAGAGGCTACAATTGAGGTGTCAGCCAGGGCTGCAGTCTCATGTAAGTCTCAGCTGGGAAAGTATCCACTCCCAATTGATGTGTCTGCTGGCAAAATTCAGTTCTTCAAGGGCTGGTTGGATTGAAGGCCTCAGTTTCTAGATAGCTGCTGACCAGCAGCTGCCCTCAATTTCTTGCTCCTTGAGTCTCTCAAGATGGTAACTTGCCTTACTAAAGCCATGAAAGGAGACAGTCAATTGAGAGAATCTACTTGAAATACAAACGTTACAGTCTTTTGTATCCAATCACTGAAGTGGTATCCTATCACCTTTGCTATATTTTATTACATAACAGCAAGTCACTAGACTAGATCATACTCAAGGGGAGGGAATTACACAAAGCAAATATATCAGGAGGTGGAAATTCTTAGGAGGTCATCTCAGAAGCTGCCTGTCACAATCCCCAATCCTATGTGTTCCTAAGACATCATAGACATTCAATCTACTATATACACATAGCTCAATGTATTACATATCTAGCTCATTTACACAGAATGTATAAAGTATAAGAAAGTAAATATATTAAATACAAAAATAGGCAAGGTCTGTGTGTGTGTGTGTGTGTGTGTGTGTGTGTGTATGTGTGGCACATGTTTGGCCAATATATTGTGTTTTTCGTATATGAGGAGTTATGAAATGTGTCTTCCTCTCATGAAAGAATGCACAGTTCAGGTGTTTCTATTAGGTTTTCCATCAAATCTCTTTTTTAAAAAAAAGGAGCAGAGATATTAAGAATATGGGCTATACAAACATGCTTAATGGCTCTCTCTGTGTAATTTAATAATCAGACGTTGGGAACCCATGAGGAAAAAACAAAAAGAAACCTAGCAAGTCAATCAATCATAAAATCATAGACTCTAGGCCTAGAGGATAGTCTATGAAGTGATCTGTCAGTATCTATTGTGCTTTTTTCTGTTTTCAAAGGCTGTCCTAGTTGCCAAAGTCCAAAGTCTGAAGGGGTAAAAAGCCACAATTGAAAAGGAGCTTGATAAACTGAAGCTGAGAATTAATTTAGTCTTCAATTATTTTGACATGTAAACAAATGTTGAAGCAGTCTCCTTAGGGCCAGGGTAAATTTGAAGGAGAGGATACTTCAGGGAGAGCGATGGAAAAAACGAAAACACAAAAGTGAAAGGATGCAGGGAAGAGAGAGCACTGCAGGAGGCTGCCAGGACCTGGCGACTGTAATTAGGGAAGTTGGCCATGCATTTGGTTATCTCTGAGATACAATGTATGGAAATAAGAGACCGGCATGCACAGTTAGACTCTAGAGTGCCATGGGACCAGGAAATATGATTAGACCACATACAAATCATTTAAGTTCAGAAGAAGGTTAGTGCATGAGGGACTAGGTTTATTCAGAGATGTATAATTGGACAAATACAGATCAAAACAACAGGAAAGAAAAAAGGCTATTCATGTCTCTTTTTTTTTCTTTCCTCTTATTTTTTGTTGTCAACTGCAGTTTTATAAAGATGGTTAAGATTCTAGAAAAATAAGTTTTATAATGGATATTTTCTGTGGTGGTCTCTTAAGAAATTTTTAAATCAAAATATACATTGGAGTGTTAAAAGGGGGCAAAACAAAATCCACAAGTTTTGGCATTGTTTTTAACGGTGATGAACTCCAAAGTTTTCTCATTTTGGTTTAAATAAAAATTTTTAAAGTACGAGCAATAGCGTTGCTATTGAATTGTAAATGATTGTTATCAGTCAAAACCATGCTTTAAGCTTTCAGGTAAAAGAGGGCAAACAGATCTAATGTGTTTATATTTTGTTCATTCCAAAGCCTATTGAAATGACAGAAATATGTAATAATAAAATAAATCAAAGCCAGCAATTCTACTCCTAGGTATATGCTAGGTATACGCTTTGAGACAAGGTCTTATTCTGTTGCCCAGGCTGGAGCACAGTGGCACCTTCCTGGCTCACTACAGCTTTGACCTTCCAGGCTCAAGGCGATCTCCCCACCTCATGAAAACAAATAAAGGATGGCTACATGCAAGAACATGGGTGAATCTCCAAACACAGATTAAAGAAGCAGTGCACAAAGTGTATATACTGTAGAATCCTGCTTACATAAAGTGCAAAACAGGCAAATTTAATATTGTGCTAGAGGTCAGGATAGTTGACTTCCTTGGGAGGGGAGCTTAGTATCTGGTAAGGTGCAGGAGGTGGGTTTCTGGAATTCCTGGGAAGAATCTGCTGCTTGATCTGGGAGATAGTTACACAAGCATACTCTTCAAAAATTAATCAAGTTATAGCCTCACAATATGTTCACCTTTCTGTATGTATAGACTTCAGTAAAAAGTTGGATATATTAACAAATGAGTAAATGAATAAAATCTCCATAGCGGGGCTAGGAGGCTGGGAGGAGTGTCATCAGCCCACATGATCGTTACAGGGTTTGTAAAAAATGCAAAGCTGATGGGAACAGGGTAAAAAATTATAAAATACAGTGAAGCTGAGAAAATTGCAAACTCATCCAAGTGAAGAAGAGTATCTCTAAAAAGTGATTTTTTCCATTAGTGTTTCAAATAATTTCAGAATGATAGGCAGTGGTGTCATAAAATTAGAACCCGGAGGCTGGGGAAAATGTACTCCTGCTGCAAAGACTGATCAATGCAGCTTCTTATTTACAAATATGAAAAGATGACTAAAAATTCCCAAACATTTGAGGCGATCCACCCTTGTGAGAAAAAGCATCAAACCAAACACAGAAAATTCAAATCCAGGAGGAAAAATTGTTAAAATTAAAAACTAAAATCTTAATGTAGCAGAGAATAATTAATGTATCAGAGACATTGGTGGCAAAATGCTGCCCCTCAGGTCAGGTGAATTTTCTACCACTGTATTTTCAAATATTTTCTTTTTTCTCCTCTGTGCCTTCCTTCTGGAAATAATCTTCAGGGCTTTTTGAACTTTTAACACATTTCTATGTCTCCTAAAAGGATTTCACCCCAGAAGTTTCACTGGCATAGAATTGTTATCTATTTGATTGAGAGCTGTGGGCTCTGTAACTTGGACAGGTTGGTTAACTTCTATGTACCTTAGTGCCCCTATGTTTGTTTGTTTATTTTTGAGACAGGGTCTCGCTCTGTCTCCCACCCTGGAGTACAGTAGCGCCAACCTGGCTCACTACAGCCTTGACCTCCTGGGCTCAGGTGATCTTTCCACCTCAGCCTCCTGATAGTTGGGATTACAAGCACGCACCATCATGCTCGGCTAATTTTTAAATTTTTTGTAGAGATGGAGTGTCTCTAAGTTGTCCAGGCTGGTCTCAAACTCCTGGGCTCAAGCGATCTTCCCACCTTGACGTCCCAAAATTCTGGGATTACAGGTGTGAGCCACTGTGCCCAGCCCAGTACCCTTATTTTAAAAGCACGATTTACTATCTACCACATAGGATTAGAGTATGGATTAAAGGAAATAATGTAACATGGTCTCCATCATAGTGCCTGGCCAAAGAAACATAAAGCCAGCTCAGCACCAACATAGCTCTATGCTTGGTAAATACCAGATTTAAAGAAGTAGTTCATTACAGCCTCATATTTTACTGTATGGGTCAAAGATTTTACTTCACCCCACAGTATCTGTTTCTTTCGACCATTATAAGGCTGAGAAATAAAATGAAATTAAATCTTACACATACTTTATGTTCTAAAGTCAGCTTGTAAGATGACTAATTGGAATGTTTAAATTTGCCCTTGGAAAGCCTTTTAACGGCTTATAAAATATAGAAGGGTATATGTGGTTTTTAAATACAACTTTGAAAGCAACATTTCTTTAAGCATTCTTTTTCCCTCTGATCCTCACTGAATTCTTCAAGCTCTTTTATGATAAAGAAGTAAACTGATCTACTTGCCTAGAAGTAAATGTATCATTTTTTCATTGTCTGGGAAAGTTGTAAAATAATTAACCTATTTTCCATGACCACCAACCATTTCAGAATTGCCTCTTTCCATGGCTTGAGGGAGAGTGGTATGGTAGAGAGTCTTTTAGTTATTTTCTCTTTTCTCTCTTTTTTCTAACTATTCATAATTGAATAGCTACCCATTTGGTGTCTAACACTCTGGACAGTCCGTGCCCGGCTGTGCCCATCCGACCCCATCCTGGGATGTAGAGAGAGCACAGGCCAGGATATATATATATAGATAGATAGATATTCCCTTGTTGTTTAGGCTTTTCAAAGTTGTTCAAGTGAAATTCAGTGCTCTGATTTCTGAGGGCCGTCTCAATTCCAAGGCTGGGCTATCCCTATCATTCCAATCTACTGCTTTGAATTTGAAAGACAAATTTCCCATCAAAACTCACTTCTTTGTTACTTTCTTTGCTGCGGGGAGCTTCCTCTTTCGATGATCTCCATGGGACTGAAGTTGAGTTCTTCTTCAGAACCTGTGTCACTGAACGAATGTAACATTGAATGAAGCGTCGTGACGTCAAATGAAAACGTCACGTTGGGGTTTGGCAGGATGGATGGGAAAGGATCTCCTGTAGAACTCAGGTTTGGATCAATATCTCTAATTCCTCTTACCCCTACCCTTCGAGAGGAGTCCTGGTTTCTGCCAAGAGCTCTCAGTAAAGAAGGGTCTAAAGAGCTATCCTTGCAAAGCAGGCCAGTGCTAATAAAATGACAAAAAGCATACTGAGAAGGGGATCTGACATTTGAAGTGGAGATTCATTGAAATCTGGCTTCAGGCAAAGGAAACTGTTGGATTTAGATAGATTTGCTTCTCTCCCTGCCTTTGGAGTGAGTTTTTATTGAAGAACAACATACATAAAGAAAAGTTCACATAGTACAAATCATAAGTGTGAAACTCACTGAACTTCAACAAACGGAGCATACTCATATAACCACCCACATGAGAAGAACACCAACCCTGCCCCTCAGAAACCTCCCTCAGACTCCCTGCCAGTGACTACCCCATCCATAACTGCTCTCATGTATATTTGCTTTTGAAACTTTGTTCAGCTGCCTATTCATCATACAACTTAGGAAAACTGGGTTAACTTGTTGGCTTCCATATCAGCCATGTGGGAGATATTCTTATATCATTGCCTATCACAGTGTCCAGTATGTAGTTGGTATTCAATAGAAGTTTTGAATAAAGGGCTAAGAGGAAAACAAGGGTTGATGTACAAAATGCCTTGGTAATAAACTGGGATTCCAAGGAGAAAAATAAGGATCCAGCTGCTTAGGACAGTACATGTTAAGTGAACTGTGTCTATCAGTCACAAATTTAATTTGTAGGAGTTTATTATACTTTCCTTTTATATTACAGTTAGAGCACAATGTTGATACTCTGAAATTATGTCAAATATTATATCACTTTTCTTTTTTAGGATAATAAAAAAATGACAAATATTGGTCATCAAATGGGAAGTGTTTATTCCAGTTAGATTGAGGACCTCTGCTTAATTCAAATTTCTCTTCCACACACTCACCACACTGGAGACATGAGCTATGCTCATGTCTCTTTGCATAGCTCAAGTCAATCCTGCCATTTAAAACAGTCACCCATAAGGAAACTATGACTAGATAACAATGGCTTTGAAAAGCCAAGCTAGGAACTGAAGTTATCTTTTAGTATGCACCAGATAGCCATTGTGTAATATTTAGCCGTTTAGGCATTGTTGATATTGAGCAGGCTTAGCCTTAGGCATAGAAGTGAAAATCATTACAAAAAAAAAAAAAAAAAAAAAAAATCCAGACTTCCTTGCAATCCTGGTTGGTAAGAAACACTCAGACCCAGGGAAACAGCAGCCCTGAACCCATGGCCATCTGTCCATTTATGGCAGTGCACCCTGATGAGAGACATGACACTTAGGCTAAGTGCAGTGCCAATAACTAGCCAATAAGACTGCGATTAGGAAGGGATTCTGGTTCCAGCAAATAGCTGGTCACTGAGAAATAAATTTAGTGTAATATATCTAGTACTGTATTCAGTGCAATAGATCAAAGTATGTGGCTTACTAGAGATGAAGAGTGCAATTCTAAAGATTTCAAGTTAAATGGGAATGTATTTTTGCATTAACTAAACATTTGCTAAGTATCTTACATAGTTCCGATGTTTCCCTCCAAACCTCATGTTGAAATGTAATCCCCATTTTGGAGCTGAGGCATGGTGGGAAGTGTTTTTGTCATGGGGGCAGATTCCTCATGAATGGCTTGGTGTCCTCCTGGCAGTAATGAGTGAGTTCTCACTCTGAGAGCACATGAGAGCTGGTTGTTTAAAAGAGTGTGGCACGTGCTACATCCCCTTGTTCAGTCTTCCCATGTGACATGCCTTCTCCCACTCCCCCTTCTGCCATGAGTAGAAGCTCCTTGAGGCCTCACCAGAAGCCAAGCAGATGCCAGCACCGTGCCTCCTGTACAGCCTGTAGAACTAGCAGCCAATTAAACCTCTTTTCCTTATAAACTACCCAGCCTCAGGTATTCCTTTACAGCAGCACAAAAACAGACCAACGGTATCTACTATGTACCTGGTATAGGGAAGATACAGAGAAAGACAAAGTTGACAGCCTTAGTCTATCCCCAACTAATACAACTTTTTCAGGAAAAGCTTGATTCCAAGTCCTTGGAAGAAGTAAAGCTGAGACTGAGATTTTTGGGTGTCCTTGGTGATTACTGAGGGAATTTCTATTGACCAGAATGTGTGAGGAAACCATACGCAGTGCTGCAGGCTAAAGGCAGAGAGAATTGACACAAGTGCTCATGGGCAGGCATCCCTGTCCCTCTCTACCTGTATAAGACAGACAGACAGTATTCACATCCAGGCTCAAATCCTAGTTCCTCCTCCGCACCCTCCCTGGTCCCTCAGTCAAGAGTCATTCTCCCTTCCTCTGAAATTATCTTATTGCCTAGATAATCGTTACGGATTTTTGTCCTGCATTGCTTTGGTTTGTAATGACATGTAGGTATCTTATCACTCTATCTTTAATGTGAACTCCTGCAGAGCAGGGGCCATTTGTTATAACACTGTTTACTCCCCCACAGCACAGCACCTGACATTGTTCTGTACCCATGACGGGTGTTTTGTAAGTATTTGTATGTTGATTAATTTGAATCACCAATGCTTGGATTTGTCTGTTTTATGTTCTGACCCAGTCGTTGTCTGTTTTACATGCTGACCTAGTCCTTTCTGAACAGTTAGACTTGATTTTTCAGCCTACCAACCAGGTCTCTCTGGGTACCAAAAATCATAATTATAACCAAGATCCAGGGATCTGGCTCTCCAATATATGCTCTCTATGATGTTGAAAAATTTTTAACTTTTGTATACAGTATATATTGCATCATATATTAGAATACATCAAATCACATCAAATATATGATATTGTATGCAATTATATGCATTAGAAATAGTAATAACAATATAAATATATGCATGTGTACACACATGTGCGTACACATATGACATGAACATATTTGTATGCATACATATGTGTAAATATGTATGTATGAAGTTTTGTAAATGTACAAACACAATATTTTCTTTTGTACTTTCTGCTTTCACTTGATCTGTCATGCCTTGGTTTCCTAAAGCATTTTGCAAACCAAAAAAAAAAAACTAAATATAAATCTGAAATGAACAAAAAGTACGTAAGGGGCCTGGAGAACTTCACTTCTGGGGAAATGATGGAAATGGGCAAACATGTGTAAGCAGTTCAGATGCTGAGGGAATTTCAGAGACATATGATTGACAGTTTCATGCAAGAAAAAAATAAGTTGGTGTTCTGTGCCATCACACTAAGAATGCACAGAGCTTCATTTCAACAAACAAACAAATGAACAAAAAATAAGAAAAAGACTTTTGTACTATTTAGCCGGAGAAAATTCAGATCCAGTATTAAGGACTGATCATGGGCGAAGACAGCGAGAATCCTAGACACTCTACTTCTTTCTCTCTTTTGTCTATTATAAAAAACTACATTGCAGCTCTCAGGATCAGAGAGCCTAGGTACTCTTTTAAAATGTAATGCTAACAGCAACAAATAAATAAATTATGTAATCCTACCCCTCCTTCACTATTATCAATAACAGAATCCTCTTGTATCCACAGCCAGGGAGGAGATTTCTATCCTAAGAAACATACCCTAGAATCATAGCCAGATAAAGCATTCATGCCATTCTAAAGTGAGGCCCCAGACAGCCTCTAAACCTCCCCCTCCTGAGTTTCCATATGCCAAGGACTCTCCCTCCCTGTCTTTGCTCCTGGTGGCCTTGAACCACCTTCGGAGGTAGACCTTGTTTGATGTTCCCCAACCTCCAAGCTAACTCCCTGAGACTCTTTAAACATGTGCAGGTATTTTACCTCTCTGTACCTCAGTTTCTCCATATAAAATGGTGGTCATAATAGTATCTACCTATTGAAGCTGTGAAATGGGTACATATTTATAAAACTTTTAGAAGAGTGCCTGGCAGATAGTAAGTGCTATAAAAGTATTTGCTGTCAGTATGGATATTCCCCATGTGCCCAGAACCCAAACCTTTCTCTTCTTTTTTCGGAGATGGAGTCTCGCTTCGTTGCCCAGGCTGGAGTGCAGTGGCATGATCTTGGCTCACTGCAACCTCCGCTCCCTGGGTTCAAGCAATTCTCCTGTCTCAGCCTCCCAGGTAGCTGGGACTACAGGCACCTGCCACCACGCGTGGCTAATTTTTGTGTTTTTAGTAGAGACAGGGTTTCACCTTGTTGGTCAGGCTGGTCTCGAACTACTGACCTCAGGTGATCCACCTGCCTCAGCCTCCCAAAGTGCTGGGATTACAGACGTGAACCACGGCGCCTGGCCCCAAACCTTTCTTACTTGACCAAGCCCCTATCCTCTCTCTTCTGGAATTACACAAGAGCCCTCTAACCATTAGTTTGCTTGTAATTTTGCTCTCTTATACTCTATCTTCCACAAATAAGCCAGATGATCCTATTAAAAAATAAGTCATGCTCTCCAGAGTTTTATCTGCTTCAGAATAAAACTCCAAAGTTCTGGCCATGGCCCCCAAGACCCTGAAATGAAGCATCTGATATGTAGAACCCATCTGGTCAGATATGCTGCTGTGTCTTTGACTTTATAGAGCCCCACTCAACACTGTTACTTGCCACCCCTTTGCCATCCTGACCAACTTGTTTCTGCCACAGGGCCTTTGCACTTGCCAATTCCATTGCCTGGAAAGTGCTTCCTGCATGTGTCCATATAGCTCATTTTCTCACTTCCTTCTGATCCCTGCCTAAATGTCATTTTGATCAGATAGAAAATTCTTAAACATCTTTAAAATAGTACCTACCAATCTCTATCTTGTTCCGTTTTTATTGGAAACATTGTCATATGTCATATTATTTGCTTACTTTTAACAAAATAATAAAAACTTTATCACCATTCTTCCTTTAATCATTGCTATATACTTCTCAGATGCTAACAGAACACCCAGCACTAAGTGGGCAATTAATAAACAAATTTAATGTTGGCCTAATTTTAGAAAATATTTTAATAATTTCCCATCTTAGCAGATTAAAAGGGGGAATCCTTATGATCTCTTCAAAAGAAGGGGAAAAAAGCAGTTGAAAAAATTTAGCAATTATTTAATAATAATAATAATAAAACCCTTATCATACATAGACTAGAAGGAAACTCTACTAACCTAATAAAGATGATCTACCAAAAATCCATCAGACTTTACAGTAAAAGCTTAGAAGCATTGATTTAAAAATCACAAATGAGGGCTGGGTGTGGTGGCTCATGCCTGTAATCCCAGCATTTTGGGAAGCCAAGGTAAGATGATAACTTGAGGTCCAAAGCCGGAGACCAGCCCAGGCAACATAGTGAGACCCTATCTCTACAAGAAATAAAAAATTAGCCAGACTTGGCGGCAAACACCTGTAGTCCCAGCTACTTGAGAGGCTGAAGCAGGAGGATCGTTTGAAGCAGGAGGATCAAAGCTGCAGTTAGCTATGATCACACCATTGCACTCCAGCCTGGGCAATAGAGCAAGACTCTGACTCTTAAAAAAGAAAAGCAGGGGGAAAAAATCAGAGATGAATAAGTATACTGGCAATCATCATTTTCACTCAATATTTTATTCAAAGTCCTAGCCATTCAAGTAAGAAAAATAAAATGAATAAATACTTGTCATAAATGGGACAGAAAACCCTGTCAATTCTGGGGTGATATTAATATTCATGTAAAAGAAGTATGGGAATCCATAATCAAATTACTAATATTTATCATCAAAATGTATAACTTGGTTTCTAAACATAAGACCAAAATTTGAAATAAAGTGAGTTGTTATATGCTAGCAATATACAGTTACAAAGTATAATTTGAACATACTATTTGCATTGCCAAAATATTAAGAACTGAATAACTTTGAGATAAATCTGACAACAGAAATACAAAGAGAAAGTGATAAATCCTTATGTAATAGCATTAAGAAAGGTAAAAGTAAATTGTTTTTTAATAGGTCTCCACGCAATTATAGAAATATACTTCTCAAATTAATCTATAAAATTTAATATCATTGCAGTGGACCTCAAAATGATATGAATAGATATTTTAAAGAAAAGAAACAAGAATAAACAGCAAGCAAGACATTTACCAATGAAACCTTGGTGTATATTTACCAACAAAACCACAAAGGGATCCACCAAATTGAGATCAACATCTACTGGCAGATAGTAATTACTGAGTTGTATGCATACAGAACAACAAGTAATCGTATTCATTTGTGTGAATGTAAATTGCTGCCACCACTTTGGAAAAGAAGTTGGCATTGTCTTGCAAAGCTGAAGGGGTATGTTGTTTTTTTGTTGCTGGCCCACCCATTTACTTTCTCTTTGTCCAGTCCCAATGTAGTCACATGCAGGGTATTTCATCCGGCAATCCCCGCCCCAAGCAATGTACAATCAGGAAACTAACATACTCACTGGGAGACATGCAGAAGAAGGTTCATCTTGAAAAAGTTTATAATGGCAAAAAAGTGGTAAGCAAACCAAATATGCTTTGACAGGAAATTGGGTGATTTTAATCTGTAATGTTCAGATAAATGAATGGTACAGATCGGTGAAAATAAACCATAGTGTCACATATTATTATAGATGGATTTTAAAAACATATTGTTGAGTGGGAAAAACAAACTTTAATAGGATATATATAGTAGGATACCAGCAACATAAGGCCAGAAACATACAAATATTTATAATATATTTCTTATTAAAATATACATGATGTATGGTAAAATATACGGTGGTGTAAGAATCTGATAAAAAATTAAGAGTGATTATCATTGTCAGGAATGTATGGTACCGTAGTTATGAATAAAGGAAAGGAAACATGATTATATCATTAGATGCAGAGAAATCTTTTGATAAATTCTAATACCTATTAATGATAGAAACTATTAACAAAATAGTAAAAGAAATGGAAGGGAAACTTTCTCAACCTGAAAAAACTATTTAAAAACAGCCAAATTTCACCACTTTTGTTTAATAATGTAAAAGAAGGACTTGGCCTGTGCAGTAAGTCAAGCAAAGAAATAAAAGGCATACAATTTGGAAATAAACTGTCCTATTTGTAGTTGATAAATCATGAATACAGAAAATTCTAAAACATCTACCTAAAAGGTTTTTAGAAGTTTTTAGAACTACTAGATACACTTATATATGCAAAACAATATATAAATATCAATTGTCTTTTTATATACTAGCAATGGCAATTGTAAATGTAATGCAATACCATTGACAATGATGTCAGCTGTCAGGCCTCTGAGCCCAAGCTAAGCCATCATATCCCCTGTGACCTGCACCTATACATCCAGATGGCCTGAAGTAACTGAAGAGTCACAAAAGAAGGGATATTTAAATGGCCTGTTCCTGCCTTAACTGATGACATTCCACAACAAAACAAGTGAAAATGGCCAGTCCTTGCCTTAACTGATGACATTACCTTGTGAAATTTCTTCTCCTGGCTCATCCTGGCTCAAAAAGCTCCCCCACTGAGCACCTTGTGACCCCCCACTCCTGCCCACCAGAGAACAACTCCCCCCTTTGACTGTAATTTTTCCTTTACCCAAATTTTATAAAAGGCCCCACCAGTATCTCCCTTGGCTGACCCTCTTTTTGAACTCAGCCCGCCTGCACCCAGGTGAAATAAACAGCCTTGTTGCTCACACAAAGCCTGTTTGGTGGTCTCTTCACACGGACGCGAGTGAAATTTGGTGCCATTACTTGGATCGGGGGACCTCCCTTGGGAGATCAATCCCCTGTCCTCCTGCTCTTTGCTCCATGAGAAAGATCCACTATGACCTCAGGTCCTCAGACCGACCAGCCCAAGGAACATCTCACCAATTTTAAATCAGGTAAGCAGCCTCTTTTCACTCTTCTCCAACCTCTCTCACTATCCCTCAACCTCTTTCTCCTTTCAATCTTGGTGCCACACTTCAATCTCTCCCTTCTCTTAATTTCAGTTCCTTTCCTTTTCTGGTAGAGACAAAGGAGATGCGTTTTATCCATGAACCCAAAACTCTGGCACCGGTCATGGACTCGGGAAGACAGTCTTCCCTTGGCGTTTAATCACGCGGGGACGCCTGCTTGATTATTCACCCACGTTTCAGAGGTTTCTGACCACGCAGGGATGCCTGCCTTGGTCCTTCACCCTTAGCAGTAAGTGCCGCTTTTCTGGGGGGCAAGAAACCCCTGACCCTTTCTCTCCGTGTCTCTACCCCTTCTCCATTTTCCTGGGGTTCAAGCAACGCCCACCCCTTCTCTCCGTGTCTCTACTCTTTTCTCTGGGCTTGCCTCCTTCACTATGGGCAGCCTTCCACCCTCCAGCCTTCTACTCCTCCTCCTTCTCCCTTAGCCTGTGTTCTCAAGAACTTAAAACCTCTTCAACTCACACCTGACCTAAACCTAAATGCCTTATTTTCTTCTACAATGCCTCTTGACCCCAATACTAACTCGACAGTGGTTCCAAATAGCCAGAAAATGGCACTTTCAATTTTTCCATCCTACAAGATCTAAATAATTCTTGTTGTAAAATGGGCAAACGGTCTGAGGTGCCTGACATCCAGGCATTCTTTTACACATCAGTCCCTCCGTAGTCTCTGTTCCCAATGCAACTCATCCCAAATCTTCCTTCTTTCCCTCCCGCCTGTCCCCTCAGTCCCAACCCCAAGCGTCGCTGAGTCTTTCTAATCTTCCTCTTCTACAGACCCATCTGACCTCTCCCCTCCTTGCCAGGCCGAGCTAGGTCCCAATTCTTCCTCAGCCTCCGCTCCTCCACCCTATAGTCCTTTTATCACCTCCCCTCCTCACACCTGGTCCAGCTTACAGTTTCGTTCTGTGACTAGCCCTCCCCAACCTGCCCAGCAATTTCCTCTTAAAAAGGTGGCTGGAGCTAAAGGAATAGTCAAGGTTAATGCTCCTTTTTCTTTATCTGACCTCTCCCAAATCAGTTAGCATTTAGGCTCTTTTTCATCAAATATGAAAAACCCAGCCCAGTTCATGGCTCCTTTGGCAGCAACCCTGAGACGCTTTACAGCCCTAGACCCTAAAAGGTCAAAAGGCCGTCTTATTCTCAATATACATTTTATTACCCAATCTGCTCCCAACTTTAAATAAAGCTCCAAAATTAAATTCTGGTCCTCAAACCCAACAACAGGACTTAATTAACCTCACCTTCAAGGTGTACAATAATAGAAAAAAGTTGTAATTCCTTGCCTCCAGTGTGAGACAAACCCCAGCCACATCTCCAGCACATGAGAACTTCCAAACGCCTGAACTGCAGTGGCCAGGCGTTCCTCCAGAACCTCCTGCCCCAGGAGCTTGCTACACATGCCAGAAATCTGGCCACCAGGCCAAGGAATGCATGCAGCCTGGGATTCCTCCTAAGCTGCGTCCCATCTGTGCGGGACCGCACTGAAAATCTGACTGTTCAACTCACCTGGCAGCCACTCCCAGAGCCCCTGGAACGCTGGCCCAAGGCTCTCTGACTGACTCCTTCCCAGATCTTCTCAGCTTAGCGGCTGAAGACTGACACTGCCTGATCACCTTGGAAGCCCCCAAACCATCATGGATGCCAAGCTTCGGGTAACTCTCACAGTAGAAGGTAAGTCTGCCCCCTTCTTAATCAATACGGAGGCCACCCACTCCACATTACCTTCTTTTCAAGGGCCTGTTTCCTTTGCCTCTATAACTGTCATAGGCATTGACGGCCAGGCTTCTAAACCTCTTAAAACTCCCCAACTCTGGTGCCAACTTAGACAATACTCTTTCAAGCACTCCTTTTTAGTTATCCCCACCTGCCTAGGTCCCTTATTAGGCCGAGACACTTTAATTATCTGCTTCCCTGACTATTCCTAGGCTACAGCCATACCTCACTGCCACCTTTTCCCTCAGTTCAAAGCTTCCTTCACATCCTCCCCTTGTATCTCCCCATCTTAACCCACAAATATAAGACAGCTCTACTCCCTCCTTAGCGACCGATCATGCACCCCTTACCATCCCATTAAAACCTAATCACCCTTACCCCACTCAGCGCCAATATCCCATCCCACAGCATGCTTTAAAAGGATTCAAGTCTGTTATCACTCACCTGCTACAGCATGGCCTTTTAAAGCCTATAAACTCCCCTTACAATTCCCCCATTTTACCTGTCCTAAAACCAGACAATGCTTACAGGTTAGTTCAGGATCTGAGCCTTATCAACCAAATTGTTTTGCCTATCCACCCGGTGGTGTCAAACCCATATACTCTCCTATCCTCAATACCTCCCTCCACAACCCATTATTCTGTTCTGGATCTCAAACATGCTTTCTTTACTATTCCTTTGCACCCTTCATCCCAGCCTTTCTTCGCTTTCACTGGGACTGACCCTGACACCCATCAGGCTCAGCAAATTACCTGGGCTGTACTGCCGCAAGGCTTCACGGACAGCCCCCATTACTTCAGTCAAGCCCAAATTTCTTCCTCATCTGTTACCTATCTTGGCATAATTCTCATAAAACACACGTGCTCTCCCTGCTGATTGTGTCCAACTGATCTCTCAAACCCCAGCACCTTCTACAAAACAACAACTCCTTTGCTTCCTAGGCATGGTTGGCTACTTTCGACTTCAGATACCTGGTTTTGCCATCCTAACTAAACCATTATATAAACTCACAAAAGGAAACCTAGCTGATCCCATAGATCCTAAATCATTTCCCCACTCCTCTTTGTGTTCCTTGAAGACAGCTTTAGAGACTGCCCCCACCCTAGCCTCTCCCTGACTCATCCCAATCCTTTTCATTACCCACAGCCAAAGTGCAGGGCTGTGCAGTTGGAATTCTTACACAAGAACCTGGACTGCGCCCTGTAGCCTTTTTATCCAAACAACTTGACCTTACTGTTTTGCCTAGCCCTCAAGTCTGCGTGTGGCAGCCGCTGCCGCCCTAATACTTTTAAAGGCCCTTAAAATCACAAACTATGCTCAACTCACTCTCTACAGTTCTCATAACTTCCAAAAATCTATTTTCTTCCTCACACCTGAAACATATACTCTCTGCTCCCTGGCTCCTTCAGCTGTACTCACTCTTTGTTGAGTCTCCCACAATTACCATTGTTTCTGGCCCGGACTTCAATCCAGCCTCCCACATTATTCCTGATACCACACCTGACGCCTATGACTGTATCTTTCTGATCTACCTGACATTCACCCCATTTCCCCATATTTCCTTCTTTCCTTTCCACACTTGGTTTATTGATGGCAGTTCCACCAGGCCTAATTGCCACACACCAGCAAAGGCAGGCTATGCTATAGTACAAGCCACTAGCCCGCCTCTGAGAACCTCTCATTTTCTTTCCATTGTGGAAATCTATCCTCAAGGAAATAACTTCTCAGTGTTCCATCTGCTATTCTACTACTTCTCAGGGATTGCTCAGGCCCCCTCCCTTTCCTACACATCAAGCTTGGGGATTTGCCCCCACCCAGGACTGGCAAATTGACTTTATTCACTTGCCTTGAGTCAAGAAACTAAAATACCTCTTAGTCTGAGTAGACACTTTCACTGGATAGGTGGAGGCCTTTCCCACAGGGTCTGAGAAGGCCACCACAGTCATTTCTTCCCTTCTGTCAGACATAATTTCTCGGTTTGGCCTTCCCACCTCTATACAGTCTGATAGCGGACTGGCCTTTATTAGTCAAATCACCCAACCAGTTTTTTAGGCTCTTGGTATTCAGTGAAACCTTTATATCCCTTACCGTCCTCAATCTTCAGGAAAAGTAGAACAGAGTAATGGTCTTTTAAAAACACACCTCACCTAGCTCAGCCACCAACTTAAAAAGGACTGGACAATACTTTTACCACTTGCCCTTCTCAGAATTCGGGCCTGTCCTCGGAATGCTACAAGGTACAGCCCATTTAAGCTCCTGTATAGACGCTCCTTTTTATTAGGCCCCAGTCTCATTCCAGACACCAGACCAACTTGGACTGTGCTCCCCGACCAAAAACAAACAAACAAAAAAAATACTTGTCATCCCTGCTATCTTCTGTCTAGTCATACTCCTATTCACCGCTCTCAACTACTCATACATGCCCTGCTCTTGTTTACAGTGCTGGTTTACACTGTTTCTCCAAGCCATTACAGCTGATATCTCCTGGTGCTATCCCCAAACTGCCACTCTTAACTCTTAAAGTAAATAAATAATCTTTGCTGGCAGGACTATGCTGAATCTCCTTAGGCACTCTCTAGTTAGATGTCCTAGGTCCTCCCCATTCTTAGTCCTTTAATACCTGTTTTTCTCCTTCTCTTATTCCGTTTAGTTTTTCAATTCATGCAAAACTGTATGAAGGCCATCACCAATAATTCTATATGACAAATGTTTCTTCTAACAACCCCATAATATCACCCCTTACCACAAAATCTTCCTTCAGCTTAATCTCTCCCACTGTATGTTCCCACGCTGCCCCTAACCCCACTCGAAGGAGCCCTGAGAAACATCGCCCATTATCTCTCCATACTAATCCCCAAAATTTTTGCTGCCCCAACACTTTACCACTATTTCATTTCATTTTTCTTATTAATATAAGAAGACAGGAATGTCAGGCCTCTGAGCCCAAGCTAAGCCATCATATCCCCTGTGACCTGCACCTATACATCCAGATGGCCTGAAGTAACTGAAGAGTCACAAAAGAAGGGATATTTAAATGGCCTGTTCCTGCCTTAACTGATGACATTCCACAACAAAACAAGTGAAAATGGCCAGTCCTTGCCTTAACTGATGACATTACCTTGTGAAATTTCTTCTCCTGGCTCATCCTGGCTCAAAAAGCTCCCCCACTGAGCACCTTGTGACCCCCTACTCCTGCCCACCAGAGAACAACCCCCCGCTTTGACTGTAATTTTCCTTTACCTACCCAAATCCTATAAAACGGCCCCACCGGTATCTCCCTTGGCTGACTCTCTTTTCAGACTCAGCCCGCCTGCACCCAGGTGAAATAAACAGCCTTGCTCACACAAAGCCTGTTTGGTGGTCTCTTCACATGGACGCTAGTGAAATCAACAAAACAGAAAACACTTAAATATAAATTTAACAAAACAGGTACAAGATTTGGACACTGCAAACTACCAGCATTAATAAAATAAATTAAACACAAATAAATGAAGAGACGTACAATGTTCATCTATTGAACATTCAATATTAGTAAGGTTCTCTCAAACTGATCTATAGATTCGACACAAGCCGAGCCTAAAGCACACCAGATATACTGCTCCTCTACATCTTCCTCCTCTTTTTCCTCCTCCTCCTTCTTTTTGCTGTTATTTTTGTAGAAATGGATAAGCTGATTATAAGATGTATATTACATGAAAAGGCTATACAATGACTACAAGTTTGAAAAAGAAATAACTTGAAAGACTATCTGATTTCAAAATGTATTATAAAGTAATTAAGAAAGTACGGTAGTGTGTGTGTATATGTGTGTGTAAATATATATGTATATAGTTGTAACAAGCTAGGAGTCCAGAAATAAATACCCACAAGTCAATTGATTTTTATAAAATTTACCTAGGCAATAGAAGAGATAAACTTTTTAAAATTTAATTCTTTACAGATAGTACTCTAACAATTGATATCCTGGCCAGGCGCGGTGGCTCACGCCTGTAATCCTAGCACTTTGGGAGGCCGAGGCAGGTGGATCACCTGAGGCCAGGAGTTCGAGACCAGCCTGGCCAACGTGGCGAAACCCTGTCTCTACTAAAAATAAAAAATTAGCCGGGCATGGTGGCGGGCATCTATAATCCCAGCTACTTGGGAGTCTGAGACAGGAGAATGGCTTGAAACCGGGGGACAGAGGTTGCAGTGAGCCAGGATCCCGCCACTTCACTCCAGCCTAGGAGAAATAGGGAAACTCTGTCTCAAAAAAAAAAAAAAAAAAAAAAGATTGATATCCATATGAAAAAATAAACTGACAATTCACATTGCATACAAAAGCAAACTCAAAATGGAACATGAGACTAAATGTAAAAACTAAAACTATAAAACTCTTAGAAATAAATATGGAAATACTTATAGTTTAGATACAACAGCAACAATATAAACGGTAAAAGAAAATGTTGATACCTTGGACTTCGTTAAAATTAAAACCATTTTTCCTTTGAATACCACCACTGGGACAATGAGAAGGTGAGCCATAGAGTGGAAGAAAATATTGGCACAACACATATCTGATAAAAAAAAAAATTGGAAAAAAATTTTTTTACAAATCCTAAATGAGAACACAAACAACCCAATATAAAATGGGTAAAATCTTGAATTGACACATCACCAAAGAAGTTTTAAGGATGGCAAATAAGCATATGAAAAGCTGCTTAGCAGCATTAGTCATCAGGGGAAAGCAAATTAAAACCATAATACGATGTCACTGCATACACATTACTGTGCTAAAATTAAAAAGGCTGATGATGCCAAATGCTGATGAGATATAAAGCAACTGAAATTCTCATACATTGCTGGTAGGGGCGTAAAATGATACAAATATGAGGAAATCATTAGGAAGTTCCTGATTAAGTTAAACATAACCTACCATATGAACCAGACATTTCATTAACAGATACTTACCCAAGAGTAATGAAAATAGATGCCTACACAAAGCATTGTACATGAACGTCCATAGAGGTTTTATTCACAATAAGCAATATAATCCAAATTCCCATCATTAAGAGAATGGAAAAACACAATATAGCATACCTACACAATGTAATACTATTTTGCAATAAATTAGGATACTACTAAAACATGCAACCACATAGATGGATCTCCATGAATGAATCATTATGCTGAGTAAAAGAAGTCAAAAATAAAAACTGAATGTTTCAATTTATGAATTGAAAAACCTAGAAAATGCAAACTAACCTATTTTGACAGAAGGCGGATCATGGTTTGTCTGTGACCAGCCAGGATTGGAGGCAGGGATGGATGTATTTTGTATATATTGTGGTGGTGGTTTAACAAGTGTATGTGTCTGTCAAAACTCATTGCGCTGTGAACTGTAAATGGATTTTTTTTAATGACACCGTTAAAATTAAAAAGCAAGCCACTAACTGGGAAAAATATTGCACCTATATGTATATGAGAGAGGTCTTGTCTCCCAACTATATGAAGGATACTTTAAACTCAATCATAAAAAGAAAACAGGCCAGGTGCGGTGGCTCACGCCTGTAATCCCAGCACTTTGGGAGGCTGAGGCGGGTGGATCACAAGGTCAGGTGTTCAAGACCAGCCTGGCCAAGATGGTGAAACCCTGTCTCTACTAAAAATACAAAAATTATACAAAAATTAGCCGGATACGGTGGCAGGTGCCTGCAATCCCAGCTACTTGGGAGGCTGAGGCAGGAGAATTGCTCAAACCCGGGGGCGTGGAGGTTGCAGTGAGCCGAGATCACGCCACTGCACTCCAGCCTAGGCGACAGAGTGAAACTCTGTCTCCAGGAAAAAAGAAAAAAAGAAAAGAAGAAAGAAAAAAAATGGAAAACAATCTACTTTGAAAAAATTGACAAAATATGTCAATAGACACATTTCCAAGAAGATATATGATGAATGATCAATAAATACATAAAAAGATATTCAACATCATTAGTCCTCAAGAAATGTCCATTTAAATAATAGTAGCTAAAATTAAAACAAAACTTTGAACTAAACCCCCCTAATAAATATGGATTATCTGAAACATCCCTACATTTCTGGTGGGAATGTAACATGAGTACTAACACGTTGGGAATGTTTTAAAGTTAAACATAGGACTTACCATACAACCCCAAAATTTCTCCCCTGGGTACTTATCCAAAAGAAATAAAATGATATGCCCACATAAAGCATATGCCTATATTTGTATATAAATATTTTAGGATCCAAATTAATAAGAAACAACTCAATTGTCCAGCAACAGAAGAGTGGGTATGCAAACTGTTGCATACAGTAGAATACTACTCAGAACTCAAAAAGAACTACCTATGTACACAACAACATGGATAAATCTCAAAGCACTATATTGCACAAAACAAGCCAGAGACACCAAGTACTTTTGTATAATGGACGATTATATTTATATAAAATTCTAGAACACTGAAGACTAACCTATATTGACAGCTGATACTGGTTGTTTGAGGCTGGGGATTAGGAAAGGGACTACTTGCAAAAGAACGCATGGGAACATTTTGGAGGTAACAAGCCTGTGTTCTCTATCTTGATTATGGGTATATATACTTGTCAAAAGATATCAAACTATATACTTAAAATGTATGCACTTATTGCATGTAATTACATCTGAATAAAGCTGAGTTTTTAAAAATTCAAAAGAGGGGTTAACATAGTCAGGAAAGACAAAAGAACATCCAAAGACCTTCAGGGATACTGGTGATATTTCATCACCGGGTAATAAGGTAGGTGTTTGGCACAAGGATTTTTGTTTTATTATATTTCAAGCCTTATATATTCATCATATATATTCTTTGTGTGAATGAAATATTTCATAATAAAAAATAGATTAGCCATGGTCTGGGAGACGATGGTAGCCATGCATATAAGTGACAAAGATTAATATACTGATTATAATAGAAGATCCTGCAAATCAATAAGAAAAGATAAACACCACAGTAAATATTAGGCAAGATATATTAGTAAGCAATTTGAAGAAGAGGAAATGTGAAGATCAATATACATACAAAAAGAAGGTCAACTCAATAGTAATCATGGAAATACTAATTAAAACCATAATAAGACACCAATTACCACAAAAAAACAAAACAAAAACAAAACAAAAAAAGGTGTGATAATAGTAAATTCTGATGAAAAATGGAAATTTCAATTTGTAGAACCACCCTGAAAAGCAAATTCCAGTCAACTAAAAAATGGCATATTCTGATCTAGACAAACTCACAGGTTCTCAAGAATATACAGCTGATCCTTGAACAGCATGAAGATGAGGGGTGCTGCTTTTCTCATTTGGTTAAAAATCCTTGTATAACTTTTGACTCCTCAGAAACTGAACTACTCATAGCCTACTTTGACCAGAAGCCTTACCAATAGCAAAAACAGTTAACACTTATTTCGTATTGTATACTGTATTCTTACAATAAAGTAAGCTAGAGAAAGGAAAATGTTATTAAGAAAATCATCAGAAAGAGAAAATATGTTTGCTGTTTACTAAGTGGAAGTGAATCATCATAAAGGTCTTCATTTTCATTTTCTTCACATTGAGTAGGCTCAGGAGGAAGAAGAGGAGGGGTTGGTCTTGCTCTCTCAGGGATGACAGAGGCAGGCGAGGTGGAGGAGGTAGAAGAAAAGGCAGACACACTCAGTTTCACCTTTATTGAAAAGGATCCATGTATAAGTAAACGACATCAAACTCATATTGTTCACAAGTCAACTGTATACAAATATTCCTATCAGCTATGTTTATAATAGCAAAAAAAAAAGATAAAAGAAAATAAGAATATACCACAAGCTAAATGTCCATCAACATTATACGATGTAATAGAATAAAAGAGTAAAATAGGTATCAACATGAGTGAGTTTCAAAACATAATTATGGGTGAAAATATATTTTCTCTGCTTAATGAAATTTGAAATGTGCATATTTGACAATTTTAAAACCATTCTGCCTATTGTTTAGGATGATATAACTACATAATTAAATATAAAGAAATTCTTAGGGATAAGAAACTCTTTCTGAGGGCAGTAACTTTTTCTAGTTTGGGAGCACATTAAGAAGAATGTGATCAGCGTGAGGTACCTAGGGCCTTCATCGTTTTGATGATCATTTCTTAAGCAGAATATTCATAACATGAGTGTTCATCATATCCTTACTTGTATTTGGTCAGTTGAAAATATTTTACATTATAATTTTTAAAGTAATTATAGGAAGCAAAACAAAGAAAATTAAGAATGAGAGGAATTTTCTGGTCCCAGAAGGAATCATTCTGCTGGACGAAGATCCACTTACTCTCTGTGCTTCTTATGACATAATCATCTCAGATGGCTTCACAAAGCTGATGGTTTAGAATGATGATGGATCCTGTTTTCCTGTTTTGTCCCAAGGCAACTTTCATTTTTCTGGGCCTAGAAGCTGGCTTAACAGGGAGATACTTTGGTCATAGGCATTCAAAGAAAAAACAATTTAAATCAAGCAAGGACCATCATTTCAAACTCAACAAAAGGTGCAACTGTATTAAAAGTTTCAAAAGTATTCTGCATTTCTGTGACGAAAAACAATCAAAATCTATGTCAAAGGTTTACACTAGAACTATGTAAAGAACACTTACAAGTCAAGGAGAGAAACCAAGGAGATACATGGACAAAGATCATGAACAAAATACTCATACAATAGTGACGAAGAGCTGAGAAACACATAAAGACATTTCTTATAAGTAATTAATGAAATTCAAATTAAACAAAAATTAGCTTTTCTGTCCATTAAACAGGCAAAGTTTGAAAAACAATGACCATGGTGTTGCACAGACTGCAGTAAGATTGAGACTCTACGATGCAACTAATGAGAATGAAAATTGATAAATTCTTTCTGAAAGCACATTATTAAAATATACTAATAAATTAAAAATATTCATACATTCTGGTTAAATAATTAATATTGCGGGATATTCACTAAGGAGATACTAAGAGATGTGAACAGGGGTATACTTATAAGAATGTTTTTGCAATCCCAGTACTTTGGGAGGCCGAGGTGGGTGGATCACCTGAGGTCAGGAATTTGAGACGAGTCTGACCAATATGGTGAAACCCTGTCTCTACTGAAAATACAAAAGTTAGCCAGCGGTGGTGGTGTGCGCCTGTAGTCCCAGCCACTCAGGAGTCTGAGACAGGAGAATTGCTTGAACCTGGGAGGTGAAGACAGTTGTGAGCTGAGATCACACCACTGCACTCCAGGCTGGGTGAAAGAGCAAGACTCTGTCTCAAAAAAAAAAAAAAAAAAAGGATGTTTTTGAAGCACTATTTATATTTAGTAGATAGTAGATAAAGCTTCAATGATCATGAAATTAATTATATTCATATAATCATAAGTGGTTTTAAAATAATATATAATTTGAGTTTTTAAAATAATAGCAAGAGAAATGAATGGGAACTCAATATTTAATGAAAAAACATGATGCAAGACTCTATTTAGTATGATGTCAATATTGTATTGTGTGTGACTGGTGGAATCTACGTTTTTGTCCATTTATGAGACAAATGAAGGAGGCATATTTTCTCAAAAAATCTCTCTAATATCTCTGCTGCAGCCCACAACCTAGGAGAGAAGTTTACGATTTTCTTAGAGGAGGAATGGAAGTTACTTTTTAAGTAAGTATCATTGACAGAGGATTAGACTTCCCAGGGAAGATGCTTTCACAGAATTTGCTGAGCCATTTTCCACTGATGAATTTTGCAGCCCCTTTGCAGTATGAATCTGACTCTGACATTCATATACACAGCAGCCAATGCTATTTTTTGGAATGCTCCCCCAGGTGGCAAAATCTCCCATTCAAATAGAACATTAAATATAGTTTAAAATCACAATAACACACAAAAAAGCAATCAGCAGGCAGCTCTAACTTCTGGCCACCGTCTATAAACAGGTGGTGAAATTCTTGTACCAACCAATTATTCAGAGAATATTGGATAAAATCAATGGCTTCAACTACACTTCTGATTTAAAACTAGGATCTGATTACTGAGTTGAGTTGCTCTAGGAGAGTGAAGAATTCAGGATTGAGGTTAAAATCAAATAAGATGACAAAGGTTTTTTCTTTTTAAGAAGCTCCTTCCTAGATTTCAATCCCGACATTTCTCAGGCTATATTTGGAGATAAGGGCATTAGGGGAGAGGAAGGGAAAAGAAAGTGAGAAATTGCTCTCACCTGTTAAAAAGTCTCTTAGTGGATCCCAGTAAAAATCACTTGGTAGATTTCTCTCTGTTGTTATGGGATGGGAAAGGGAAACAGTGAGATGTGTATGAGATGGGGCCAAGAGGGGTCCTTCACTCTAATATTGTTTCAAGTTCTTCAAGAAAGTGCCTCCGGCCGGGCAAGGTGGCTCACGCCTGTAATCCCAGCACTTCGGGAGGCCAAGGCGGGCAGATCACGAGGTCAGGATATCAAGACCATCCTGGCTAACACATTGAAACCCCGTCTCTACTAAAAGTACAAAAAACAAACAAACAAAAGATTAGCCGGGCGTGGTGGCGGGCGCCTGTAGTCGCAGCTACTCCGGAGGGTGAGGCAGGAGAATGGCGTGAACCCGGGAGGCGGAGCTTGCAGTGAGCCGAGATCGCGCAACTGCACTCCAGCCTGGGCGACAGAGGGAGACACCGTCCCCCCCCAAAAAAAGAAAGAAAAAAAGAAAGTGCCTCTACATTGCTTTTAATTATTGGCTCACTTACCTGTGTGTTTTCAAATAATCTACTCTTAAATTGTATCATGTATTAGATATAGTAAGATAACTGTGATTTTAGGACATTGGGGGAAACAAATATGCATTATAATTGTGGATAGTTATTGTATTTGAAATAAGGTACACCAGAATTTTTGTTTGCATTTTCAATATTGCACTGCACTTCCCAAATTGTCATAATGGATTTTTCTTAAAGAACGGCTTATTCTTCATGATTTATATTTTAATTGCTCAGATAGACACATTTTTAGCATTTTAATAATTTAAGGACAAGTGACCAAAATGTGTAGAAATAGTTCAGTTTTAATGACAGGTTAGATGAACGCATCACCAAGCATTACAAGTAGGATTTACCTCCTCACACTGTGTCATGCCAATGAATAGGATAAAGGTTTTCTGAAGCCTGGGCCTGCACCAGTTCCAGAATGCTCAATACAGACATGTGAATATCCTTCAGTTTGAGTGTGAATTTGAAAAGCAAGAACTCATTAAATGATTCCTGTCAGCTTTCTGCCTCAACTCTCCACCTCTTATGGGTCCCCCTGACTGGGTCCACTGGACTATGTAAGTTCAGATTTAGTTCCAAGGAGAAAACAGGCTGATGACAAGACATAGTAAGAGGCTCCATATCTTGCCAGTCTGAGAGGTCTTAATATTATTTGTTCTTTTAGATGAACTGCAGTGACCTCGAGCTTATCTCTAAGTTCTTTCCTCCTGCCCAGCTCACAGCCTGACCCCAGTGGTGCTAATGTGATCTGATTCTGAGGTCTTCAGCAACCACATGTTCACTCCTTCACCTAGGATCCTTTGGTGGGGCTAGGTTTCTGAGCTGGTTTATATTTTGGTCCTTCATCAGTAACTTTTCTGAATCATTCATTTTCCGTTAAGGAGCACTACTTGTTTTACCTTGCTGTAGGGTTGCGCGAGTGCTTAAACCCCCAGCTTTGTAAGTCAGGCTCTGCAGCTCATAGACATTTCCCAGAAGCTATTTGTCTAAATCTTCGTTGCTAAATTTGATCTGCCTCCTACTTTTAGAACTTGTGAATATTTATGACCATCACTAACATGTGTGCCCTAACTGAAACTTACAATCGCTTTGTGCTATCTGGTCAATTCCATTGACCCTATTCCCCTAACCTAGGAAGAAGATCTACTTTCATTCTCTGAACTTTAGTGGATTCTTTTTTTAGTCTTGTTCCAAGTCTGTATGTGGCATTTCAGATATGAAAATTTCAACCTAAGTGTGTGTTGACTTACTTGTAAGGTAAACAGACAATAGCGGTTAGGTAATAGTCTGTGAATTTGGCTGATGGAATTACTTATAGACAGTTTTAACTGAATTAGAAAAGTTAGCATTAGTTTAAAATAATACTGCTTTTATCTAAAAAATTATTTATAAAAGACTACATGATAGTCTTAGAAACATGATGGCTTAGAAGATAATTTTGATAAAATTTAACATTTCTTATTTTAAATATCCTTAGTAACTCAGGAGTAGAATGATTCTTCTGGGGCTCCAAAATCAACTTAATAAACAAGCTAAAGAGGCATTCCCCTTAAATTTGAAAATTAAGACATATTTGCTTATTCAGTAGTCAATATCAATCTAAAAGTTTTTAAGTAAGCAATAAGAAGAGAAAATAACATCAGAAATAATCATACAAAAGTAGGTGCAAATTCATAATCATTTGCAAGAAAATGAAATCTAGTAGACTTAAGTAATTAATTACATACTAAATTCATAAAACCCAATAATTTTCCTATCATTATAATAACAACTCAGAAAAATGTAATGACAAGAAATAAATCTCATCTATAATTGCAATAGCAGAAATGTAATGCTTAGGAATAAACTTGACAAATATTATATTGCAGATAAGGAAAATAAACAGCTTTTTTTACAATATAAAAAAAGATTTGAATAATGGCATAATTTAATCTCTTTAATGTGCAATGACTATCCAATGATATTTGATGAGTTCTTTTTATCTATAAAAACAAATGTATCACAATAGCAAAAAAAAAGTTTTAATAAAGAAAAAGGAACAATAAGGAACTTGCCATACATTACAATGTATTATAAAATTAATAAAGTAGTTTTCTATTAGCTTAGTAGACCATTAAAACTGCATACAAAATCCAATGCCAAAGTCAAATATCTATAAGAATTGCTATGTGTTATGAGTGGCATATGAAAAAAATGAATTTTTATATAAGTGATATTTGATGGAACAACTGAAAATTTATTTGGAGAAAAAAATGGAAAATGTTACCTCATAACTTATAGCAACAGAAATATGAAATCTTTATATAAGATGTAAACACACACACACAGAGCATAAAATACCTGAAGAGAACAATAAAAGATGTAACTTTCACTATATTAAAATGTGTCACTCTACAGCAAAACAATGAGTCAAAATTAAAAGACATCAACAAATTCAGAAAATATAACATGCTGCAAATGCAGTATAAGTATCTTTGAAATATATATGAAGACATTTATAAATCACTAAGAAGACAAACATCTTGAGTGAGGACAGCAACAGATCCATACACGATATAAACAAAGTTGTTTCTGAAATGGTGAATATGTGTATATACGAATAAATATATGAGCATATCTATCTGTGTTTATGTACAAATTCCACTCTATTTGTAATAAAAAAGATACAAATTTTAAAAAATCTACAAATTTTGTCTATCAACTTTGAAGAGTTTAAAAGGAGTATAGGAATAATATTGTTAAGCTGAGTATTACATCTCAATAGTGTAAGAGAGCTTTAGAATTACTTTCCTTTTAAAGACAATTTGGCAGTATGAATCAAAATATTAGACTCAGTAATGCCACATTTAGAAATATATCCTAAGAAAAAGGCATGCAAAATTTAGCAAAACCGTTGTTTATTCTAGCATGTTTATAATAAAATATTTAAAATCATCCAAATGCCAACAATAAGATTTAGTTAAATAAACTGGGGTACTTGAGAAAGAAACAAACAAATGCAATGCTATTTACCAATTAGAAATGATTTTGGTAAAGAACATCTAATGACTTGAAAAATTTTTTATGATATATTTCTAAGTTGTAATAAAAAATTTGTGAACAATATATGCCCTACCATCCAAAATTACACATGGATACATATTCACATATACATACATATATACTACAGATATATAAGCATATATATTACTAGAATAAATTATAATGTCTTAAATAATATAATTTATTAATACATAAGTAAAATCATAAATAAAAATATAATAAATGATTTTTCCTGTGTGATAGATCTAAAATTTTTTATCCTATTCATACTTTTATAATTTTAAAACTTTCTACAATGAATATGTGTAACTAACATAATAATTTTAAAGTACTTTTTTTTGCTTATTTACTCAGTTATTCATTCACATACTCAGCTATCATTACTGAGCAGCTGCAGACAGTTTATTAGGTATGAAGTTAAACTGCCTCTGCTGTCATGGGGCTTGCAGCCTAATGGGATAGCCAGGCCAAACAATCGTGCAGAAATTCCATGATTTCAAACATTTTGGCTATCTAGGAAAAGAACTGACCAGGTGTTCTTGAGAATTTATAACTGCGATCATATTTAGTCTGAAGACCCAGAGGATGCTTTCCTGCAAAATTGACATTTAAGCTGAAAGACAGGTTGAGTGTGGGATGGTTAAGCAAAAATAAGGAAAGAGGTTCTCAGACAGAAGGAGCATCATTTGCAAAAGTCCATTGTGTCAGGAGGGAGCCTGGAAATACTGTGCTTTAGAAACATTGCAAATATTTGCTGATGAGGTTAGAGCATGGAGAGCAATGGGAATTTTTGGAGACGGGGTCTTTAGTTGTAAAATAAGGGAAATACTTTGTATCTGATATGGCTTGGCTGTGTCCCCACCCAGTTCTCATCTTGAATTGCAGCTGCCATAATTCCCATGTGTCGTGGGAGGGGCACTGTGAGAGGTAATTGAATCATGGGGATGGGTCTTTCTCGTGCTCTTCTGGTGATAGTGAATAAGTCTCATGAGGTCTGATGGTTTTATAACGGGGAGTTCCCCTGCACATGCGCTCTTACCTGCCACCATGTAAGATGTGACTTTGCTCCTCCTTCACCTTCTGCCATGGTTGTGACACCTCCCCAGCCATGTGGAACAGTGAGTCAATTAAACCTCAGTCCTTTATTAATTACCTAGTCTCTGGTATGTCATTATTAGCAGCTTGAGAACAGACTAAAACAGTATCCTTAGAGCAATGGGAAACCACTGTGGGACTTTTTATCTTATTGCTCCTCTCAAAAAAGCTCCAGAAAGTTGAAGGGAGGATTACTTGGTCCTGTCTCCAGAACCTCAGAGCTAATGAGAAATGAATACCAGGAGTCCTCCAAAACCACTTCTTTTAGAGACCTCTTAGACCCTTGCCTAAAGTCCCTAACACCAAGAAAAAAGCTCCAATAATCCCCCTGCAACATTATTCTGCTTTATATCTCCACTCAGGAACTTCAAAATAATCACCCAGAAGTGTGGTTTCTCCGCTGTCAATTTAATACATTGTTACCTCTAGCCAACATACAGTAAATTCCACCATGTCCCCAACTAACTTGCTTGAGATTCTGTTTTTGATCTGGCCCAGAGTGGAAATTCAAAAACTGATAGTCATAATTAGCTAGTATTTCTCATGTCCTCTCTGTTCTGATCACTATTTTTTTACTAGCTATTATTCCTTTTGATATTTCTTCTCATCTTTTTTTGCAGAAAAGTTAAATATATATATATGTACATATTCATGGCACATTGCAAACATTTTTAAAGGATTAAGAACACTGGGGGTAAGCAGATTTTATAATTCTGCTTTTCAATGAAGAAATGTATTCAGAAATGTAAAATGCATTGCTGAAGGACAAACCTGGGGAAGCCTGATCTCTTAACACAAGAGAATGCTCCTTTCACCACAGCATCCCACTTTTTATTAAGCACAAAGATCCTTTCTCTTTCTGCCTGGAGAATAGAAGTTGCTAGATTACTATGGCTATGTCTGTGTAACGTACTTCGCACAGTAGTTAGCATAGCATTATGCCCTTTTAGGTGCTGAAGAGATGCTTTTGGATGATTGACAGCCAACTTGTGATTTTTTTCTGATCATGCTAGGCCAACCTGACATGAGAAGTCTTGGGAGGAACTAGTTCCCTGAAGAGGAGGTAGGCTGACACTGAGTGACTTGGAAATGACAGGAAGTCAGTTGAAATTGCTACTATAGTTAAAATGTCCTTTTAAGTAATTCTACATAAAATAGATTTCTCACCATCAAGAAGCTTCAACTGTTGATGGTGCAGTAATTTTAAGTCGCAAAAGTAAGTTTAGGTCTCATGAGCATAAAATCATTAGGAACATGATACTGTTCATGTGTCACCATGCTCTTCATGTGGCAATTTAATGTCAGTGGAGTTTTAAACAAGGAATAATAACAACTAATATATACCAACTGCTAACGAACAAGACTACTGACCATATCTATTCATCATTTCATACCATCTTCACAACAAACTTATAGCATCACAAATACATACCAATACTACTGTTACACAAATGCCAAAACTGAGGCTTAAAGAGGTTTTGAGATTCACCAAAGGTCACACAACCAGAAAGTTGCAAAAATCCAATTTGTCTGATCCAAATTCTTTGTTCTTAACCACCGAGCTATATTGCTTATACCAAGATTATAATGAAAGAAGCAGATGGCTACTCCAGAAATTTGACTCTGGGTGAAGTTTATTGAGACTCTGGATCTACCATTGTCAGAAAAAAAATCAGAAAAATTACTTGTCAGATTGTAAAAAACTAAGTTTTAAGGGAATGAAAATTATCAGACTTGCAATAGATTAGCATACAATGAAAGAGAAAATAAAGCTTTTGTAAAGCAGAATGGCCACATTAGCATGATCAGTGCATTCTCCCCCTGTAAGGAAAGGGGAGCAAACAAATATGCAAATATTTGGTGATCAGGATATCAGAAATGCAGGTGAGTTTCAGAAGTCAAACATTTAATGGTATCTGGCCAAAAGCTCAGTGCATCTTTGTAACATAAAGATAGCCTTGACAATAATGCCCATATGATAAAAGTGTGACGGATAAGATTCCTATTTTCAAATCAGAAGTTATAAATTTAATAATTTCAGTAAATAAAAAATGCTTTGTTTGAAATACATATCTTTATCTGCAATAGACCATTTATCATCCAAGCCTGGATGAAGTCTATGTCTTGGTCTGGAACGGCACCAAAAGGTGCCACTATTTTCTCAGACCTACTAGAATTTCACCTCTTAGTTATATGTTGGGCAAATAGCAAGGCCTATTTCAGGAATGCCAAATATTGTATCTGTGAAACTTCTTTCTCCTTCTCTCCTCAGATCAATAATCTATGACAGAGTTGGCAACTAGGGCTCACAGAGTGGTAATCATCTATTTGGCATGGCTTTCTGACACACTGTGTTAAGATGGATTCTGAGGTCTTATCCAGGGTAAATGGAAAACTATATTGATCAGTGTATTAGTTCATTTTTGTACTGCTACAAAGAACTGCCTGAGAGGATAATTTATAAAGGAAAGAGGTTTAATTGACTCACAGTTCAGCATGACTAGGGAAGCCTCAGGAAACTTAGAATCATGGCAGAAGGTAAAGGGGAAGCAGGTCCCTTCTTCACAAGGCAGCAGGAAGGGGAAGTGCCAAGCAAATTGGGAAAAGCCCCTTATAAAACCATTAGATCTCCTGAGAACTCACTATCATGAGAACATCATAGGTGAAACTGCCTCCATGATTCAATTACATCCACTTGGTCTCTCCATTGACACAGGGGGATTATGGGGATTATGGGGATTACAATTCAAGATGAGATTTTGGTGGGGACACAAAGCCTAACCATATCAATTAGTTAATTCAACTGGCCAAAGAATGAAAAGAGAGGGAGCTGCAATGTTTCCAGATACCAAATTACCTAAGTTATTTAAGTTACACAAATAAGAGGAGAAATAATGTATTTTACTGACTTAGTAACATATTAGATGCTAGAATAGCAGCCATTCCTATTTTTTCTTTTACCTTTCTCATAGAGCTCAGTGTTTTCTGTTTTTGACTATTTAATTAAAAAGCACATCCTCTCTCCCCATATCCACATACTTGGGTTAGTAGGAACAGTACAAATTAGGCAATATTTAGCATTAATATCAACCGGTGACCTTTATGAACAAGCCATCCCTTACTATAGTGTGCTGTTTAGAGCAAGGTGCTAAGGAAACACGTAGTAGATGGCAATTAATGTCTCACCACATGTCACAAAATACAGCTCTTAATGGAAACATACTCAAAAAAGGGCATAAGAAATATACTTCTCTCTGGTTTGAAGATTCCCAGCATCTCTAGGTTTCATCTACATCCAGGTATGACAGTACAGTTTTCCCAATTCATGCAAACAGGAAGAGCTAATAGGTAAAGTGAGCCATGCTCATCTTGGGCACTTGATCTTCTAATTTTGTTCGAACTGTCCTGAATTCGAGTTGTCCCTCAATATCCCTGCAGGATTTGTTCCAGAACCGCTGCAGATGCCAAAATTCACGAATGCACAAATCTCTTATATAAAATGGTGTACTATTTGCATATTATCATCTACACACATTCTCCTGTATACTTTAAATTATCTATAGATTACTTGAAATAACTAATGCAGTGGAAGTGACATGCAAATAGTGGTTAAATGTATTGATCTTGTTTGTATATTGTTATATTTTATTATGTTTTTTCCGAACATTTTAAAACCTCAGTTGGTTGAATCTGTAGATGGAGGACCCATAGATATGGAGGGCCAATTGTACAGTGTCCTGCAGTTCAGATATCTAGGGGAAAGTTTCAGCTAACTTCCATCCAATATGCATATGGAAACTGAATGTGGTAGGAACATACTGAATTTTGTAAATTGCTTTGTAATGTTTTCCTTTGCTAGGATAAAGAGAAAAATTAGCTATCACATATTGCTTTTGCATTATCAAATCAAACCTAAGTACCATGATTGTAGTTTAGAAAACTAACTCTGAAAATAAAGACAATTTGTAATAGGCCTGCATTCAAATCATGGCTCCACCACTGTGACTTGGAGCACATAGCTTAATGTCATTGAGCCTGAATTTCTGCCTTAGTAAAATTGACTTATTAATATAGACTTCAGCCAGTTGTTATGAAAATAAATGTAAATGGAATCATATCTTTAATGCACATAGTAAAGTGCCTGATATACAATTGGCAATCTATAAATGACAACAATAAGCAATAATGACTTCTAAAACTCTTTAAATGGTGCTTGGTCATAGTAAGTACCATATAAGTGTTTGCTACTATTATTAATATTCCTGTATTGAAATTGGGGTTTATTTCTTTTTCCTGCCTCCCAGTATGTTGGGATCTCATTCAGGGGTTGTTCTGAAGGCTGGAAGGAAGGGATTAACCCAATATTTCCAATGCTGCCTTGGCCTGGGCTCCACTTCCTCCACAATTCAAAGACAGAATAAGCTACTAGAGTTACTGGGTAGACTTTTGGGTTCCCCATGCCTTTACCCTTTACTCTTATTTTGCTTATTATGGATACAACTCTTCCCCATAAAGCAGCTACGACCTACCACCCAACTTCCTTATAGGTATAAGGAAGCCCCATGTAGCTGGAGAAAATTCAACATGAAATCCAGAGTCCAAATAACTCTATTTTTGCTGATGTTTAAAGATAATTTCAACTGTGTTCTTCCCACATTCCTCAGTGAGGTGACTGTAGACCAGCTCCTGATTTGGTTAATAGCATGCTGTTTCCTTAAATTCCCACTGTAGTTTCAATGAGAGAGAATTTCATTCTATTTCCATTTTCTCCTTCTTCCCACTTCCACCCTGATGACATATTCAGAAATCTGTGCAAATTCAACCAACTAACAAATATCTGCAGATATATATGTACATGTATCCTTATATCTACACCCACATATACCAACACATGAATACACAAACTAAAATGCACATATGCCCACATACACATTCCCATGCAAATACTCACATGAATGCATATGCTTGTGCAGAAACACCCACATGCAGACTGATGAATACACTTGCCTATGCCTATGCGCATACATAAATGTGAATATTCACATACATATGCATGTATCCTCACTGACTCTGATCTGGGACATGGCAGAGACTTATGGTTTTCCACTTCCTGCACTTTGTTTTCTTGTATCCCATCATTACTAGTTTCTAAAGGAGAGCAGTTAGTATCTTGCAACAACTCAGGTTGGAGGGAAAACATGTCTGTTTTTTGAGTTAAGTTGGTCCAGTCTTGAGGTCTGAATGATTGTGCAATGTGTTGCGGAAAGCACATAACTTGTTTGATTTCACAGGCCCACAGCTGGAGCAGAATTTGCTCTCAGAATGAGTTGTACCTTGAGTCTCACTCACACCTGATTTAGATGAGACTTTGGACTTTAAATTTTGAGTCGATGCTAGAACAGGTGAATACTTTTGATGCTATTGGGATGGAATTAATATAGTTTGCATATGAGAAGGACATAAATTTTGGGAGGCCAGGGGCAGAATACTATGATTTAAATGTTTCTCCTCGAAATTCATTTGTTGAAATCTAACCCTAAAGTGATGGTATTAAAAGGTGGGGCCTTTGTGTGGTGACAAGGTCATAAGGGATCTGCCTCATGAGTAGAATTAGTGCCTTTATAAAGAAGGCCTGTGGGAGCTTGCTTGCCTCTTCTACGATGTGAGAAAGCTACAAGTGGTCTCCATCTGTGAGTAACAAGCCCTCACAAGACACCGAATCTCCTGGCATCCTGATCTTGGACTTTCCAGCCTCTAGAACTGTGAGCAATAAACAGTTTTGTGTATAAATTACCTAGTCTAAGCTATTTTGTTATAGCAGCCTGAAGAGACTAAGGCACAGAGATATTTAACCCATTATCATGGTGTGGGATAAGGGAGGTGGCTGGAGAGTTGATTGAGTCTGCTTTCCCTCATTTTTATGCCAGGGTTAGAAGAAAATCAGACTAAATTTAGTTACATAGTGTAGGCATGGGGCCTAAGATCATTTTGCTTTCAAGAGTCTTAATTTGATAGAAAATTTTGAAAGAGCATTGTGCTATTTTCCTATGGGATAATCCCCCTGGCCATTTCTATCCATTGCAAAATGCCATGTAAGCAATTACATGTAAGTTTTGGAGCAATCAAAGCTTAATGTTTGAAGCAATATTTGTGCTTAGAAGTCTTTCTTTTTCCATTGAACATTCCATCTAATCATTACCTTAGCTGTATGAGATAGAGACTATTATTGCAATTACACAAATATGAGGCTCAAATATGAAACCCAGAGACTATTGGCCCCTGGAAGGTCAAAGAGATGGTAATCATTTGAGGAGGTAATCTAGGCCTTCTTTCTGACTCCAAATCCAATGTCATTGTCACTATTCCAGATGATTTTGGGTGACCCTCTTTCTGCATGTCCAGGAAGAGACTCTCCTCACCTTCGAAGCTGGGCAATATTACCAAGCCCCATTCTGCAACATAAAAGGGAATCTGATATTTTGTTTCAAATGGTTCAATCCTGGACCTCTTCAAGGAGAACTACAAACCACTGCTCAATGAAATAAAAGAGGATACAAACAAATGCAAGAACATTCCATGCTCATGGGTAGGAAGAATCAATATCGTGAAAATGGCCATACTGTCCAAGGTAATTTATACATTCAACGCCATCCCCATCAAGCTACCGATGACTTTCTTCACAGAATTGGAAAAAACTACTTTAAAGTTCATATGGAACCAAAAAGGAGCCCACATTGCCAAGTCAATCCTAAGCCAAAAGAACAAAGCTGGAGGCATCACGGTACCTAACTTCAGACTATACTACAAGGCTACAGTAACCAAAACAGCATGGTACTGGTACCAAAACAGAGATATAGAACAATGGAACAGAACAGAGCCCTCAGAAATAACACCACACATCTACAGCCATCTGATCTTTGACAAACCTGACAAAAATAAGAAATGGGGAAAGGATTCCCTATTTAATAAATGGTGCTGGGAAAACTGGCTAGCCATAAGTAGAAAGCTGAAACTGGATCCCTTCCTTACACCTTATACAAAAATTAACCAAGATGGATTAAGGACTTAAATGTTAGACCTAAAACCATAAAAACCCTAGAAGAAAACCTAGGCAATACCATTCAGGACATAGGCATGGGCAAGGACTTCATGTCTAAAACACCAAAAGCAATGGCAACAAAAGCCAAAATTGACAAATGGGATCTAATTAAACTAAAGAGCTTCTGCACAGCAAAAGAAACTACCGTCAGAGTGAACAGGCAACCTACAGAATGGGAGAAAATTTTTGCAATCTACTCATCTGACAAAGGGCTAATATCCAGAATCTACAATGAACTCCAACAAATTAACAAAAAAAAAGCAAACAACCCCATCAACAAGTGGGTGAAGGATATGAACAGACACTGCTCAAAAGAAGACACTTATGCAGCCAAAAGACACGTGAAAAAATGCTCATCATCACTGGCCATCATAGAAATGCAAATCAAAACCACAATGAGATACCATCTCCCACCAGTTAGAATGGTGATCATTTAAAAGCCAGGAAACAACAGGTAGTGGAGAGGATGTGGAGAAATAGGAACACTTTTACACTGTTGGTGGGACTGTAAACTAGTTCAACCATTGTGGAAGTCAGTGTGGCGATTCCTCAGGGGTCTAGAACTAGAAATACCATTTGGCCCAGCCATCCCATTACTGGGTATATACCCAAAGGATTATAAAACATGCTGCCATGAAGACACATGCACACGTATGTTTATTGCGGCACTATTCACAATAGCAAAGACTTGGAACCAAGCCAAATGTCCAACAATGATAGACTGGATTAAGAAAATGTGGCACATATACACCATGCAATACTATGCAGCCATAAAAAAAGATGAGTTCATGTCCTTTGTAGGGACATGGATGAAGCTGGAAACCATCATTCTCAGCAAACTATTACAAGGACAAAAAACCAAACACCGCATGTTCTCACTCATAGGTGGGAATTGAACAATGAAAACACATGGACACAGGAAGGGGAACATCACACACCAGGGCCTGTTGTGGGGTGGCGGGACTGGGGAGGGATAGCATTTGGAGATATACCTAATGCTAAATGATGAGTTACTGGGTGCAGCACACCAACATGGCACATGTATACATATGTAACTAACCTGCACGTTGTGCACATGTACCCTAAAACTTAAAGTATAATTAAAAAAAAAAAAGATATGGGCTAAAGAATGAGGATTTCTGTTTAACAACAAAAAAAAAGAAATGGTTCAATCCCGCACCTAAATTCAGACTGGACCTTAAGCTCTGTTACAGCTATTTTCACATTTTTGTTTTGTTTTGTTTTATATTAAAAACTACTGCAGAGTCCCTGATACCTTAGCCTTTATTGCTATTTTGAAATGGCATTTTCAGTAATGTTTGTGAAACATGGTCCAGATGGGCAAAATTAAAGGCCTTCACTTATTGCCAGTGACCTCAAAAACAATTTACCAAAGAAAAACTGCCTATTATTTCTTTTATTATTATTATTATTATTATTATACTTTAAGTTCTGGGGTACATGTGCAGAACGTACAGGTTTGTTACATAGGTATACACATGCCATGGTAGTTTGCTGCACTGATCAACCCATCATCTACATTAGGTATTTCTCCTAATGCTATCCCTCCCCTAGGCCCTCACCCCCTGACAGGCCCTGGTGTGTGATGTTCCCTGCCTGTGTCCATGTGTTCTCATTGTTCAACTCCCACTTATGAGTGACAATATGCAGTGTTTGGTTTTCTGTTGTTATGTTAGTTTGCTGAGAATGATGTTTTTCCAGCTTCATCCATGTCCCTGCAAAGGACATGAACTCATCCTTTTTTATGGCTGCATAGTATTCCATGGTGTATATGTGCCGCATTTTCTTTATCCAGTCTATCATTGATGGAAAGAAACCATCATCAGAGCGAACAGGCAATCTACAGAATGGGAGAAAATTTTTGCAATCTATCCATCTGACAAAGGGCTAATATCCAGAATCTATAAAGAACTTAAACAAATTTACAAGAAAAAAACAAACCTATCAAAAAGTGGGCAAAGGATATGAACAGATACTTCTCAAAAGAAGACATTTATGCGGCCAATAAACATATGAAAAAAAAGCTCATCATCACTGGCCATTAGAGAAAGGCAAACCAAAACCACAATGAGATACCCTCTCACACCAGTTAGAATTGCAATCATTAAAAAGTCAGGAAACAGCAGATGCTGGAGAGGATGTGGAGAAATAGAAACGCTTTTACACTGTTGGTGGGAGTATAAACTAGTTCAACCATTGTGGAAGAAAGTGTGGCGATTCCTCAAGGATCTAGAACCAGAAATATCATTTGACCCAGCAATCCCATTACTGGGTATATACCCAAAGGATTATAAGTCATTCTACTATAAAAATACATGCACATCTATGTTTATTGCAGCACTGTTCACAATAGCAAAGACTTGGAAACAACCCAAATGCCCAACAGTGATAGACTGGATAAAGAAAATGTGGCACATATACACCATGGAATACTATGCAGCCATAAAAAAGGATGAGTTCATGTCCTTTGCAGGGACATGGATGAAGCTGGAAGCCATCATTCTCAGCAAACTGTCACAGGAACAGAAAACCAAACACTACATGTTGTCACTCATAAGTGGGAGTTGAAAATGAGAACACATGGACACAGGGAGGGCAACATCACACACCGGGGCCTGTCAGGGGTTGGGGGCTAGGGGAGGGATAGCATTAGCAGAAATATCTAATGTAGATGATGGGTTGATGGGTGCAGCAAAACACCATTGCACGTGTATACCTACGTAACAAACCTGCACATTCTGCACATGTATCCCAGAACTTAAAGTATTTAAAAAAAAAAAAGAAAGATTTCTATTTCTTTTAGAAGTAGAAGTGACTACAGGCAAGCCCACTAAGCTGTCTACATTAATAAGGTTGTGTCAGTGGTTCATGTTCAGGAGGTGATTTACTGTAACATGCTCACCTTAAGGATCCTACGGACCTGCTATTAATAGATCAGTAGTTTCCAATCAGGGATGATTTTCTCCCAGGAGACATTTGGCCATGTCTGGACACATTTTTTGTTATCACAATGGGGGTAGTGGTGGGTAATGTGCTTCTGACATCTAGTGCGTAGCAATCAGGGATGCTTCTAAACATTTTACAATACATAGCATAACACTCCACAACAAAGAATTATCCTACAATACATAGCATGACCCTCTGCAACAAAGAATTATTCTACAATACATAGCATGACCCTCCACAACAAAGAATTATCCTGCACTAAATGCCAATAGTACTGAGGTTAAGAAACCCTGGAAGAGAGTGACTGAAGAGTCCTAGTTTTACAGTCAGGCAGAACCAGGTTTGGTCCCTAATTCCAGCACTGACTAGCTGTGAACTTAACCTCTCTGGGTATAACTTTCCTCAACTGTAAAATTAGTATAATAACACCGAGTCTTCCAAATTGTTTGAAGACACACACACACACACACACACACACACACACACACACACACACACACACAGAGAGAGAGAGAGAGAGAGAGAGTTTCCTGGCTCAGATCTTCCATTAGTCTGATTGCTTGCAGAGCTGGCTTTCTATTCTTAAATTATGCCAATGTATTACCCTTGAATTGCTCATAATTCTTTCTTCAAGACCTCTTATCTCTGGCTTTACAAGTATGAACTCTGAGCCCAGCTCTGTACTAGGTAGTGCTGGGAAAAATCAGACACTCGTCCACTAGGAAGCTACTGCCTTCAGAGGACCATTGTTCAGAAAAATCATTGAACAGTGGTTCAATGAGAAAGGCAGTAACTCAAAAAGGACTAACACAGAGACTTTGGAAGAGAGGGAGTCTCTTACTCCACCCTCTAACCTACAGACTACACTAACTCCGAGTGATGTGATGTGAGGATACACAGATAAATAATGAGACAGAGCTTTTTCCAGATCCTTAATCATATTCTGGCACCCAATATTTGTCATGTATGTTTCCTGAAACTTCTTGCTATAACTTTGTAATATGTGCGCTTTCAACGTGGTAGATTGTTTATAATCCATCCAATATACTAGATGATGTGCCCTTTGATTGTAAAGTTTATGTCTAACTGATCTGAGGACAGCACTAATCCAAAGAAAGCATTTTTGAAATGATATAATTAACCAGTGATAAATAAATGTTAAATAGATATTTTCAAACTATTAGAATATTTCTAAACTTGACATTTGGCACTATTAGAAGAGTGTGAGTAAATTGAGGATTCCGTATACTACGTGTCAATGTAGCCGTGGCGCACTCATGCCATTAAATGTCTTTCTCTACTCACTAGCAAATTGTTGTGTGTTAATCAAGCGAGAGTTGTGGTTTTATGCCAGGTTGTCTATGGCTTTTGTCATTCTCCTTATTTCCTAATATATTCTTATCCAGTTATTTAGATCCAGATCGGATGCTGATATATATGAATTCAAACTGGTCACCTATTCAAGGCTTACATGATATTTTAATATCATTGTTTATGCTTTGCAATTGGTTAATGCTCACATTTTAATCGTCACATTTTAAAAGATAAGTGCAATTAACCTTAATTATATGTTTCTAGTTTGTGTTTTCTAATTTACATGCAGAAATGTGTGAAATTCATAACTTTAGAAGTATGAGTCTTCTACAATAGACTTTCTCAAACTTTTTGTGCACAGGAATCAACTGGGGATGTTGCAGATAATGCAAGATTCTCATTCAATAGCTCTGTGGTGGGACCAGAGTTTCCACATTTCTAACAAGATCCACAGTGATGCTAACCTTCCTTTTCCAAGAACCATATTTTGAATAGCAAGGTCCTAAATAGACCTGCCTCAAAATATGTTTTATAAATGTTTGTGGCTTTTCATGGAAAGAAAATATCTCATGGTGTAAGTCTTATATTCAGTGGTACGTCCTGCGTAACCTGAAATTTATTTACTCTGCAACATTGTCTCCCTAGGAGAGCTTTATGAAGCAAAATTTCCAGGAAGTATTATTAATAAGAGTTCTTTAAAAAAGTGTTTTATGGTGAAACGAATATGTGGCATGATAGTAAACAAAGTAAAGAGATTTATTTATTTTTCTTCTAAAGACATATGATTTTAAAAAAGATGTTTCTTTAAGAATTTTTGGAATCTTAGACACGTTAATGCCTTGTGAATGGTAATAAAAAATGTGTCCTTCCTGGAGAATCATTTGGAAATGCTATTCCAGAAAACACACAGATCCAGGAGTCTCTATGTCTCTCCACCAAAAATTCTCTCTCCCACTTCTGGCCCAATCTGTATCTAGAAACTGCCCATTTTCAATTTTGCTGAGGCTTACATTTAACACTTTTGTGTCTACATGTGTATTTATAAAACCGGGTGCAACTTGTCTTTCTTTTCAAACACTGCTAAACTTATTGGTTGGCTGTCTCCAGGATAATTGAATTTGAGAATTGAATTTGCAATTTGTAATAGAAAATAGTAACATCATATGACTGCAAATAAGAACTCGCCAATATATCACAAGAGATTTGTTTAGTGTTTTGTGGGGAGAAATGATTATTTATCCTCACATCCAGGCTTTTCGGACATTACTCTATAAAGTCAGTTTCAGGCCCTTCTATTTAGTAGTCCTGGCTGTTCTGCTGCCTTCACTGCCCTCTTCAGGAATGCTGAACCAAGATTATCTTAGGTGATGGTAAATGCACCTGAAAGGCTATAACTTAGGCATACCCTAAGAATGGCCCTGTATGGCAGATGCACCTGAATGTGTGTTCTGAGCTAGGGAATCCAGGAGTGGCTAAACTAGAGATTCATTCCTGTCTATGAGAAACATCTGAGCCCCCAGCCTGACCCACAGAACATGGGCGATACAGAGGATCGAGGTCCTGAGTTTTGCATTGAATGAATGTTGCCAAATGGAGGTGGTCAGGGAAAGGGTTCTAAGTAAAAATACTGTATAAATTGCATGACTTTCCAAGTGGTGGCAGTTCTCCTGTCCATCCCACCACCACTGGACCTTCTCCCCTGTGTGTAAGCCTCAGTGAAGCCCCAGGTCTCGTTTGCTGGCTCTGGGTCTCTACTTCAGACCCTTGAATCTGGTGCCCTCTCCATTGAAGTCGATAGAAGTTTAGCATAGCAGTTAGTCTCCACAGTGATAGGGTTGTCATTATACTGACCAATTTTTCAGAAATCCTACAGTAGAGCTGCAGAGTGGACCCTCATTGGGTTTTTTTTTTTCTTTTCTAAAGACTGGGTAGATTTATAAGTACTCCTAACAGAGGTTTCAGCAATGACTCCCTTTTTTGAGCTTTATTAAATATTAGTGACAAAAATTGTAAATATTTAAATGTACATGATGATATGATAACACATATGTATTGCGAAATGATTACCACATCGAGCTAATTAACATGTCTATTATGTCACATAGTTACCATTTGTCTGTGGGAGTGTGGGGGTAAGGATACTTGAAATCTACTTTTTTAGCAAATTTCAAGTATACAATAGAGTATTATTAACTCCAGTCATCATGCTTTACATTAAGTCTCTAGAATTTAGTCCTCTTATAACTGAAAGTTTGCACCCCTTTACCAACCACTCCCCATCTCCCCCAACCTCCAGTACCTGGCAATAACCATTCTATTCCATGTTCCTATGAGTTTGACTATTTTAGGTTCTACATATAAGTGAGATTATGCGGGTGTTTGTTTTTCTGTCTGGCTTATTTCACTTAGCATAATGTTGTTCAGGTTCATCCATGTTTTCACACATGGTAGATTCCTTTTTTATGGCTGAGTAATGGCTAAGTGTCCACTGATGGATGCTTAGATTGTTTTCATATCTTGGCTATTTTGAATAATGCTGCAGTGTACATGGGGGTGCAGATATCTCTTGAGGATGGTCATTTTCTTTTTTGGGGGGATATATAGCCAGTATTAGGATTTCTGGATGATTTTGTAGTTCTATTTTTAATTTTTTGTTGAATCTCTATACTTTACTAATTTACATCCTTACCAAATATATAAGGGTCCTGTTTTCTTTACATCTTTGACAACACTAATGTTTTGACTTTTTGATTATGACTTTCTCTTGTGTCAAGCTCTACTTGAATCTGGTCCTTACCCTATGAAAATAAAACAAGAGTCGTGGATTTGGCTCATTTCAACCAGATAATTTATATTTCTTAATAATATGGAATTACCTGTAGTTTACAGATATGAGCATAAGTTGTACAAGGAAAGAAAAGCTATAAAATAGAGTGATAAGAGCTTGAATGGGTATAAGATCTAGAAGTATTTCCCTAATAGAATACAAACTAAGAGCCATCAACTATCAACTCCAATCCTGCGTCTGCATCTTTTTAGTGACTAAGAAAATGTTGAGTCAGACTGTGCGGAAAGCAAGATAAATAGTACATTTTCTTTTGTTTTCAAGTCAACAAAGAAAGGTTAAAGAAGCAAAAGGCCTTCAACTGAATTATTTTTAAAATATTTTGAAATATTATGCACTGCACATTTCCCCTAAACCGTAAAATAGTTGGTGGGCATCTTTAGAGATGACACAATTAAAGAAGAGCTAATCCCATTTCCCCTGAACAAGACAAATGAACAGAGCAATAAAGATCCAATGTGGCTGTGTAAACATCCAATCAATGATCCACTTGTTAACCTAAATCTGACCTGGAAATAGAGAAGTGGAGAGAAATTCAGATAAGAATAATGTGCATCATTATTTTGGCTTTAGAAGAAAAAGATAAGGCTGGTGAAAGGGTATTAAAGCAAATGAGCACAGAGATGAATGTGTTGAGGAGAGAAAAAGAAGGAAATAGTAAGAAAGGAGAGAAAAAGAGAGAGAAGCTCATTAACAACCAGGAAAGAAAAACAGAGTTGATTTACCAGTTATCTGAAATAGGGAGCTTAAATTTTAATTCATCCCTGCTGACAAATAACAAAGCAAAGAAAAAAAGAAGATTTTGAGTGTTTTTGTGTGTTGTAATGATGATCTCATAAGCAAACACTCTTCAAAGTAAGAAACAGAAAATGGAAAGTGCATATTGCAAGTCAGTCCATACTAGAAATATGAAGCCACTTCTGGTCAAACTAGAGAACACCCATTTCCAGGCAGGGACATTTTTTAGAAGAAGCATGGAAATGTAAGGCATGCATTTGGGTTCCTAGGTACAGAACTGGATGTTGAACTACTCATTTTATTGTGTTTGTATAAGTAGGTTTAACTTTTTTACTGAATATTAAAATACCTTTAATCAATTGGACAAGCATAATACCTTTTTTATGAACACACTTCCACACATAAAAACAGACAGCAATAAGAAGATTATTATGTTTGATGAACAAAGATTAATAAATACTAAACTATTGCTACATTAGCTTCAGAACTCTTTTTTGTTGTTATTACCGACTTAAGTACATCTGTAATTGAAATCTCACATCATCCTTCTCTGTCCCTCCATTTCCAGAAAGGGAATATTTTCTCTCAGGATTCTGTGTACTTACTACATTTGTAGGCAACTATAAACAGTATATATTATTGTTTTTGAGTGTTTTAACATTTTAAATATATGGTACCTTACCATAAGTATACTTTGCAATATTTGCTTCCTTCCTGTGGTATTATATTTTTGAGGCTTATTCATATTGATATTTTTAAATCTATCATTCATTTTAACAGACACATAGTGTCCCATTAAATTAAACATAAAGTTTATTTATCTTAATAATGGATAGTAAAATTGTTTTCATGCTTTTGCTATTACAATCTGTGCCAAAATGAATATCTTCTGAACTACCCCTTTGAATACATTTGTGAAATTAATAAGATCGATTTATAGAAAGTGCTGATAAAAAATTATATACTGCTTTAGCTTTTCAACTGGGTCTTTACATTTAGCTTTTTAATCAATAGATTTATTTATGTGTATAGCACAGAAATCTATTTCATTAATAGTTTTCTATAAACAGCTAATTGTTGCAGAAACTTATACTAAACTTTTTCCTGTTAAATTTGCTACCATTGCATATATGCCAGATTTCTATGAATGTAGGTCTGGTTCATGTTTCTTTTTCTTTATAATTATTTTTCTTGCCTATACTTATGCTAAAATGAAATGGTTTTAATTAATTTAACTCTGTGGTTCTCAATGGAGGACAATTTTACCCTCCAGAGGGAATTTGGCAATGTCTGGAGGAGCATCGATCATCACACCTGTAGGGGCAGAGGCCGGGGACACTGCTGAATATTCCATTAATACAATGCAAAGGAGAGTCCCATTCTACCACCTTTTTTTTTTTTTTTTTTTTTAAGAAACAAGATCTTGCTCTGTCACCCAGGCTGGAGTGCAGTGGCACAATCATAGTTTACTGCAGCCTCCAATTCTTTGGCTCCAACAATTCTCCTTTCTCAGCTTCCCAAGTAGCTGGGACTACAGGCGTATGACACACATTCGGCTAATTTTTTATTTTTATTTTTCAGTTGCAAGGGTCTTGCCATGTGGCTCAGGCTGGTCTCGAACTCCTGGCCACAAGTGATCCTTCTGCCTTGGCCTCTAAAGGTGCAGGGATTATAGGTGTGAGCCACCGTGCCCGGCCTCAAACGTGTTTTTATTCAGAATTATATTGACTCTACTAGGTTTTTTATTATTCCATATGAATTTTAGAGTTAAGCTCTTAAATTCCAAGAAAAAAAACCTTTCAACATTTTAATTGAATTAACATTTAACTTATAGATTAATATGGCAAGAATTGACAATTCATTATATTGATTCTTCTCATTTATTAAGGGATAAATCTACATTTGTTTTGAAATTGGAAAAGGTTCTTCAATTAAATTTGATATTTTTACTCTGAAAGATCATTCAAATTTTTGTTAAATATATTACAGGATGATTACCTGATTTCTTTCTTCTGTTTTATATGTAATTGATTAAATTGTTTTTCTCATTGTTTGCTACTGCTATATAGTAACATGATTAATTTTTATATATTGATATTTTCTATTATATCATATATTAATCTAACATTTTTTTCCCAAATTCTCACAGTATACCTAAATATTTTTTATGGATTCCCTTAGATTTTACTTTGTTGACATGCCTCTATCTGAGAAAAATGAGAAGATTTTAACTTTTTCCCAGATGTTACATATTGTATTGAAATTTTTTCTTCTGCATTAGTGCCTAGGCCCCTCACTACAATGCGATGATAGAGGAAATGGCTGAACTCAGCATTAAAGAGTAAAATTTTCTGTAGGATTTTAGTAGATATATTTACCACATTCACTGAATGTCCTTTAATTTCAAGGTATTAAAATATTGAATAAAATATATAAAAATAGATTATTTTTTAATGTGTCAAATTCAGATTTTAGTCTTGATTTCAGATCCCACACGTGCAGAACTGAGACAATCATACTTCTTAGTTCCTAATTACTAGATTGATTGCCCTTATCATCAGACCATGTATAACACCTCTAATTTTTCATGTCATGTTTTTTCTTTTTGTGCCCAATTGCCTTTGTATCGTTCCTTCTAGACATGTACTTTATTTTCAACAATCTATACCGTTTTAATTAATTCTGTATACACACATATGAGCATATATGTGTTCAGTGTTATATGCTGCATGTGTTTAACTTATATAAATATGATTTGTTATTCCATTCAATTTCTTAATTATTTCACTAACATTTTTGAAATACTGCTACATTGCTCTATGAAAATGTAGCTCTTTACTTCTGATTGCTAAATAGTAATCTTTGGCATATGTGATGGTTAATTTCATGTGTCAACTTGGTTAAACAATGGTGACCAACTGTTTGGTCAAATACTAGACTTGATGTTGCTGCAAAACTGTTTTTTAATGTGTGACTAACATTCACATCAGTTGGCTTTAAGTAAAACAGGTTACTCTCCATGACATGGATGGACCGCATCTGATCTGTTGAAGAGCAAAGACAGACGTTTCCCAAAGAAGGAATTCTGTCTCACGTCTACAATAGAAATTTTGCTTGAATCTAGTTTTTACACTCAAGTATGCAAGATCAGCTCTTACTTGAATCTCCAGCTTGCTGCCTTGTCCTGTGGAATTTGGACTTGCCAGCTTCCACAACTGTATGAGCCAGTGTCTTAGAATTTATCTCTTTCATTTTATCTGCCTCACTCTCTTTTCATCTATCATCTATCTATCTATCTATCTATCTATCTATCATCTATCTATATCTATATCTATATCATCTATCTATATCTATCTATATTATCATCTCTATCCTCTATCTAATCTATCTATCTATCTATCTATCTATCTATCTATCTATCTATCTATCTATCTATCTATCTATCCTCTATCTACCTATCTATATCTAAATCCTACCGGTTCTGTTTCTCTAGAGAACGCTAATACAGATTTTATAACTTTTTCCTTATATATTTTCCTAGTTAATGGACCCATTAATAGTCTATAATTTCTTGCTACTACCAACAATGTTGCTTGGGATAGTTTTGTAACTTGTTTCTTATAAACTGTATAACTCTATTTACCCAGATTTGATACAGCATTCACAGGTATACTTAATTTCATTCCAAAATGCTAGACTATTTTGTAAAACGATGGCTTCAGGTCTCACTCCCACCAGCAGGAGTTTCTCCATGGCCACAATAACATATATATTATTGAATTTTTCATTTTTACATGTTTGATATAAAGTCGTATCTCCTAAATCCTTTCTTCTATGGGGGGAAAGCCTTAGAATCCTATTTAAGTATACTAAAAATCTAGTCTGATTGATTTTAATTTTTCTTCTTCATAATCTGGTTGTTAATTTATTTTCAGAAATTAATTCATGTCATATGCATTCAATCATGTATATTTCACAGTACCTTTCCAAGACTTTAAAAACTTCTGTTGATTTTATCATTATAGCTACTCTAATCTTTCTTTTCTCTTAATCATACTTGTCAGAAGTTTCTCTATCTTGTCTTTGTAAACCAAGCTGTAGTTTTATTTTTACATTTTTTTATTTCTCTCTCTGTTCTGTTCATTTTTGATTATGTGTTCATCATTTGTGTCTGGTTCTTTTTTTAAAATTTACTCATTTCTATTTCTTCCATCTTGAATTGAATTCTTGGCTCCTTTGTTTCAGAATTGATTTGTTTTCTGATAAGGGTAGCTAGGGCCGTTGATTTCCTTCAAGTACTATTTTGTTAGCAACCCACTCATTTTAACCTGTAGGGTTTTCATTGTGATTCTATGATTCAATTTTAAGTATTTGCTAATTGTGCTTAGGAGTTTTTAAAAAATTTCATTACAATGAATATTTAATAACATTTATTTTAACTTTAGATATATATTAAAATTTTTATTTTTAGTAAATTTGTACTGGAGTAAACATACATATAAATTTGCGCAAATCTTAAATCCAAAATGATAATGAAATTGCAGGGTTTCTAAAATATGCAATAGTGAAATGTACGACAGCCACAGAACAAAGTTCTGGAGGGGAGAAATGGAAGTATATTTTTGTAGGATTCTTATACTGTATGTGAAGTTATGCAGTACCACTTGAACTTACACTCTTACAAGTTAAAGATATATAAGTAAAGATACGTGAACTCTAAAGCAACCACTAATGTAATAACACAAGTTATCATGACTAATAAGTCAAAAAAGATATAATATAACCATAAACTAATATTCAATTCAATTAAAATTCAGAAAGAGAGAAGTAGAATAACAGATGGAACATTTTTTAAAATTTCAATGTTTATGTTAGATACAGAGGGTTCATGGGCATGATTGTTACATGGGTGTATTGCATGATGATGAGGTTGTGGAATGGATCTCGTCACCCAGGGGGTGAGCATAGGACCCAACAGGTAGTTTTTCTAACCATGCTCTCCTCTTCTTTCCCCTCTTCTAGTAGTCCACAGTGTCTATGTTCCCATGTTTATGTCCAGGTATGCTCAATATTTAGCTCCCACTTAAAAGTGAGAACAGGTGGTATTTGGTCTTTTGTTCCTGTATTAATTCACTTAGGATTATGGCATCCAGTTGCATCTATGCTGCTGCAAAGGACATGATTTCAATCTTTCTATAGCTGCACAGTGTTCCATGGTGTATATGTATCATATTTGCCTCATCCAGTCAATCACTGATGGACACCTAGGTTGATTCCATGTCATTGCTATTGTGAATAGCGCAGTGATGAACATACAAGTGTGAGTGTCCTTTTGGTAGAATAAGATAATTTATTTTCCTGTGGATATATACACAGTAATGGGATTGCCAAGTCGAACGGTAGCTCCATTTTAAGCTCTTTGAGAAATCTCCCAACTACTTTCTATAGTGGTTGAACTAATTTCCATCCTCACCAACAGTTTATAAGTGTCCCCTTTTCTCTGCAGCCTCACCAGATTCTGTTGTTTTTTGATGTTTTAATAATAGCTATTCTGATTATTATTGTTTTGACTTTTTAATAGAAGCCATTCTGAATTTTATTAATAGCCAGACTGGTGTGAGATGGTAACTCATTGTGGTTTTTGATTGATTGGCATTTTCCTGATAATTAGTGATAAGGAGCATTTTTTCAAATGTTTGTTGGCTGCTTGTCCGTCTTCTTTTTTTAGCCTGAGTTGATCCAGCAAGAAAAAGAAATAAAAGGCATCCAAATAGGAAGAGAAGAAATCAAACTATTTCTTTTTGCTGATTATGTAATTCTATACCCAGAAAACCCTAAAGACTCTTCCAAAAGGCTCCTAGAACTAATAAACGACTTCAGTAAAGTTTCCAGATACAAAATCAATGTACAAAAATCAGTAGCATTTCTAAACACCAATAATGTGTAGGCTGAAAGTCAAATCAAGAACACAACCCCTGTCCAGCCACAGTGGCTCACGCCTGTAATCCCAGTTCTTTGGGAGGCCGAGGTGGGTGGATTGCTTGAGCTCAGGAGTTTGAGACCAGCCTGGCCAACATGGTGAAACCTTGTCTCTACAAAAGATACAAAAATGAGCTGGGCATAGTGGCATGTACCTGTAGTCCCAGCTACTTGGGAGGCTGAGGTGGGAGGATTGCTTCAGTCCAGGAGGCAGAGGTTGCCGTGAGCCAATATCACACCACTGCACTCCAGCCTGGCGTGAGATGCTGTCAAAAAAAAAAAAAAAAAAAAAATCCAAATACAGCTTACCAAGAAGGTGAAAGATTTCAACAAGAACTACAAAACACTACTAAAAGAAATCAGAGACTATACAAATAAAAGGAAAAAATATACCTTGCTTGTGGATAGGAAGAATCAATATAGTTAAAATGGCCCATACTGCCCAAAGCAATTTATAGACTTAACACTATTCCTATCCAACTACCAATGTCATTTTTCATAGAATTGGAAAAATATCTAAAACTTACATGCAACCAAAAAAGAGCCAAAATAGCCAAAGCAATCGTAAACAAAAAGAACAAAGCTGGAGGCATCATACTACCCCACTTCAAATGATAAAACTATAGTAACCAAAACATCATGGTATAGCACAAAAACAGGCACATAGACCAATGGAACACAAAAGAACAATCAGAAATAAAGCTGCACACCTATAACAATCTGATCTTCAAAAAGGCCAGCAAAAACACACAATGGGGAGAGAACTCCTTATTCAATGAATTATGCTTGCATAATTGACTAACTATATGCAGAATGAAACTGGACCCTTACCTTTCACTATATACAAAAATCAACTGAAGACAGATTGAAGATTTAAATGGGAGACCTCCACCTCTAAAAATTCTAAAAGAAAATCTAGGAAATATTCTTTTAACATGGATCTTGGCAAAGAATTTTTGGCTGAGTCCCCAAAAGCAATTGCAACAATACAAAAAATTAACAAGTTGGACCTAATTAAATTAAATAACTCAGCAGATGAAACTATCAATAGGGTAAACAGACAACCTACAGGATGGGAGAAAATATTTGCAAAAACTATGCATCTGACAAAGTTCGAATATCCAGAATCTATAAGGAACTTAAACAAATCAACAAGAAAGAAACAACCTCATTAAAAAAATGGGCAAAGGATACACATTTTTTACAAGTAGCAAGATACCAGTTTTAATTACAGTTATATCAATAATCACATTAAGTGTCAATTATCTAAGCACTTAATTAAAAAGTAGAGATTGTTAGATTGGATAAGATATCATGACCCTACTAGATATTGCCAATAAGAAGCATGTTTCAAATATAAATAAGCAGATAGATGAAAAGTAATCAAATAATGAAATAATTTATATGGTACTAACACTGACTAAAAGAAAATAGGAGTGACAAAAAATTTTTTTTTTTTTTTTTTTTTTTTTGAGACAGAGTTTCGCTCTCGTCCAGGCTGGAGTGCAGCAGTGTGATCTCGGCTCACTGCAACCTGTCTGCTGCTTTCAAGTGATTCTCTTGCCTCAGCCTCTGGAGTAGCTGGGATTACAGGTACCTGCCACCACACACAACTAATTTTTGTATTTTTAGTAGAGATGGGGTTTCACCATGTTGACCAGGCTGGTCTCGAACTCCTGATCTTGTGATCCACCCGCCTCAGCCTCCCAAAGTGCTGGGATTATAAGTGTGAGCCACCACGCCCAGCCAGGAGTGACTATATTAATAGCAGACAAAGTTGATTTCATGGAAACAATGTTACCATATATACAGTCATTTCATAATGATAAAATGGTTATGAAGAAGACGTAGCAGTCCTAAACATGTGTACACTTAACAACAGAGCTTCAAAATATATAAGAAGCAAAATTTGGTAGACTTATAAAAAGCAATAAATAAAAATTGCTCAAATCATAAGTGTGGAGCTCAATACATTTTTACAATTTTCAGATCAATAAATATGATATTATTGGCATTCCAAAAGTTTCCCTTTGTGTCTCATGTTAGTGATTGTTTTTCTCAAATAACCTCTCTCCTGACTTCTAATCCCACAGACAAATGCCTTTGTTAAAATTAATATAAATCAGTTAATATGATCTTTTGCATCTCCTTTCACTCAACATTATATTTATGAGATTAACCATGATGTCATGTACAGTTGCACTTTGTTACTATATACAATTTTCTGAATTATTTTACTAAAATGTCTTTACATATTTTTTGGATCAACATTTGAATTGTTTTCTTGTGAGTGCTACTAGGAATTGGGTGGTCGTGAGCATTCTTATATTTGACTTTTGATGAACATAAGTATTTATTTGTCTTGAGTATAATAGCAAAGAGTAGAACAGCTGAAAACTTAGGGTATGTGGGTACACATTTAGTAGAATATGCCAACATATTTATCAGGTGGTTGTACCAGTTAATACTTCCACTAGCTTCTTATCCTCACCAACACTTAACATTAGGTCCAGGAGTACAATGAGGCAGGTGAGGCAATGAAGGTAGAAAAATGTAAAAGGTGCACACCCTCATTGACTTTTGAACCTAGCATAACTTGCATGAACCTAAGGGGTGTCTCTCTAAAAATTAGATGCCTCGGACACAAAATTTAAGAAGACACCCAGTTTGAGGTTTTCATAGAACTCTGCATTTGAGCAAACTTGAGAGTAAGTGCCTTCTTAAATTCTATACCATAGACACACTTCATTTATCTCACTCTGCTCTCAGCCTTGCTTGATATAGTGTTTTTATTTCTTTCTTTATCTAAGGGGAGTGTAGTGTTTTTGCATTGTTATTTTTACTTACATTTCATTGATGATTAATGATGTTGAGAACATTTTAATGTATTGATTAACCATTTCGACATCCTCTTTTGTGAGCTGCCTTTTCAAATCTTTTGTCCAATTTTAATTGGATTAGCTGTGGTTCTTATTATTATTTGACATTCTTTTTATATATTCTTCATGAATCCTTTATTGGATTTTTGTATTGCAAATACATTTCACTCTGACTTTCCATTCCATCCTCCAGTGGTTTCTAATAGTAAATAAAATATCTTAATTTTAATAGAGTTTAATTTATAAATAAATATACACACACATATATGTGTGTGTGTGTATATATATATATATACATATATATATTTTTTTCTTTTTGGTTACTGCTTTTCTGTCCTACTTATGAAATCTTCTTTCTTATCTTCTTTTTGTATACATAAAATCTATGATTATGTCTCTTTTACTACTCCTGATATGAGTATTTTTTTAACTCTTGGTTGAATTCTATGAATCTAATTAGTCTTTCCCAAATGTGAATTTGATTTTATTTATGTTATTTATTTTACATTTGTTTTTTATTCCATTAGTCTATCTTTATATTATTTTCTTGTTTTAACTTTATTTGGGTTTAACTGATTATTCTTTCCTTAGCCTCTTGAGACAGTTACATAAGTTACTGTGTTTTGAGAATTTATTTTTCAAGTTATATTTCTTTAAAATTATCTTTCCTTTAGGTAATTTCTTCTCTAAACAGGCTTAACAGATATATTTTGATAGGGCATTTTTTTTGTCATTTCGTTCAAAATATTTTCTAATTTCCAGGTTGATTTATTTGACCCCTGTCTTATTTACAAGTATATCTTAGTTTCCAAACAGCTGATAATTTACTTTTTGTTATTGATTTATAGCTTGATTCCACTGTAATCAGAGAATGTACTCTACATACTATCATTCCTTAGAAATTTGTTGAGCTCACTTAAAGGCCTAGTATATAATTATTAATGGTAAGTGTCCTATGTTCAATGAAAAAATATGCTATTTTGCTATCATTGGGTATAGTGAGGTTCTACATGTGTTCATATACAAAGGCTCATAAATTACTGTAATTGCGAGTTTGTCTATTTCTCATTTTAATTTTTTAATTTTTACTTTACATATTTCAAAACCATTTCTACTCTTTTCTTCCAGGTTCTAGAACGGAGAAGGATCAAAGCATTATTGTACATATAAAACATTGGCAGTTTTATATGATCTTTGTGGATTGACCCTTTTGTTATTATGTAACCCCTTTTTCTTTAGCAGTATTTTTTGTCTCAGAGTCTACTTTATTATTAATATATTTAAGTCAACTTTCTTTTGATTATTTGACAGCCTGAAATATCTATGTTATCCTCTCTATTCTAGGAGCTTTGATTTTTTTTGTCTAGTTTATTTATGTCTTAACAGTGGCCTTCTTCCTGAATTGGCTCCAAAAGTTTGAAAATTCCCTGAAGGGTGGAGCAGTTACAGGACATGGGCTACCTCTCTACGGTTTCTTCTTTCTGGGATCTTAGTTACTTCATTCTAGGAAAACTCCTGACTGTTTCTGATGTCTTTGAACAGATTTTAAATTTCATCTTGATTTTGTAAGTTTTTCCTAATAGGAACATTGGTCTGCTGCAATCTGTTCTATCAAAAAGAGAAACAAAAATCTTAATGGGTCATTAATTTTTTATTTTTTTCATTTAAGAAAATTATCTGCCATTATTCTCTACAGTATTTATTTTTTTCTTCTAAATTATCTCCTGTTGGAACTTTTACATGACTTTTTCTGCCGTTTTTATTCTCTCCATTTCTTCATTACGGGAGACATTTTATGTAGGCTGTATGGACCACACAGTTCCTGTCACTACTATTCAGTTCTACTATTGTAGCACAAGAGCAGTTATAGATGTTACATAAATGAATGTCTGTGGCTGTATTCCAGGATACTTTATTTACAAAAAGTGGTATCCAGGGCCTACAGGCCTTAGTTTACCAATTCCTGGGCTAGGTTATGCTAGTGTATTAAACATTCTTGAAAACTCACTGGTCCAAGATATCAAATAGCTATTTTATTTTTCCCTTCCTCATGCTACATGTTTATTTTAGATATATCAATGGCACTCTGCTCATTGCAGTTTTTCAGGGATACTAGCTAAGAGATCTTGTTGGCATTCAAACAGAAAAGGATGTTCTGGCAATTAAATATTTACTTTGGAAGAGATACTCATCACACGCATTCAATCACTCATTGGCTAGAAATATGATGGACCATGCATAAACCTATAAGTGTATAAAATGACCAGGAAGGGTAATCTTATGGCAGTCAAAAAACAGACAAACCAAATGAGTGGCTCTAGTGTCCACTTAGGTGAGTTTTAACCTTTTTTAAACAGTTTCATTTCTTTTTCCTTCGATATTAATATTCTTATATTTATCTTCTAATTTACCAATTCTTGTTCCAGATGTGTCTACGTTTTTATTTTAAATGTCCATTTACATTTTAATTCTAATGACGACTTTTTATTTTAAAAATGCTATATGTTCTTTTTTAAATCTGTCATTTACACATATTGTTTTGTATTTGCTTTGGTGTTTTCTAGGTGCTCATTGGTGTATTTCATTCATCTCTTTATCAGTCTGGAGCTTATTGCCTGGGTGTCTATCTGGTGGTGTTTGGTCTAAATCCACCTCCTCCCCCCAAGTCAGGGAGCCTCAGTGTCATTGCACATGCTAACTCACGGGGCTCTTGGTTCCATTTTTGCTTCTGTCATGCCGTAAAATGTTAAACCAGTATAGCCAGAGAATTGCAGAATTGAAAGGCCCTCTTTCATCTTTTGAGGTAGATGACAATCTTAACATCATGTTAATGGGGGAAAATTATTTGGGTGATGTAGAGAAAAACTTCAGCTAAAGCAGATAATTACATGTTTCTCCTAATGTCCATTATCATCAGTATAGCAGATTCAATACTATATTTTTAATGTAAAATCTAAAGGAAAAAACAATGTCAGATAATCTGTATGAATTATTCTATATACTAATCACAACAACTTCACAAATTTGGTATTTTTAAAATGAGTAATAAAATAAGAAATATAAGGCTAACTTGCCCTCAGTCATTCGGCTGATACACGGTGAAGCTAGGATTTGAACCCTGGATCTCACTCAATGCCTATACCTTTTGACTCTTTTGTGCACATTTTCTTCCTTCAGTGTTGTAAAGCAATCATGTGACTTACAATTTGGTAACAAAATTACAACAAAGTTTGACATTTTCAAAATAAATTAATAAAAAAAATTCACTGGAATTAGCTCAGCAATCCTTTCTGTTTTCACCCTGAAGGCATGATCAGGCAAATATTTCAAAGTGCCATAATTTATCTGCAAATGATTGAGTCATAGAACAACATAAAATATGAAATATCTGACATAAAATCTACCTAAAGCAATTTATGAAATACTTGAAGGAATACTAAATTTTAAAAACCAACAATATAAATTTAGGTCAGGTCAATAAGACAAGCTTGCCAGGTTTCAGGACTAGAAATTATGCTCATGTGAGTAACTGTCCCTCAATTCTGGTATCATTCAAAACAATTACTAAAATATGAAATTAAATGGCTGATCAAATCCAAGCATATACTTAGTCAACAGGAGCTGGGCAGCTTTCATTATTCATTATTCATTAAGACAAGCAAAGAATTCCCACCACCCTTCTCAAATTTAGCATTTAATTTTCAGAGAAGCAGCAGAGATGATCTTCGTGTTTCTAGCTGATTAAGTCGGTAGTCCCTGGATAGGTCTGTGTGCTTGCAGGGAGTATTGCCACATCCTTAAAAGATTCCTTGAAGAACTTAAAGCCCAAATGAAAAGATGCCACACAGATTTCTGAGTAATGGGCAGGGGACATGCGAAGGGATGAATCAATTCTCGGCTCCCATCTCATCTCCCCGTAGGATTTCTTTTTCTTTCTTTCTTTTCTTTTTTTTTTCGACCTGAGTTTCACTCTTGTTGCCCAGGCTAGAGTACAATGGCACGATCTTGGCTCACTGCAACCTCCCTCTCCCGGGTTCAAGCAATTCTCCTTCCTCAGCCTCCCGAATAGCTGGGATTACAGGCATGTGCCACCACACCTGGCTAATTTTGTATTTTTAGTAGAGACGGGGTTTCTCCATGTTGGTCAGGCTGGTCTCGAACTCCCAACCTCAGGTGATCCACCCGCCTCGGCCTCCCAAAGTGTTGGGATTACAGGCTTGAGCCCCTGTGCCCAACCTCCTCATGGTATTTCTTAGCATCCCCCATTAGACACCTCAACAGAAATAATCATAGTGAGTCTATTAATAAATGAATAAAAGGTTTATGGACTCATGTGTTCATGTATGGAAAGGATAAATTAAGTAGATTATATATACTATATTAACTAGCACTGGAATAAATTCCACTACAAAAAAAAGAATCCTAAATGTTATATCCTTAAGCTCAGTGAAGTATTCAAATAGCAGAATGGGAGTTTGAATTTTTATTAATTTCAGTGTGTTGTTTTAATTTTCTGGCCATCAGGCAAGATCCAGTCTGCTCACCACATCACTCATGCACACGACTCTTCAACAACTTTTCCAAAGGCTTCTTCCAACCAAATAGTAGCCCCCTAACACTGCCTGTAATAAAATATTGCATCATAATTAGTGACCCAGGATGAACCTAGGATGCTGTCTTTGAAAGAAATTTGAACTTAGAGTTGGGAGATGTGAGTTATAATTCTCACCCCACCTTAAAATATCTGTTGGACTTTGGGCAATTAAGTTAATCTTTCAGAAATTCTGATTCTGAAACTGTAAAATGAGAATCATAATACCTGTCTTCTGTTGAGTAGATGAAATCAGATAATGCACATGAAGGCACTTTGATGTGAAAGAGCTATACATTTGGGAAGAATTATTATTCTTTGACTCTGAGCTGTCCTTCAGCTGAATCTACTTGTAAAAACTTTGGTGAGGTCTAAAAGTATCTTTTTAAAGTGCTGTATCCCCAGACTGCTAATAACAATGAATCAAAATAGAAAACATACATACACGCACACACATATGCACACACATATCATTCTACTATGCAATGAGTCAACCAATTTTAATAAGTTGTAACAGTTTTTTACTTTTCTTTTTTGAGATGGGGTCTCACTCTGTTGTCCACACTGAAGTGCAGTGGCACAATCTCAGCTCACTGCAACCTCTGCCTTCCAGGCTCAAGTGATCTTCCCACCTCAGCTTCCCAAGTAGCTGGGACCACAGGTGCGTGCCACCACAACCGGCTAATTTTTTTTGTATTTTTTGTAGAGATGGGGTTTCACCAGTTTGCCCAGGCTGGTCTCAAACCCCTCTGCTCAAGCCATCTACCTGCCTCGGCCCCGCAAAGTGCTGGGATTTACAGATGTGAGCCACTGTGCCTGGCCAGTTTTTCACTATCTTTTCCACCACCACCCATTGAATGGAAATAAATCTGTAAACTTTTTTTCTCTATCTTTACATATTGTGAACTCTTTTCATAATATCAAATATTTCCTTTATACCTTTTTTTTTTTTTTTTTAAGTGATGGGGTCTTGCTCTGTTGCCCAGACTTGGGTGTAGTGGTAAGATCATAACTCACTGCAACCTCGAACTCCTGGTTCAGGCGATCCTCCTGCCTCAGCCTCCCGAGTAGCTAAGACTACAGTGTGCACCATCACACCCAGGCATAACATTGTTTTATCAGCTGCTTGCTAGGTCATCATTTTACATGATAATTATAATTCCTATTACTATAATTTATTAATTTACTATGACATTGTAAACAATGATGTGACAAATTTCATAATACTTATATACACAATGACCATACATTCCCGTTTGCTCAGGAAAGAGCCAGTTTACAGCTGTTGTCCTACTGTAAGTATTTAGAGAAAACCCTTTTCCCTGCAAAAATCTCCTAGTTCGGTCAATAAATTGTATTGTCACTCTATCTTAAAGATTCTTACTTATTGCCCTTAAGAAAATTGAAAATGGAATTGCTGAGTAAAAGATAATAATTAATTCTACTTGTTTTTTAATGTGAAATACATATTCATTTCTGAAAATGAATTGAAGGCATTAAAAATGTGCAGATTACATGAATGAAGGCATTAAAAATATGCAGATTACTTATATAGGTACTACATATTCTTGGACTATTTTAAACACTGTTATTTTTGTCCCTTCCTCTTTCAGTTCTACTGTGCGTCCCTTATGACTTCAACATTGCTAAAGTTCTGAGCAAAGGGATGTCCAGTCCAATGTTCTGTCTCTCTGTCATCAGGACTAACTTTGAATTGGTCCCCTAACTCAGCTCACTATGTTCCCCGAATGGTGCCATGCTCTCCCTGAACATGCTGGTCGGCCATCTTGAAACATGCCTGCTCTCATTATTATTATTATTATTATTTTTATTTAGACAGAGTTTCACTTATTGCCCAGGCTGGAGTGCAGTGGCACAATCTCAGCTCCCCGTAACCTCCACCTCCCGGGTTCAAGCGATTTTCCTGCCTCAGCCTCCCAAGTAGCTGAAGTAGCTGGGACTACAGGCATGTGCCACCGTGCCCGGCTAATTTTGTATTTTTAATAGAGACAGAGTTTCTCTATGTTGGTCAGGCTGGTCTTGAACTCCCGACCTCAGGTGATCCACCCGCCTCAGCCTCCCAAAGTGCTGGGATTACAGGCATGAGTCACCACGCCCCGCCCTTCATTCTTCACCTGACTCTTACTCTTCCTTCAGGTCTTATCTTAGATTTCATTTTATCTTAGGCATACTTTTTTGACACAGTATATGTTATACTATGGCAGAGAAAGTTCGCGGTCCACAAGTACTCCATGTGCTGGCTATATTCTCCAATCTTCCTTGAAGTTAGGTTTGGGCTATTTGGCTGCTCCTGGCCAATGGGCTGGTGATACAGGAGCTAGAAAGAAATGATTTAGGCAGACAGTGAGGGTAAGAGAGTCCTTGGTAAGGCTTCCCTTTAATAAAAAGCAGCCTGAAAAATCAAGCTGCAAGCATAGATAAGCAAGCTAAAACTTGCATAGGGAAATGACAGCAGCTGTGCCAATAGAAAAGTGATACCTGGAAGCCAGGTATATTCAACATGGAGGTTCCCTCTTCCTTTTTCTTCATCACCACATGTGCAGTAAAAAAGCAGGCAACATGGTGCTGGCCGGGTAGAGACCCCATCTGCATAATAAAAGATTAGGGTGGAATGGCCAGCTTCTTCACACACTATGTGAATGGCACACCTGGTTCAACCAATCTCTCGTGCCCTATGTAAATCAGACACCAAGTCCTCAAAGTCGTCTATAAAACCCTATGTATTTTGTCACAGAACCAGAAGACCTACTCGGGAGCTCCTCTCTCTCTGCAAGAGAGAGATATCATAGATTCCAAAATTAATAGAAATTTTGAATACTGTTTTGTGAATTTATTTTCCACATCTGGATATGTTGTAACCTCTTTCCATCTTTTCTATGTCAGGGTATAAAGTCCACACAAAGTTTCCCAGTAGAATTGCCATTTTTCTTCCTCCTTATCATGCTAATCTTAAAAGTGATGCGTTCCAGATAGGTAGTTTCAAGATAGAATAGGACTCTTCAATTTGTATGCGACTTAGGTTAACTGAGAAATAATCATTAAATTATTTTAAGTACCTGAGATTTTAGAGCTTTTATACTGTAACCACATGTGTTAACTATCCTGACTTACAGGAATCTTGGTTCCAAAAGTAGGGTAATGACATTACAAAAACCTAATTTATGTGGCATTGAGTAAGGAGTTGAGCAGTAAACAGTGAGGCTAAGAAGATGGTGATCCATTTTTTACAGTGAAAAGTGAGAACAGGTACAATGTGCCTGCAATGCTAGAAGGAAATAATACAAAATTTAAAAGGCAGTTGTTACTGAGATATTAGCAACTACTGGTGGATTGAGAAGGTATTACAAGAAAGACAGGAACTCAGTAATTCATTAGCCTCCTTATAAGTAGAAATAAACTGGAATGAAATAGAGTCCAGAAAATTGGGTCCTTGCAGGGTTGGAAAAGCCGACTGTTTCTAAAGCCCAAACTGTAAGAGAAGGGATTAGAAAAGACTTTGAATAACAAATGCTCAGTAAGATAAAGTGCTTCCAGGCAAAGATCAGATTGAGTTTTAAGGTATTTTAATTAAGTTGAGAGAGAGGTGTAAGGGAAAAAATGAAAAGTAATAAAGTGGCTCTAAAATCTATGTCTCTTCAGATGTCTAGGTGTGGTTGCTGGTACCTGGAACTGAGTGAGAGTCCATGAATCAGAATCTGATTAACTTTTTGAGACAATGAATAACCTAAGAAGCCACAAGTTCAGAATGTAAAAATATCTTTTACTGAAACGATTCTAAAACCCTCAGAAGAAACTTCCAGACAGTAGAGTCAGGGAATCTAGAAGAAACGTCAAATGAGCCCTTGCAGGAGTAGAATCATGACTTCCTCGTGAGTCCTCCTCCACCTTAGAGGATGAAAACTTCACAGTCCTTCCAGCACAATTGCTATGGCTGGTGACTGTTGTTGTCTCCATCACGTTCCCTTTTTAAAATGGGAGTGTTTACTACAGTTATCCTATTCTGGTTACACCACTGTGTACTGAATGTTTTGCGTATGTGTGTGTTTGTGTGTGTAGGTTTACAGGGGAGGCAGTTAAGGAGAAAAGGAACATCTTAGTTCCCAACTCTCTGGATCAAGAGTTGACTCTTCTGTCCTAATGGAGAGAATACTGCATATTGCCTGGTTCGAGTTGGATGCCTGTGCTATTCATCCATTGCCTCTCAGTTCCAATATTACCCTTTTTACTGCCTTGTTGAAATAAATCTGCAATCTTAACTCCTTTTCTTCCACCAGCTAGTACTAATTCAGTACAAGGCACTGGAGAGAGATTCCTGCAGGAAAGAATTTTGCCTCCTGCTTCTGGCATGTTCCCTAGGCCTGCTCCTGCAGTGTGCATGGTTCTCCTGCATCAGGCTCTGCATTGCACGGTGGTCAGCAGCTCCCAGTGGCTGGCACCTTGCCTGGCAGCTCTTCTTTGAGCACTTTGTAGTAGAGTGACTCCAGTAAGAAAGATGCCTCCTGGTGAACAGCTTTCCCGGAGGGCAGTTTTCCAGCAAACTCCAAAGGGCCTATTTCCAGCAAGATCTGCCAGGATGGCTTCTCTACATATATTATCTCTATATACAGTGACTTCTCTGCCATCAATGAGCCACAGAGTGCCCTCTCCAGCCAGGTTGGATCTCAGCTTTGGGTGGGGAATCGCCACTGCAGGGGGCTCTTCCTTGGGTGTAATGCCTCGGCTCCATAGCTGTGACTGTTCCTCATGTTTGCTATTTCAATGTTCTTTAGAGTTCTCTTGACTTCCAGTGACCTAATCTCTGATTACTTCAATTCCCTATTAGAATAGTTATTTATATTACCATAACTCTGTTAAAGTACTGTGTAGTTTTTCTCCTGACTGAGTCAGACATTACAATGTCCTGACAGGGTTGAGCTTTAGCTTTTCCTCCTAGGGAAGTGTGAATACATTTCAAATGTGGAGGAAAAGAGTCTCAGAATATTTAACCAAAAGCCAAAGAGTTTGTGCTCTTCAAATATATCCATTCATCTTGTAAATGTCATAGTCTCCTTTGCAAGCAGATCCCATGTTACTTAGCACCATGTTTTTTACTTCATATCACAGCACGCATAAGACCAAAGAGTATGGTTTATCTACTGATTTCTTTTGCCAAAAGACAAAGTTACAAGAATTACATTTAAAGATCTAAGGTGGCTTTATTTGAGGTCCTAGAATTGGGCAACCCTTCATTTCATAAAATGGAAAAAGTTCCAGTGAGCTGAGCAGCGGACATTGGTTTTATAGGCAGAGCAGGGCTGAAGAAAGCAGAAACAAAGAACAGGAAGTGACTGGTCCTTTCAAATTTATATTTCTTGTAAGGTAGGAAAACGTAAACAAAACAATAGAAAACTGATTGGCTAACATCAAGTTACTTCAGGTTACTTTTTGTTTAAGAGTTAAAGGCAGAGGGAACTTCATTACCAAGCCAATTGAAACTGGCCTGTTTGGGAAATTTGCCTATCTCTCCCTCCAGATTTCTCAAGTTGGATAACTCAGTTTTGGTTTGGTGACATGCAGCGTCAGCGTAAGTGACTCCATTTTGACTTTTAGTTTGGTCTGTTGGGCCCTTGCGTGTGCACTTAGTTTGTAACAATTTCCTTCTATAATTTTTATTCAACACTCTTATAAGTTCCCTGAAGATAGGGACCATGGCTTAGTAGTCAGCATTATATGCCAGGTATTCAGCATATACCCAGTACTTAATGAGTATTTGTGATAAAATGAGTGAGCGCCTGATCACTCAGAGAGTTTAAGTTCCTTGAACACTTACCATGTGCTGGCGATCTTCTAAATAGTTTGATAAATCTTCTCAGCTGAAACAGCAACTCTATGAGGTCTATATTATTATTATCTCCATTTTACAGATCAACAAATTAAGAGGTTAAGTTTTTCTAAAAGAAAGTGTATTTCAAACAAGACATACCAAATCAAAGGGCTCCATTAGAAACAGTGCACTTGGCCGGGCACAGGCTCATGTCTGTAAGCACTTTGAGAGGCCAAGGCAAGTGGAGCTCTTGAGCACAGAAGTTCAAGCCCAGCCTGGGCAACATAGAGAAACCCCATCTCTACCAAAAAAAAAAAAAAAAAAAAAAAACAAACCTACAAAAATTAGCCGAGAGTGTTGGCACATGCCTGTAGTCCCAGCTACTAGGGAGGCTGAGGTGGGAGGATTGCTTAAGCCCAGGAGGTCAAGGCTGTGGTGAATCAATAATGGTGCCACCCTGGGCCAGAGTAAGACCCTGTCTGGAAACACACACACACACACATACACACACACACACACTCATACATATATATATATATATATATAAAAAGAAACTGTGTACTCTATTCTCTCCCATGGTTATCAAGATTCTGCCCAAATTACTGGTGCATTTGCTTTCTTCCTTATTCCAGTCTTCTGCTTGTTTGCCACTCAGGTGATCAGCAAAAGCTCAGGAATAGTGGTACTGATGGAGAGGATAAATGCTTACCCAAAGTCACGTAAGTTGGCATATCTGCAGGGAAACATCACGTTAGCCTTTGAGGAGAGAGGTAAGTTCTTAGGCTGAATTAGGATTCTCTAGAGGGACAGAACTAATAGGATAGATGTATATATGAAGGGGAGTTTATTAAGGGGTATTGACCCACACGATCACAAGGTGAAGTCCCACAATAGGCCATTGGCAAGCTGAGAAGCAAGGAAGCCAGTCAGTCCCAAAACCTCAAGAGTAGGGAAGCCGACAGTGCAGCCTTCAGTTTGTGACGGAAGGCCTGAGGGCCCCTGGGAAATCACTGGTGTAGGTCCAAGACTCCAAAAGCTGAAGAACTTGGAGTCTGATGTTCGAGGGCAGGAAGCATGCAGCACAGGAGAAAGATGAGGGTCAGAAGACTCAGCGAGTCTGCTCTTTCTATCTTCTTCTGCCTGCTTTATTCTAGCTGAGCTGGCAGCTGATTAGATGGTGCCCATCCAGATTGAGAGTGGGTCTACCTCTCCCAGTCCATTGACTCAAATGTTAATCTCCTTTGGCAATACCCTCACAGACACACCCAGGAACAATACTTTGCACCTTCAATCCAATCAAGTTGACACTCAATATTAACCATCACACAGGCTATGCAGGGATCCAAACAAGAAAATGTGTAACAATTTCAGAAGTGGCAAAAAGCAACAACAAGATGGAAAAAAATGTGAAGGATGTGACAGTGAACGTGGGTTACCCCTAAGGCTCTTTGTAGCAAGACAACGCTGGAGCTCCTCTTTTGCATGAAACTGATTTATGCTGCAAGGTCCTGAAGGAAGACAGATGTTTTTTGTTTTATTTTGTTTTAGCGCAGTTCTCCAGTGAAAACAAAACCCAGGCGGTGAATAAATTCAGTCTTCTCCTTTGGGAGAAGTTCACTTCTACTGGGGCCAGAATCTGCTTTTACATACCCTGAACTAGAGGGTCAGAGTATCCTCAAAAGGCTTTCTTGGTACTTCAACTCCGATATCCACCCGTCCTTAGAACTATGGCTGCTGCTCCAAAACCTCATACCTTGCTTTCTCCAACCCCTGAGAGAGAGATATTGGCTTGGGTTAGTCTCAATTTTGTTATGTATCCTGGACTAGGTGCTTGGAATGGCTGGGTGTCCCTCGAAGCAGATGGAACACCCATTCTTCCATGCCATTCTTCCATATTAGTTAGAAATACATTCAGGGGCCTGAATTAGAAAATCCCATAACAGAGGCATTAGGGAACAACACTTTGTTTTTCTCCAAAACAAGAGCAGGGAGGTAGGCAATTATTATGATTATTTTAGTGGCTTTACCATATTAGGTCCAAAGTCTCTTCCATTTTTGTGGCCTTCCTCTCCTGGTCACAGTGAGGTTGCTGCCACTCAAGCCATCATATCTGTGTCCTGTACAAGATGGGAAGACTATAAAAGGGGAAAGGGCTCTTGGAGGCCATTCTATTTTCTATAATCAGGAAAGCAAATATTTTCATAGCTCATCTCTTCACACCCACTTCCTAGCAGACTTCCATGGGCAACAAGTCTTCCCACAGAAGCAAGGGAAGCTGGAAAATTAGGGACCACATTTATCAGAAGTGTCTCTGCACAATCATGCCTTGGAATGGATATGTTGCTGCACCCCAAAAAAGTAGTGTGTCTCAAAACAAGGAACAATAAGGGACTAAACACTTGATGGGCAACCAACTGTATTGGCCATTTCTTCTATTTAATTTAATACATCAGACCTTACTCTGCTTCCCTTAGCTGTATTGTCTCACCTCTTGCAATTTTACTTTGAGGTCCCTGCATGCTTTATGTTTATATCCAGCTGTAGAAGGTATGAGCCTGCTGAGGCTGTGCAACAGGGTAGTACATAGCATGTGATATTTTACAGGTTGAAAGAAACTTTTTTTTTTAACTTTTATTTTAGTTTTGGAGGTACATGTGAAAGTTTGCCACATAGGTAAACTCATGTCACGGGGGTTTGTTTTACAGATTATTTCATCACGCAGGTATTAAGCCCAGTATCCAATAGTTATCTTTTCTGCTCCTCTCCCTCCTTCCATCCTCCATCCTCAAGTAGAACTCAGTGTCTATTGTTTTCTTCTTTGTGTTCATAAGTTCTTATCATTTAGCTCCCAATTATAAGTGAGAACATGTGATATTTGGTTTTCTGTTCCTATTTTAATTTGCTGAGGATAATGGCCTCTAGCTCTATCCATATTCCTGCAAAGGACATTATTTCATTCTTTTTCATGGCTGCATAGTATTCCACAGGGGTATATGTATTACATTTACCCAGTCCACCACTGATGGGCATTTAGGTCGATTCTATGTCTTTGCTATTGTGACTAGTGCTGCAATGAACATTTGTGTGCTTGAGTCTTTACAGTAAAATGATTTATATTCCTCTGGGTATATGCCCAGTAATGAGATTGCTGGGTTTAATGGTAGTTCTCCTTTTAGCTCTTTGAGGAATCACCATACTGCTTTCCACAATGGTTGAACTAATTTACACTCCCACTAACAGTGAATAAGTGTTCCCGTTTCTCCACAACCTCACTAGCATCTGTTACTTTTAGACTTTTTCATAATAGCATTCTTACAGGTGTGAGATGATATCTCAATGTGGTTTCCATTTGCGTTTCTCTAATGATCAGTGATATTGAGCTTTTCTTCATATGCTTGTTAGCTGCATGTATGTCTTCTTTTGAAAGGTGGCTGTTCATATCCTTTGCCCACTTTTTAATGGGGTTGTATGTTTCCTTTCATAAATTGATATAAGTTCCTTAAGGATGCTGGATATGAGACCTTTGTCAGATGCATAGTTGGCAAATATTTTCTCCCATTTTGTAGGTTGTCTGTTTACTGTGTTAATACTTTCTTTTTCTGTGCAGAAGCTCTTAAGTTGAATTATATCCCACTTGTCAATTTTTGCTTTTACTGCGATTGCTTTTGGTATCTTTGTTATGAAATCTTTGTCTGTTCCTATGTCTAGCGTGGTATCGCCTAGGTTGTCTTCCAGGATTTTTTACAGTTTTGGGTTTCACAATTAAGTCTTTAATTCATCTTGAGTTGATTTTTGTTTATGGTATAAGGAAGAGGTCCAGCTTCAGTCTTCTGCATATGGCTAGCCAGTTATCCAAGCACCATTTATTGACTAGGGAGGGTTTTCCTCATTACTTGTTTTTGTCAGAAAAGAAACATTTTAATAGTCCTGATAACATTCCCCTATCTTGAATGTCCTGCTAACATTCCCCTGTCTACAAAGCATAGCACCTGGGGTGGTGTTGAGTCTGGATTCCTTGGACGTGTCAATATACACCAGATAATGGCCAGTTTTCCACAAGAATATAGATGACTAGCACTTCCTGTCACAATACCTGGCACAGTGAGTAATTTACTTTTGTTTTTTCTCTTGCTTGTTTATCTGTTGTTCTCTCTCTCTCTCTTTCTCTGTCTGTCACACACACACTCACACACACACACACACTGCTGTTTACGATTTGGCAATGCATTTGTTGTCCATTCAAAAGCACTCATTGACAAAGCTGGGCTCCCTCGAGTGTGGCTGAGATGCTGTGCACTTAGTAGCACTGCAGAACCCCAGGGCCTGGGCACCAGGGCTGCACCTGCCGAGCAGCCCACCTGTGAGACCCATCCTCACCCGCTCTGCTGCTCAGTGGCGGCCTCTGCCTCGCCTGCTGGATCAGAGCTCTTCAGCTGAGGACAGGACAAGTCGCTCCTTTATTCAAGTCTTTCACTGAGCTCCCAGAGCTGCAGTTGCGAATCTTTAGTTTATATTTGTAAACTAAGTGAATTTGACATGAAAGTCACCAAAGGGGAATACATTTGGAACATTGAAATGCCATTTTTACAGGCACATTTCTAATCATAGCTGCCCTTTAAAACCCACATAAAATTGTCGCCTTGAGTTCCCCTGTTTTCCAGCCTCAGTGCGGCTCTCTTTGCAAATCCCACAGCATGAGAACAACAAGATTTCATTTTTAGTCAGACTTGACACTGGCTAAACACTAACGTGGGCTCTTTATGTTTCCATAAACTCTCTTCTCACAGAGCCACCAGTAGAGCATGGGAAACTGAAAAATAAGTTCCAATTAGAGACTGTGTTGGTCCACTCAGGGTGATATGGCTCCCAGTGTTTTTAGAGAGGGAAAGAGCATAAAAGAAGAAGGCTGTGTGCCCCAGCTTGCCCCTGAAGGAGCTGTGCCCACTATGGTGGCATGGGGAAATGTCACTCATTAGCTGGCTTGCCTCCTAGCCTAGAATTTGTTCTCACCTTCTCTGCCTTCTCCTAAGCCATCCCTTTCACTGAGCAAATCCAATGCCTTATAGCACCGCCAGCGTATTCAAGTGTACAATTAATTTTAATGTCACATGTACAACCATACCTCCGTGTGGTGACTCACAGTGCCCGCATTATCCTCTTTGCCAAGTAAATGGTAAAACACTGAACGACCCTCTAATTGATCTCTGGGGTCACACAAGACCTGACAACGGGACTCACCAGGCACAAGAACATGTTGGAGAAGTCTGAAAAGAGAAAATGGAGAGGAATCGGGGAGAAAACCAGCTGAGTTCATTTTCACTCCCATAATGAAAAGAAATCTGGTTCAGCCTGGAGGATTACAAAATAGGACAAGACCAAGGTGACCCCAGCTGCAGTGTAAATTTATTTTATGCTTTTTACATTTTAACTTAAATGCTACATTTGTCCCATTTATTATGGCACAAGGTTGGAAAATTTGATGTGATATCAAGAGGAGAATGGATCCAGAATATCTGGAGTATATCTTATCGTCCTACCCACAATTTCCCCAAAATCAGTGTTTAAAAAATATTTATCAATATATGTAGAGTTTATTTTGGCAGCCCATGGAAAAAGGGAACTTGCTATTTTCCTCACCGTGTATCTGGTACCCAGAAGTAACCACAATAATAAATAACTACACTATTAAAAGACAACATTTATTGTGTGCTTACTTTGAGCCAGATACTGCTTGAAGTACTGTATTAACCAGCTCCAGGGGCTATAATCTTAATCATGACATTCTATTGACCCCCAACTTATAAATATAACATAGTATGCAGTTAATAAATATTTATTTTAGCCATCTCCAAGAACTTTGGGAGATAGTTTTGTTTTGCTATTTACTTTTTTTTTTTTAACCTACATAAGGTTTGAAATGGAGAAATAAGATAATAGCAAGGAGGAAGTCTGTAAGCACAGAACACACTGGCTAGTTTATTCTGCCTCCTTTTGGTTCAGATGCGGGAATATAGTTGAAGATTAACACATTCTGGTCTATTGTTCTAAATGGATGATCCCAAAGACTTATTCTTGGCCAGTAGGGAGCTGTTAGACCTTTTTCTTGCTTTAACAGCTTTCTGGACACTTAAAGAGATAAAATAAGGAATAAATCATTTGATGCCCCTACTTTGCCACTGGAAACATTTGGTTAACAGCACTCACAAGCTGCAGAACAAGTCTCCTTGGAGAGGTGAATTCACTTACTCCTCTCCCCAGCTCACAGCAGCTTTTAGCTGTTTATCATAATTCTGACCTCTGAGCATAAATTTGAAGAGATAATGGATGAAAAAACACTCTATTAAAAATATAGTGCAGGAAGCCAGTGCTCTCTGATGATTTTATTATTTTGTTTCTATAACTGAGATTCATCATAGAATCCACAGATGGAGAACATTAGAGATGATCTTGCCCAACTTGTTCAATTTTTAGATGGAAGAATTGAAGATGGAGAAACTTAATAAGGCCACAGAGCTTGTACTGGGCAGTGTTAGAACCTCAACCAAGATCTCCTGACATCCAAACTAGAGTTGTTTTTCCCAAAGTGGCAATTCCTCCGGCAAGGGAGCCTACGTTATGTGCATTGCATAAGACACTGGGGAATACAAAGAGATGGGTGTAAGAGAAGACTTAGTGGTTAGAACAGAGCTATTCTTTGAAGGAACCGGATACACAGAAAGTGGGTAGAGTGAAATAAAACACAGGCAGGCAGATAAAGCGTGATCATTGAGGAGGGGATGTAATCACCTAGCAGGTTCTTCCTGCCTGCTGCACAGACAAATCCAATTCCCTGAGACTGTGGTATTGCAGTCAAGAAATGAGTTTAACTGATGCAAGGCCAGACACACAGGATAACTGGAGTTGATCTCAAAAGATCAATCTTAGGTTCTACAATAGAGATGAGATCTATGGAAGCAATTGGGGAAGTCACAAATCTTTTGACCTCTGGCCACATGACTCCTGAGCTGTAATGAGTTATAGAAATTATGCCTACATTTGAGCAGAATTCAGACCCCTCCTATATCCCTTATTCTGTGGCCTTTCAGTTTCATCCCCCAAACAAGGAGGGGATCAGTTGTAGGGAGGGACTATTATCATCTTTGCTTCAAAGTTAAACTAAAAACTAAATTCCTCCCATGGTTATCTTGGCCTCTGCCCAGGAATGAACAAGGACAGCCAGCCTGTAAGTCTAGAATAGCAGGATGGAGTCAGCCATGTTAGATTTCTCTCACCTTCATAATCTTTGCAACGGTGGTTTCAGAGAAACTGTTAAGGTCATGTTTAGAGACCAGTTTGAAGTCTAGTTACAGACCAGACTAGTGCGTGAAAAGTCTCAAACTCCAGAATTAAAGGCAGTCTATCTTGTTTATAATTCTATTATTGTTTATTCAACTGCATATTCACAAATTATGCCTCAATATTTAGAAGACTGACTTACACTGAGCCTTAAAAAATCACCATGGAGATGACAGCTGACTCACAATTCTGTTTCCACCAGGAAGGCTCTCATAGGCAGTCAAGACCAGAACATTTTTTCAAGCACTTAAAACATTGGCTAGAAGTCTTCTCATCAGAAAGAAAATCAGTCCAGATTCATGTAAGTAGACTTCATGGGACAAAACTTCCATAAAAGGTTAATTTCTGCCTTCAGCAAAACATTCATAATGGGCCATTATATGGTAAGCAGTGAAGCAGGAGAATGGGGAGTGAGCCATAGTTGATGTCATTGCAAAGCGATTTTGGAAAAAAATACAAGACTCAGGACCAACCCCTGTCCTTGCTTCACGGAGATGACTAAATGTGACCTAACTGATTGTCTCTGAAGACTGGTGATTTGATTTATTCTCAGCGATTCTCTTTCCAAACAATTCTCTGGCTTCAACACCCATGCAAATCTATTATACATAGCAAGAAAGGAAGGAGAGTTTCCACGCACCCTTTGAAACAGGTCCTATACACTATCAAATCAGCTGATCCACACAGCAATCCATTTTAGAACCTGAAAGATCTGAACTGTTGGCATTAATCAAATGACTTGAGTAATGCCTGAACACCCCTTCTCCACTTTTAAATGTGTTGACAGAGCCTAAAGTTAATGTTCAGGTCTATCCTTGCAGTAATATCATGTTTAGAAATTACTTCGTTGTTTATGTGCACTTAGGGAATTTTACATTATACATTAACAATAGTTGATATAACAGGGCTCTTCAAGTGGAGGGTTTTGGAAGGAGTCTTGTGTTAGGTCTTGGGAAACCTGGGTTTGAGTCCTGTCTTTCCTACCTGAATGACCTCAGGAACTAATTATTTTTTAGCCTCAATTCCTCCATGAGTAAACTGTACAAGCTAGATAAGATAAATTTAAAATCCCTTCCAGCTTTATAACTCTATGATTCCACAATTACATTCATTTTGTCCTTCAGAATACCAAACAGAACCACAAGTAGGCATTTAATAAACATTGCTAGATAGCATCACGCTTGATTTTTTTTACTGCTTGCATGTCTTCCCCTAAACCATCCAAGAATTTTCAAATATTCAAATAAAGATTCTGCAAATTGTACATTTCGTTTTGCTTATATATTTAGGCAACCATGATGCCTTCAGGGTTATGGTTATAAATGATGGCATTGGCTTGTTTTAAGAAGCAAATAACGCTAGGAAAATGTATCCCAATAGAATTCAGAGTATTTCTACCCAAGGTCCCCCCTCCACCTCACATCACACACATACCTTAAAATTTCAGAAGCGTATCAAATGAAAAAGACTTCTTAGCATGGAATTGATCAATACAACAACCACCAGCAGCAGCAGCAGCAGCAGCAAAAGCACCACTATTCATTTTGTTGCTGTAATTTCTCAGTGAAATAATGTAATTTTTTTAATGTAGATTCCTATTGTTACCAAACTGAACTGGGGTCCACTTGCCCAGCATGGTAAGGCCAAACATTCCTACCCAGGTTTTGCAGCACGAGAAAGGTGGGTGTTTATCTGCAAGGTGCCAAGCAAGGAGAATCGGGTACCTCACTCTGAAGACCTGACCTCTCTGATAGCTTACAAACAAGGGTTGTTAAACGTAGGGGTAAATTTCAGGGAAGCAGAAGTTACAGGCAAAATTGTAAATCAATACATGGAGGTTATCCTTTGGTTTGGCCTATAAAGGCGAAATATCTTGAAGCAAAGGGTAACATGTCATAAGTAGATTCAAAGATTTTCTGATTTGCAATTGGTTAAGGAAAGGAAGCATTGTCTAAAGACTTGGGGTCAACAGAAAAGGATGCTAGCTTTGGCTTATGAGGATAACTCCTTCCAGGCCTCCGAGGAAGAAATTTGGAGTAAAAGACAGTAGGCAGTCAGAGTCCAGTCCTCAGCTCCTCCTGATGTCTACATGCCAGCAGATCTGTTTGGTGGGGGTCTGGGTTTCTGAAAAACAACTAAGGGACTTATGTTAAGATGTTATCTTTAGTTTCTATAGGGAATCAGACATCTCGCAACTCTAACTTCCTTGACTATTGTTTTAAGCCACTATTACCTTTTTGCTTATCAAGTTGCTCATTTACTTCTATGTGCCTGGAACTCCCCTTGAAGAAACTCAAGATTTTCCTTTATATCCATGGTTCAGGGGCTGGCAAGCCCCTAAGAGGGATCCCTGATCTATCTCACTATGAAAATAATTGTTGAATGATTCTGAGTATTTTCTTTTTTATCGTTTTTTCATGGACCCTTAAATCCTATAATGAACAGCTAGCACATGGCAGATAAATGTATTTTCTTTCGCTCATATGCTGAAAATAATTGTTTATTTTTAAGGGAGCTATCTACAACCAGAGAAAATATTTATTAAATAGCAGTCAAATTGAAATGATGACCTCTAAGTAAGCATCTCAGAGGTCTCCCTTGCTTATTGTTAATTACAGAATAAACAGTCTCCTGAAGCAGTGCCCCCAACACAATGGACCTCCTCTTATCACTGGCAACTGCTATCCCTCCCCTGTCCCTCCCTGCCTCATGCTGACCCCTTATATTTATATAGTAGCGATAAATATATTGTCATATGCATCACTTCATCCTGTTCATAGTTGCCCTAAGTGGAAAGTAGGACAGGATTTTTATTTTCACTCTGGAGGGTTTTTCAGAGTGGTGACTTGCCTGAAGTCACCCTATCAGCAGTTAACTGGAACAAGGATATAGGTCTCCTAACTCCCATTCCAGTGATATTCGTTATATTTTGTGGCACGGGAAGGAGTGAGCCATTTACGACAATATTCATCATTTATTTGGGCCCTTTTAAGTAGTATCTGGGGGAAGACAAATACCATGATTTATGGCATGTTTCCTTGGGCAAGCAAGCATGGATTGTTGGAATGCATGATAGCCAATTTACACATACCTATCTATCTGCTTACCAAAATATTAGCCAGCCAAAGGGCATTTATAAATGAGAATTGGAATAAAATTGAGGAAAGGCAGGTAGGTGATCTCCATGGAGTGGCATCTTCTAGTTTACCCAGTTTAGAAATCATGCCCTGTTCATCTGTGAATATGATATATAGGACTTCAGTTGGATGTCAGTGCTGAATGTCAATGATCATAAAGAAAGCTATTACTGGAAGTTTTTCAGTTATAGTCAAAGCTGAAACACTCCGGCTCTCTGGAAAGCCCGGATTCCTCTGAAGATCACCAGGCTGATGGATAGTGCCATGCAGTCCTGATATTTTGAGAACTAGATGTTAAATTGTGTACCTGAAAGGAACCTCTGGGCACTGCTCTGTCATAATTTTGTGACTTGTTAGACTGGGAATCTCTTCATTCCAGAGCATTAGTATTACTTGGATGCCATTCCCTAAGATGCATCTACCTGGCCATGTAAGCAAAGGTGGTGAAAATTCACAGGTAGATTCAGGCCTCTGAGTTGATATTGGAGGGGAATGTGATCAGTTGCTGGGATTGTGAGGCTTAGCTATTCTATTTTGTGTATTGTCAAGAGGTTGAGGAAAGAGTATTAAAAAACTGTTTCCTTGATAATCATGTTGATAGTCTTTTTGTTCACAGCCACAAAGGGCAGACCTTGAAAAGGTATCTCAATCTTCAATCTTTCCCCATTTAAAAAAGCTAGACCAGGTGTCACTACTATTGCTATTTACATCAGATTCTTTCTTATTAAGAGAATGTTTCAAGACCTGACCTGAGGAGACTGAATAGTGGTAAATGAAAACCAAATAGGAAAGAACATAAATGAATGGTGGACTGAGGAGGAGGACGTGGCAGACAATGGAAGAAACTGCAAATAAATACTACACTCCAGCCTGTCGACAGAACAAGACTCTGTCTCAGAGAGACAGAGAGTCTGAAAGAAAGAGTTTCAGTATGGAATGATAAAAAAAAGTTCTGGAGATAATAGTTGCAAAACAATGTGTATGACACTAAATTGTACATTTTAAACGGTTCGATGGTAAATTTAATGTTATGCATATTTTACCACAATAAAAATAAAGTTAAATTATTAAAATGTGAAAAAAATTATAAGCGAACACATCTTAAATTAACATTCAGAAACCTCACATGTAAAATAAACAGGTAAAATATGAGAGACAACTTTATTACTTTCATTCATTCAAATGAAATGCTTTATTGCCAGAAACGTTGTGGTTAGAAGAGATTGGGATAGAAGAGGCAGAGGGGCACATTCAAAATGATCAAAAGGCTATAATTCACACACATACAGAAAACATGCACGGTACTTGGAGAAAAAGATAGATACGAGTGATAGAGTATCGTTGTTGTTAAGACTCATACATTCTTCCACATTTATAGAAGCTCTGCAGCACGTGATAGTGCAGTGGAAAAAGCAAACCAGCCCTAGACTCAAATAACTGCTCCAGTCTGTATTAGCTCACCAGTATCAGGAAAGGGGCTTTACATCACTGAGCCTCAAGGAAAAACAGGTTCATTGTCAGGATTGATTTGGACTCAGACGGGACCTGAAAATCTTTCTGCAGATAGGGCCTCCCTTAGGCCAGGTCCTCCCTGGTCCCTTCCGCCGTGAGTTGTGCGTTCTCTGCCTTTGCTTCTCTCTGTGCCTCTGCCCTGGTTGGTCCATTCTGTTCCTCTGCCCTCTCTTTACTCTGCATCATAGATTCTGAAAGCCCAGGGACTCAGCATCCTTACTTGAGTTTGCATATTGTTCTTCATGCCATCAACTGCCTTCTGACTTTTCAAAACCTTTCAATGAGCTAATTAAGTCATTATCTTGATATTCTTAGTTTAAATGGCCCGTACAGGGATCTGATTGGCCTAGCTTATCCTTCCTTTTTTGTTTTATACATTGATTTCTATTTCCTCGGACATTCTTTATATAAAGTACATTTTAAGTGCAAGACTCAAACATATATACACACGTGCTCACGATATACATACACACACATTTTATATATATATGCATATATAAAACTATGAATTTGCTGTCCTTGAAGTAGCTGCTCACCTTTGGTCTAAATATTTAAAGGGAAGGGTGAGGTCATGTAATACACAATATTGCAACCTAGGTTTGTCCTTCCATCAGTGGTTTTGAGAGGAACAATTGCCCTAGAGGTCTGTGCAGGCAAACAGACACAATGACTGACATTTCTAGTATGCTGGCACATGGTAATTTTTTTTCGATAACTACTACTGGTCATGATTATCAATATTGGATTATATTACTGCTACTTCCTCTATTCATTATAGCCTTCTGCCTAGATCTTAGCCTAAAGTAACTTTTTAAAAAAATTTTATTTATTTATTTCAAAGATGGGGTCTTGCTCTGTCACCCAGGTTGGAGTGCAGTAGTATGATCATAGCTCACTGCAGCCTGGAACTCCTGGGTCCAGCGATCCTCCTGCCTCAGCCTCTCAAGTAGCTAGGACTTATAGGCATGTGCCACCACATCTGGCCAATTTTTTTTTTTTTTTTTGTAAAGATGGGGTCTCCCTTTATTGCCCAGGCTGGTGTCAAACTCCTGGCTTCAAGTGATCCTCCCACCTCAGCCTCCCAAAGTGCTGGGATTCCAGGAACAAGCCACCACACCTGGCCTAAAATAACTTTCCTTATTATTTGTAAGTTGAGCTTCTTTGAGGCATAAGGAACAGAGATACTCAGTTTATCCTAAATAGCATTTTACAATTATACTAAGCAGGATTCCTAGAGTGGAGATTTTATTTTATTATTTATTTATTTATTTATTTATTTTTAAGATGGAGTCTCACACTGTTGCCTGGGGTGGAGTGCAATGGCATGATCTCGGCTCACTGCAACCTCTGCCTTCTGGGTTCAAGCGATTCTCCTGCCTCAGCCTCCTGAGTAGCTAGGATTACAGGCGCCCACCACCACACCTGGCTAATGTTTTGTATTTTTAGTAGAGATGGGTTCACTATGTTGACAAGGCTAGTCTCAAACTCCTGACCATGTGATACACCCGCCTTGGCCTCCCAAAGTGCTGGGATTACAGGCATGAGCCACTGCGCCTGGCCTGAGTGGAGATTTTATTGAGGTCAATGCAATAGTTCTAAAAGTACAACTCCTGCTCTGAAGATGCATAGAAATTCTGGTGATTGCCCTGTGGTATCCAATCCTCCAGACTCTGGCTTGCATGACGTGGCAATTTTTTACCTCTATTTCTATTATTAGCACTGCTTTTGTAAAATTATTCTACATGTGTCTCAAATTCAAACTCTTCAACAAAGAAAAATCTAATTGGCTTGCAAAGTCTCCATCCAGTCTATGGCATTCCTATTAGAGCTTTCACACCAAGTCACTTCATAGATCTAAGGAATCCCTACAAATTGACTTGCTTCTTTTGGGTTGGGGGTCAAATCCATCATGTTCAAGGTCATGATATCACTGAACACAAATAAAATAACCTATTTGTATGGAGTCTCTTAAAAGGAGGTTGTTTACATGGCAGGTATACTAAGCTATTCAAAAGTCATTGTGACTGGCTAGCACCTTGCCTGGCCTGAATGGTTCAAAGTCTCAATAAGTTTCTAGGACCAGAATGAATGGCATTCATTTTGTTCAGAAAAGATTTATGTAGTGAAGATAATGTAAGACGAAGTAAAGTCATGGAGATGGAAGTTGGCAATGCTCCAAAATAACTTCTTTTCATCTGCAGCGGATAGAAAGGAGAGGATAGACAGAGGCTTACAGACCTAAAGAGAAGAAAATGACAAGGGCAAAAGGAATAGGGGAGAAACATGAAAGGAACGTGGAGGGAAAAGGTAATGGAAGGAAAGGAGAGGAGATGAAGCAGATATTGACGTTTTCCTTCTCCTATAGGTTAATGTTCTCCTGCTTTCCCTGATCCAGACTCTCCTTTTCGCGCCTATAATCCCAGCACTTTGGGAGGCTAAGGAGGGCGGATCACAAGGTCAGGAGATCGAGACCATCCTAGCTAACACAGTGAAACCCCGTCTCTACTAAGAATACAAAAAATTAGTCTGGCATGGTGGCGGGCGCCTGTAGTCCCAGCTACTTGGGAGGCTAAGACAGGAGAATGGCTTGAACCTGGGAGGTGGAGGTTGCAGTGAGCCCAGATGGCGCCACCGCACTCCAGCATGGGTGACAGAGTGAGACTCTGTCTCAAAAACAAAAAAAAAGAAAAAAAAAAGAAAAGAAAAGAAAAAGAAAAAGAAAAAAGAAAAAAAGAAAAGAAGAAAAACTCCCATCAATGAGAGGAAGCCTGTCAGCACCTATTTGGTGGACAGCTACTTTGCTTACATAAGAACAAGGCTTGAGATAGTAATATGAGCATCTGTGTAATGTGTAGAAGCTCTGTACATTCTCTGAGATACAAAGGAGAGCACTGACATTGGAACAGAAGAAAAATACTTAGGACTGGTGTTATTAATAGAAAAAGCTTCCTGATTATCAGTATCATAATATATTTTCTTGAAGGAACCTAATGCTTCTTCTATGCCCTATAATTGCACACCATGTCTGTTAGGACAGTGGTTCTCAAAGGGTGTTCCTTGGACCAGCAGTATCAGCATGATTTATGAACTTCTAAGAGATGCAAATTATTAGACTCTACCATATACCTCCCCAATCAATCGCCAGGAGTGGGGCTTAGCTCTCTGTTTTAACAAGCCACCCAGGTTGTTATTATTATTATTATTATTATTATTATTATTATTATTATTATTATTAGAAACAGAGTCTCACTCTGTCACCCAGGCTGGAGTGCAGTGGTGTGATCTCGGCTCACTGTAACCTCCGCCTCCCGGGTTCAAGCAATTCTCCTTTCTCAGCCTCCCGATTAGCTGGGACTACAGGTACCCACCACCATGCCCAGCTAAGTTTATTTTTATTTTTTAATTTTTTGATTTAATTTAATTTTTTGTATTTTTAGTAGAGACAGGGTTTCACCGTGTTAGCCAGGATGGTCTCGATCTCCTGACTTTGTGATCCACCCTCCTCGGCCTCCCAAAGTGCTGGGATTACAGGTGTGAGCCACCGCGCCTGATCACCCAGGTGATTTTTATGTGGCCAAGGTTTGAGAGACACAGAGTAGCAAAATGTAATGATTCTTATCATGCACATGGAAACCATCTACTGCCAAAAAGTGATGTCCAAGTTATCAAGGGAACCTATGAACAATCTTGTTGTGGTACCTTCCCCACCACAATTCCCTCTCTGCTTCCCACTTCTGAAAGATTATAGGTTTCAGAGCTGTCATGCCTTTCTCTCCCAAACAAAGAATAAGCTGAGAACCTGGACAAACAATATGCCTGCTGAGCACCCTCCACATTCATTATACTTTCCAGGTCATGATTAACAGAGGAATTGACATAGAGCTTTTCAATAGCTAATATTACAACTAACACGGCTGTACTTCAAAGTAATTTGCTGACTATAAACCAAATCAATGAGGTCTGGGCATCCTTGCAATAAAATTGAGCCTTGAAGCATTCTGCTAAGATTACACACCTTTCTACCCTAAATGGGATTAAAAATTCTCTCTGTCCTTGCCAATGAGACCATTCATTGTGCCATTAGGATAGCAATGTCCTTTCAGGCAGAACTGTGTGTGGCACTTACTAGCCAATCTATCGTGATGCAAACATTTGTGTGTATGAACATGTGTGTATGCATCCCTGTGTGTGTGCACATGTATGTGTGCATGCATACATGTGCATCTGTGAATATGCATGAATAGACATTTTATCTAGGCTTTCCATTTAAAGATTCCTTCATAACTTAAAACTTGTGGGCAAATGAAGTAAAATAATTGACACGTATTTATGGAGATTGCTTTTGTATGTATATATGCTATGAATATTTTATTTTGACGTATTATCTAGAGTAATGGCTCTAGGAAGGTGTAATGATATCATGGCCTCATGGGAAAAGTAGAGGATTTTTGTCCAAATCACGTGGCTTTAAATCTTGATTCTGTCACTTATTAGCTGTATGACATAGGGTGGGTTTTTAAACTTGGTTAAGCCTCAATTAGGTAGTTCATATAATGAGGAAAATAATATTTAACATGGGGTTTCATAGGGAGCATTTTGTCAGATAATATCCATAAACAAACTGAAATTGGAAGATGCTAAATGATGAATGATGTAAAAAAGACATAACCTTGCTTTCAGGGAATAAATAGTGTACTTACAGAGATAAGACAGTCACATGTGAAGTACTGAACCACAACAAAAGAGATATACAGCCAAATAGCCAAGCATGAAAGGATATGGTTAATTGCATAATAAATGCTTTAAGTGTTCATGGATGGAAGCACAGAGACAGTAGGACTTACAAAAGATACTCAGATCAGGGGTAAGCTGAGATTTTAATTGGTCCTTGAAGGGAGAGAGGAACAGCAGGAAAAGGTGAGGAGGTGGTAACAGGCAGGATAAACTTAGGAGATGGGAATAGGCCACTCTGGCTGAAAAGCTGGTCCTGGGCCCTGTGTATTGAAGACAAGCCTGGCAAGGCAGGCAGAGGTGAGCTAAATTGTAGAGGCTTTTGAATGTCAAGCTAATGCATCATATGGACAACTGAAGGAGACTGTCTTTTCAATTCACTTTAATCTGCCCTAAGCCCACATAATTCAACAGACCTGTTTACCCCTTCTGCCTATTTATCATGTGTTCAAAGTTATCTGGTGTAAGAGAGAGAGACAAGGGATGAGATCGCAGATAGACACATCACCACATTAGTGATATCCAGCTTCAGCGATTGCATCCCTGCCACCACCATCCCTCGGGCCGGATACCTGGGCTCCTTCTTGCTGCAGTGCCCTGGGTGGGATCATTGTGCATTTTTTTGTCTCCTTATTTTTCACATGCTCTCACAGTCAGATTGAACGTCTCCTCCTGGTCATCATGACCTTCTACCACAGCTGTGATAATAAGCTGATTCATATTTCTTCTAGTTTCCTAAACCAGTCCCGTTATCTAAACAGTTGCTTCAGAACTTGAGCTTGCACTTGTAATTCTTCTCACTGGTAACTGATCCCTAGAAATCGCTTCATTGCCTCTTTTCCACCTGGATTGTTTCATTATGAATCTTTTTATTTTGTTATGTATAATGAATGAAAAATAGTATTATGTTTATTTCTTGATCATACTTGATATTCTGTGTCATTTACTGGTATAATTTATAGCATTTAAATTATAGCTATAATTATGAAATGTCAGTTTTCTGCCTTCTGTTTAGTTTTTTAAAATGTTTCTGGGCCGGGCATGGTGGCTCACCCCTGTAATTCCAATGCTTGGGAGGCCAAGGCAGGTAGATCACCTGAGGTCAGGGGTTCAAGACCAGCTTGGCCAACAGGGTGAAACCCTGTCTCTACTAAAAATACACAAAATTAGTTGGGCATGGTGGCACATGCCTGTAATCCCACCTACTTGGGAGGCTGAGACAGGAGAATTGCTTGAACCCAGGAAGCAGAGGTTGCAGTGAGCCAAGATTGTGCCATTGCACTCCAGCCTGGGTGACAGAGCGAGACTTCATCTCAGAAAAATAATAATAATAACATGTTTCTGGATTTTGTTTTTTGTTATGCCTTTTGCTATATGCAACAATGTAATTTTATTGGCGAACTTGCTCTGTTAATACTATTACTAATAATATTAAGGCACTGCAAAATACTATTTTTGAAATCAACTTTGTTTCATATTTATTAGCCTTTTTTCTTCTAATTTATGATTATAAACTAGTTATATCTTTAAGGATATATCTTCGTCCTCCTACATGAGCCAAAATAATGCAACCCAATCAATGAAAGACTGAAAAATTATGACTAAGTCCGTACAGAGTAACCATTGGTTTGTTAGGTCCCTTTTTTATATAGACCTGAGCACCTGCACAGCACAGACTTCAACTCAAGCAGGAAGCAGAGTCCCAGGGACATGGAGGTGGGATATCTGTTTCATGAAGACCTCACTTTATACCTTGAACATCTCAAATATCATTACTAGATCAGCTGCTCCTGATGGATATATGGGAGAGGGGACAGTCTGGGGAAATGTGTGCTCTTTATAACTAAGTAAGACTCTGAGTACAAGATGGTGAAATTAGAAGAGGTGGACATGCCACAGGTGCCTTAACATTACAGCCTTGGCCACAAACAGTCTGATCCATGCATGCTGTGCTGCCTTCTACTGCATCCTATTCCTGTCCCACTAGACAACTCCAAACTTCATCGAGAGGGAGCAGGGACTCCTCTTAGGGGCCTTCTCCTCATTCTCCCTCCCCAAGCATGGAAATAAAATAAAATATTGAGTTCCTTCAAGAGAAATTGCAGATACCTAGCTAGCCTTGAGAAGTAAATGAGCAACTTGATAAGCAAGGAGGTAATAGTAGCTTAAAACAATAACCAAGGAAGTTAGAGTCATGAGATGTTTGGTTCCCTATAGAAACTAAAAATTACATGTTAACATCTGTCCCTGAGTTGTTTTTTCAAAAACCTGGACCCCCACCAAATGGATACATTGGCACGTAGACCTCAGACAAGAGGAGACTGAGGACTGAACTCTGACTGCCATTTTCTGTTCTAAATTTCTTCTTGAGGAGCCTGGAGGAAGTCCCATCCACAGGCTGGAGCTCACCATTCCTTTCTGTTGACCCCCAAATCATTAGACAAAGCTTTGTCTCCTTAACCAATCACAAATGAGAAAAATCTTTGAATCCACTTACGACCTGCTTCGAAATGTCCCAACTTTTTTAGTCAAACCAATGTATAACCACCATATATTGATTGATGACTTTGCCTATAACCTCTGCCTCCCTTCCTTTAAAGACCTGTACCTACAAGCTGCTGGGGAGGTCAGGTCTAAGTGTGAGCTGCCCAGTTCTCCTTGCTTGGCACTCTGAAAATGAATGCCCTCCTTTCTCCAATTGCAAAACCTCAAAGTGGATGTTTTGCCTTAATGCACAGGTGAGCAGCTCCTTAGTTTGTTTTGGTAACATCATGTTCACATCCCAGCTCAGGCAAAATGAAGGAAAAAAAACTATGTCTAAGAGAGTATATTTTTAGATACAGCCAAGAAATCTGGCATAAACCTGGAGCTGTAACTGTCGAGTTCAAATCACAACTCAATCCCAGGCTAGCTGTGTATACTACATCAATACTTTGGCCTCACATGTAAAATCAGAATACTGGAATGAATATACCTATATTATAGGATTGTCATGAAGATTCATGTTATTAATGTATATAAAATGCTTAAACTGTTCCTAGCACTTGGAGAGAGCATTACATAACCCTTGATAATATTACTGTTTGTGGTAAGCAAAATTATAAAAATAAGCCCAATGAAATCTGCCCTATGTCTTACCCTTCTCCACTTTTGATCATGGATAGAGGCCCTGACTATGATGAGATTTCACTCCTGTGATTATACTAGGTTTTAAGGCAAAGAATAGATGATCAGGGTGGGTCTAACCTAATCACACGAGCCCATTAAAAGAAGAGGGTTTTTCTGGCTAGTAGAAGTAAAAGAGATTCAAAGCATCAGGGAGGGGTGGTGGTTAAACCCACTTTGTTGGCTTTGAGATGTCACAGGCCAAGGAATGGAGGCAGACTGTAGGAGCTGAGAACAGCCCCTCTGACAGCTGGCTAGGAAATGGCGAGCTCAGTGCCTACTACCTACCACAAGGAACTGAATTCAGACAACAGTTTGAGCTTGGAAGCAGATTCTTTCCCTGAGCTTCCAGATAGGAGTCCAGGCTGACTGACGCTTGGGTTTCAGTTTCGAGGCCTCTTGAACAGAGAACCCACCGAGGTTCCCTGTGCTTCTGACTTACTCACCCTAAGACAGTAAATGGATGTTGTTTGACAGCACTAAATTGGTGGTAATTTGTTTTCCAGCAATGTAAAACTGAGGCACAGGTACTGATATCCCTCCCCCATGAGCCTGCCCTTTACTCCTGAGGCCCATGGAAGAGTGGGCCAGGCAGCCCCTGCCTACTCCTTCTCCCTTGTCCTATTTCAGCCCCACTGGGACTCCAGACACTGTGGGTGCTTTACAGGCTGGACACATCCTGCCACACCATCTTTCTCATATCAACTGGCACAAGGTATTACAACACCAATTATAAAACATCGTGAGAGAGCTTGCCGCAGTCACTTCTATTTATAATCTTCCTCTTACCACAAAACCTGCTCTCTGCAACAGGCACCAAATTAGTGTCCTTGAAAGCTCTGGTTTTTTCTTCATTCATATAAGAGTTTTTCCTTAGGTAGTAGGGTGTGTGTGTGTGTGTGTGTGTGTGTGTGTGTGTGTGTGTGTGTGTGTGTGTGTGGCAACAGGGAGTGGGCAGCTAAGCAGCTAGTCATTGACAAGCCCTAGAGATTTCAGTGTTAATTCATTCTCCCTTGCTGGGCTCTGTTTTTCCTTACCTTAATTAATGTCATGTGTTTCTGGTCTTTTCATCTTGTAGCCACTTCAGATGAGAAAAAAGCAAAACAAAACAAAACAAAAAACAACAAAAAAACTATTCAGAGAAAGGGAAGCATGGCTCAGGTAAGGCTGTCTTTCGGGAATATCACTGACTTACGTCAAACTACAGGAAAATCTATTTCAACAGAGACAGGAAAATGTAGAGGACCAAGATCTGTTTCTCCTGTTGCTCTTTGCTGAGTGGCCTTGTTGAAGTGGCCACTCACTTATAGCATTAATTTTTAGGTTGAAGTCAAGTGAAGTTGAGGAGCAGTAACAGTTTAGGATTTAGAGAGTATAGATCCTTTCCTAATAAAGTAAACTGAGTATCACTTGAAACTAGCTGATGTTGATGTGGCACATTATAGATCTCTGAGCATAAGTCTGCAAGGTATCCCTAGCATTACCATGCCACAGCCTTCAGAGTAGTACTCTGAAAAAAATAGTCACCAGGGGAACATGTGACATTGTTCAGAACACGCATGGACATGACAGACAGAGACCCAGAAGAATCATTTCCTGAACCAGAGCAGACACCTTAAGGGAAATCTTGCTGACCCCAATCCAGACCGGATTTTGTTGGGGACATATTTCTCTATGATGTTTACTTAACCTCTGTTTGAAATTCATGTTGTTCATCTTTAAGAATGTTGCTCTGAGCATTTGCTAGGGGAAGCTTATAGTGTGCTTCACGTATTTCCCGTACACATCATCAACTACCACCATCGGCCCATTGTAAGATTTCTGTGAAAGGTCACACAGCATTTTTGTCTGGAAATGTGGAAAAGGAAGCTGAGCAAAATTTAGATTAATAGGTACGTGGGGGAGAAAACAGGCCTTGACTAAGTCTGAAAATAAGACTCTGAAAATTAAAGATCCATTTCCTTTTTTTTTTTTATTTTTTGAGACTGGGTCTCCATATGTGGCCCAGCCTGGAGTGCAGTGGCGTGATACAGATCCATTTCTAATTGAATTTGAAGAAGAAAGTATGAAGGCAAGTTTGCCTCAAGGGAAAAATGAAGGGAGGAGATGTCCACTGCCACTAGGAGCATTTCCTTTTCAGAGGTGTTACACCATGGGGAGAATGGGAAGAGGATGCAAGCTCAGTTCAAACCCAAATGCAGCCTCTCCACTAACCACTTGCTTTGCACAAGCTGCTAACTATCTCCCAGACTTTGTTTTTTTGTCTGTAAAATGGGTATCATAATAATTATTTACCTCAAAGGGGTTTTGTGAATAGTAAACATTCAGCCCAAGGACTGGTTCATGTTTATGGTAAGTTGTGCCCAAATAAATGGAATCTGTAATTTCCTAGAAATGAATTTTGTAAATTTCCTGCTTCTGCTGAATTCTCTTTGGTGGCTTCTCCCCATGTTTTTATCCAAAATGAACAATTGAACCTTTCATTTACTCAAAATATGAGAACCCAGCTACTTGGGAGTAGTGGACTTTTACTAGAGATTTGAGGGACTAGGGATGGAGTGAAATGAGATCCCACAGAACAGAAAACAACTTAAAATTCAATCCTAGACATCACTTTTTTTATGAGTCAGGACTTCTCAGAGACCCTCTTTGCTCCCCTGCCTTGAGCCATGCTGAGAAGTCCTCATCCTCTCTCTTCTTCTCTCTCCTTCTCTCCCAGTGCACACCCCTGGCCCCACTCCCCGAATCTTTGGTACCATCTAATGCACAGCAGAGCAGCTTTTCATCCCTCACCCCAACATTTGCATATCCCCAAATTCAAGAAACCGCCTCACTAAAGGAAGGTTCCATCTGCTTTGAATCTCTACGCTTCACAATGACAAGGCCTGCAACAAGGTTGTAGAGGTGATCCGTGTGTGTTTACTTGCCCTGTGGCTGCTGCTAGGTCACTGCTCTCTGTCTCCTTGCATGTTGCATGTAACTGTACAGTGGCCGGAACATTCAATGTGCTCAGTAATAATGAGCTCCCTTCCCCTAACCCTCTTGCACACATCCTCCCCTAAATGACCAGATTTGAAAGTCATTTTGATTGAAATCCTGAGTGTGTGCAAAGAGGCCAAGAGGAAGCTGGGCCCCAAATGCTGAGAGACAAGGTCGATGAGGGCAGCTGGCCCAGGCTCAGGCAGAGGCCAGGGACAGGAGAGGGACTGTGAAAGAACTCTCTCTGAACAACCAACAAAGAGTCAGTGAGGAGTGGGTGGACCAACTGCACAGCGGGGAGGAAACGGGCCTGAGAGAACAGCCACACCTCTGCCCCATCTTCTGCAACTTCTCCCAGGGTGGCATCAAAATCCCCCTTCCAAGAGCACTTTAAACACCGGTGCAGCACCTAGCAGGCCAAACCATGTGGATGAAAACAAATTAGATTCTTCCCTGCCCCACCCCAGTCCCAAGTTTGCTGACTCAATTCATTTCCCCTCCTTTAGGTCTTCCTGTTTATGTTGTCACTTTGTTTTATTATTTATTTTTAGCCCTGATTTCGGAAGCTTTTATTCTGCTGGGCATTGGAAGAGTATCAACGGCACTGCTCCTCTCTCTGCTCTGAAAAGATCATTGTGCAGGCCTGGCCTCAGTCCCTGCAGAGACAGAACGCTAGTGTGAGTCACCTCACGCTGCCTCTTCACCCGCCTGGCCAGCCCTGGGCCTGCTGGTGTTCTCTGCAGGCCCCGCCAGCACAGCATTCATGTTCATGAATATTAGAAATAGAAGTGAGGTTAGATTTCGTGTGCTCCAGCCCTTCACCCTCCAATGGAGAAACTGAGACCCAGAGGAAAGGGTCAGCCCAAAGCCATATATTGAAGTAACAGAGCCAGAGCCTAAATCTTGGACTCTCAACTTCCGTTATAATGTTCTATTCCATGTGCTAGGGAATCACTTAAAGAACAAAACCATCATTTCCTAAATTAGACAATAGGTGAAGACCAGAGTGCCTGATCCATTTTTATTATTTACATATTTTTTCTGGACTCTGAATATACTTATATTCACACACACACACACAAAAAAAAATCCAGGACATCAATAGGAGCTCCTCTCATCGTTCCCACAGGTTCTTCTCTTTGTTATTTTTTCTTATTTAAAAAATTAAAAAAAAATTGCTGTGAGCCAGTAGCAGCAACCTGGTGTGGCTTGCCTCCTTGGACAGGCTGCAGTAGCAATGAAGCAAGGGACACGCTTCAGTTCCCAGGACAATGGTCTCTTTGACTGGGAATATACCAAACCAGAATTACAAGTGTGCAAGAATAAACAAGGCTGGAGTCAATCTAAAGTTGTTTTACACTCTGTTTTATTAAAGTCAATGCATTTCCGTTCCTATGTGCCCAGCTTAGGCTTGCTTAATTATAGACACCCAGGGTGAATGCTAATGTAGAGAGGACAGTTGCTGATTGGAAAACAAGGCCCTTTTCTGACCTCTACAGGCCAATTGGAGGAAACAAGAAACTGCTTCTGGAAAATTACCGACCAGGAGGCACCGCAAACGGGGCTGAGGGAGGTTTCTCCTGGACGCCTCCTTGAAGCTCTGAGTTGGCTGGACTCACGTGTGTCTTGCTTTCCTGCAGCTCTACTCTCCATGTGTAAGAGGTTACTGAGGCAACGGGTAGGAGGTCATTCTCAGGACACCTTTGTAACGGAAATTAAGATTTCAACCATTCAACACATATTTACGGAAGTCCCACCACATCTTGGGCACGATGCTAGGCCCTCAGGATGTAGCAGTGAACAAAATTGTCTTTGTTCTCCAAAACATTACAGTCTTGGTGCAGTGGGGTGGTCGGGGGGAGGTGAAGAGGGGAGAGCAAAGTCCACAGGCAACGCCATACAACAAAAGCTGTGACTGGGTTTCTCCAAGATGACTGTAGGAACTCAGAATCAGATCATGGGAGACTTCTTGGAGGAGACTACATTTAAGCACATAATGGATAGAATTAGGCACATGGATGGAAGCAGAGGGAACAGAAGAGTAAGGTGCTTTCTGAGAATTGAAAGTAAGTTTTTATGACTTGAACAGGGGCTGGTGTCAAGAGAAGAGACCAGAAAATTACATAGTGGCTGGATCTGAAAGGGCTCAAGCGCTAGGTCCTGTTTGCATTTTAGCCTCAAGACCATGGGAGGTCACTGACAGATTATAAGCAGTGAAAGTAGAAGCCGGTTTTCCTTCTCAATACCCTCAGGCTGCACAGGGATGAAAGGGTTGGAAAGGAGGCACAACCAAAGGTGAGAAGAGTAGTAAGAAAACCTGAAGTCCAGGTGAGAACAGTGTTATCGAGTCTGATTCTTAGCTTTGGACTCCAGCCAAAGCTAAGATTCACACTCGACAGCATTGCAGATTCATCCATTTAGTGAAGATCTGAGTGCCTGCCTTGGCCAGACAGTGGGCTATGCATCTGGCACACAAATAAATCAAACAACGCCGGTTTACTATCGGCATAATCAAGTTTAGGAATCTGGAGGTAGAGATTTTGTTGGGAGGAGATTTTGACTTTGAACCTGTTGAGTTTGAAGAGGAGCAGGAAGTTATGCAGAAATGTCCAGTAGGAGTTATATTTGAGTCAAGGATCTACAAGAACAACACACTTTCCTAGAGATGGAGAGTTGCTCCATAACCTCTCAGAGGGCCCTTAGGGGTCTTTGAAGAAAGATGCTTTTCCTTGGAGAGCAAGTTTAAGAGTCCAACTACCTGAGTTAAGGTTGTGATCTGGTACTTACTACCTGTATCATCTTAGGCTAGCCCTTAAATTCTTAATGCCCTCACTTATAAAGTGAGCATAACAACAGAGTTTAGCTCATTGGGCTGAAGTTTTAGGCTTAAACATGATGACACCTGCGACAGTCTTAGACTATTATAGATACTAAGTGTTGCTAATTACCACGTTAGCTGTAACTGTGTTATGGTTCACATTCACCTCCTCTGGGGAAGTGGAGGGAGCATGAATTGGGAAGTCAGATTTCTCCGGGAACAGATTCCAGCTCTATCATTTGCTAAACATGTCTCTTTAAGTATGGGTGCACTTCATTTTTAAAATGGCAATCATAATGTCCATTTATCCCACAGAGCTGGTACTGAGAGTGAAATGAGTCACTATGTGATTGTCTGAGCAGGGCAGAAACATAGGCAGATTTTTCCTCCTCTAATACCTCCCAAAATAACTTCCTCTTCAGAATGAAGTGTAGTTGGGGTCTGGTTGATAGTCTTCTACCCCAGGACATTCATTCATTTAATCCCATACCCTGGACGCTTGGATGGCAGACTTGTCGGCCTCTCTGCTTCCTCTCCCGTCCCACAGCCAGTAGAGACAATGGAACTCAATGCCATGTCTTGCCCCACCCTTCAAGACCAGGGCCACACTCAGACACTTTAACTGAATAGCTCCAAATAATTGTGCTTAAGTGTTACTTATTTTGCCAGGAGCTGGTCATAATACTTGTCTGATACCAAGAAATCATTTTAACCCCATAAGAGCCTAGAGACTATAAAAGATCATTGAAATCACCCTCATGTAGAATCATCTTTGCTTCATCCTTTTTATTTATTTTTAGACAGAGTACAGGGTCTCACTCTGTCACCTAGGCAGGAGTGCAGTGGTGCGATCACGAATCACCGTAGCCTCAACCTTCCAGGCTCAGGTGATCCTCCTGCCTCAGCCTCCCTAGTAGCTGGGACTAGAGGCATGCACCTGGCTATTTTTTTCTTTATTTTTTTTCATCATGCCTATTTTTTTTTCTTTATTTTTTGTAGATTCAGGGTCTAACTATGTTGCCTAGGCTGGTCTCAAACTCCTGGGCTCAAAGGATCCTCCCAGCTTGGCCTCCTGTAGTTCTGGGATTACAGCTGTTAGCCACCACGCCTTGCCTGCTTCAGCCTTGTAAACAGTCAGTGCTCTCCTCTGTTTAGCTACTTGTTATAAGACCTTAATGTGGCTCATTCAGTAATTCTCTCATAGACTGTGTTCTCTACCAATGATACTGAACCCATTTTACTTTGCGCTGGAACTGGCCCAGAATATATACACACTTCAAGTCCAGTTTATGTCACGTGCTAATGAGATGAGTCCCGTCTTCCACCCAAAAGACCTTCATCTCGACATGTGTGTGACAGTAGAGCCTAAAATCATCAACTAGCTGCCCCTCACCCGTATGAACACGTGTCATGTGTCTGAGGATCAACCTTCCCTCACTCATTGTTATGCTTAAAGCCCTGTGCCGTGTGTGTGCGTGTGTGCGTGTGTGTGTGTGTGTGTGTATGTGTGGTGGGGAACTCAAACTCAGTTTCAGCTCCATTATGTTGAATTGTGTGTGTGTAATAGAATGATTTTAAGTTATATGCAACTGTATCTTTTTATTATTAGGCACTGAAAGGTTATAATATAATCCATTTTTATCTCAAAATTCCCTTTTACCACTCTTTTTTTTTTTTTTAAAGAACACTTTTTATCAAGCATTGGTAGCATGAACCAAATTGCAACACAAACAAAAGAGGACATCTGTTGGGAAGACAGCAGCAGGCTCCAGACCTGATGAATTATTTTTGCTCAGAAAAGCCCTCCTGGTGAGCACCAGGCTACTATGCATGTCTTTCCAAGACTAGAGAGTTTGGGGAGCTGGGGTGAGCTGTATCAGCAAGGCAAAACAAATCCATCATTTTAATGCGAATCCAAATGCTGAGATCCACCATGCGAGTCATTCTTCTGAGGCCCTAACAAGGATGACTTACGTCAGGCATTTCCTGGGAGCCCCTTCTCTTGGCATAGGGCAGAGGCTGCCCTTGGAATATGAAATAGACTCTACAGTGCCATTTTCCAGGCTGATAAATGAAATGATGTAATATGACCTTCCTTGTGTTGGCAACCCTCAAGGTGAGCTTGTAACTCAGGGAGCAGGTTAATTTCAAATGTTCTTGGTGGCTCTGAATCCTCTTTCTGGAAGGAAACTGAAGCCAATGTATGGAATTATTGGATGCTGATTCTTATTGATGGGATTGCAAGGAGGGCCCAGGCAGCCAAGTTGGCATGATATCCATGGAGCTGCACAGCCAGTTCTCACCAAAGGGAGCATAGGAGGCAGAGCACCTGGGTAAATGTGGCAGCTCCTGGGAACCCTTGGAAATGCCACCCCTCCATTATCACCACTCTAAACATTTGCACAACACAGGTCAGGACAAGGACACCCTTCCCCTTGTTAAGCTCGCCTCACATTGGGAAGTCTTCCATGGCAACCACCAGCTTGAGAGGCCAGGCTGCACTTGTGCTAGACATCCTTTTAGTGAAACCAGTTTCCCTTTCTATAACACAAACTCTTCTTTGAGATGGAAAATGGAGGGATTTAAGGAAAATAAGTGAGATTTTATTGAGACATTGGATGTCTAGGTTTGAAGCTGAGGGGAAGACACATTTTTGAATGCCTGCAATGTGTTAAGAAGTAAGATAGGTACAGGGACAGATGCCAACATAATAGCAGGTTTGTGCACTTTAGAGCTCACTATTCAATGCCGAATGGGGGTGTGGGTATAAAAGCCATATATATCAAGTTAAAAATAAGCATAGTATAAAAGATATGTATAAACAGTGCAACAGGGGCATGGAAGAGAGATTATATATAACTTGGCATTGGGCGATGAGGACAAGTTTTACAGAAGAAAGATGATATTTGAACTGGGTTTTGATATTCCCAAATGAAGGAATGGGAGATTCTTATCAGAGGCAGAGGAAAAATGTGAAAATGTTAGAAAAATCAAAAAGGACATTTAGGGAGCTGTGTGGCTTAAGAAGTGCCTTTCCATGCCCCTATTGCACTGTGCATGTGCATATGTGTGTAGACACACACATGCATAAGTGCGATGAGAAAAAGTGGGTATGTTCTGTGGCAAATCAAAGAGAATAAAGAATGGCAGAACCTAAGGCTGTCAAGGAGATTGGGGCCAGACTATAAAGGGATCTGTTGAGACATTTAGGCTTCCTTCTGAAGGAAATGTGGAGCGACAAAGCCTCTTGCCAGAGGGAAGTGTTATGAATGGTCAGTAGTTTCCACCCTTGGGGGCTCATGGGTGGCAAGTTTTGGGCTTCTATTCTAACAATAGGACTACCCTAAAGGTGAAATCAGAGAGCTCCCAACCTTTGTCCATCAGAGAAGTTTCACCAGGCTGTCCCAGGAAGCTGCAGGCCCCCACAGTCCCTCAGCCCCAGTTCCAGTCCTGCATGCAGAGCACCGGATGACAGCTGGTACAGGACAGCATGCACTTGGCCTGCCCCAACATCGCCTCTCTGGACTCTCCTCTCCTCTGCACATTTTAGACCACATTTGCTTCCCATTATGGCCTACAACTCCTTGGAATTCTTGGGTCATCTTAGTTTGGCTCTGAATTTTGTAGAACATGTGTCTTCCGAACAATTCACTGAAGCGGTCTGGCCAGCAAGAGAAAGTCCTGGCCTGACTGGAAGAACAGCTCTTATAACTATCGAGAGTTAACTCTCAAGTAAGTACCCTCTAACTCTGGATGGAAGACTGGTGAGATGTGACACAAAATAGCCTTCAGTCCTAGCAGGAAAGGAGAGAGGTCTGCTCCCAGGTCTCCTCTTCCCTCCAGTCAATTGCCTTCCCAACTCACTGACACCTTAGTTAATGTCCTGGGCTTAGGTGCTCAGGACATTCACCTGTGTCCCCAAAATCACTAGGTGTTAGGTACACCTCCCTTTGTTCTCCTTCTGCTTCCTGATGTACCTCTGATTTCTAGGAAACCTTTCGAACGGGCTATCATGTAGGCCACCAACATTCGACATGTCCCCAAACTGCACTTATTATCTTTGACCTGAATGCAAACGTTCTGCTCTTCAAATATAGTAGTATCACCCCGGGGCACTCCTTAAACTACTGAACAACCAGCATAGCAGGAGCACCAAACCCTCAACCATAAACAAGGGAACAATGGTGCTGATATAGACATGCTGGTATCAGTCACGGGCATGTCTCTGCTGAAAGCTCTTTAAGCCTCCCCCATTACATTCAGAATTAAGTTCAGCCTCTTCATCAAAGAATGCCAAATGCAGCTTTATCTGACTGCTGTCTAGTTTTTCCATTTCATCTCTTGTCACTCTCCTCCTTTCCTCACATACAAACATGTCTTTTAAACCAGTCACACTGAACATTTTATTTCAAGCTCTAACTCTACCACAGGGCCTTTGCACAAAATATTTCCACTCCTTCGCATGTCTTTTCTCCCTTTGTACCTGAAAACTCCTGCATATTCTTCAAGAATCACCCAAATTATGACCTTCTTTTGGTAGACTTTTACCACAACTGCCACCCCCATTAGATTAGGTGTTTTTGTAATATTCTTTGCATAGTTCCATAATGGCATGGGCCACACTGCATTAACTTAGAATGTTTATTGTTCTTCTTTGTCTGGTTACTGAGGGCACAAAATGGGTCTTTCTTATCTGCATCCACAGAGCTTAGTAAAGTGCATGACCCATAGTTAGGGGTTAAATATACATTTGCTACATAGATGTTTCAACAAATACTTCATGTTCCTGGTTTTTTCTGAACATGCCACATAAAAACTTATCTGTCACAGTCACGTTTTTTTCAGAAACATCCTCATGACCAGAAACTAACCCCAAAACTAATTTGGGCTGAAATAATAATTAATGATAAGCTAGCATCATTCCCACCTCTCTCAGCAATTACATTTCAGTATTATCTTCTTGAATCCTCAAAGCAAAGAAAAATCAGCATCATTATGCTAGCCTTTATTTAAGAGTGGAAAGATTAAATATGGGAGGAGTTAAGAGCTATATAGTGTTTGGGTTTCACTTTCAGTATCTGTGCTAATAGTCTTCAAATTTCTTGCATATGTTACATAAACATACATGTCTTAATATGAAGAATGGACGTACAATTTCTGAACTACAGCATGGAAATTTGGAAAATAGTTAAAAAAATAAGAGACTATTAATAATGCTATCAACTCCCAAAATCACAACACAGATGCCTTTCTTCTATGCCTTGGAGCTAATCCTGTTTTCTTCTGTGGCTTTCTGCGGGTCAAGAGGTGTGTGCTATGAGTTTCATCTGAGATTATTCTGATATATCCAAAACTCCCTTGGTGGTGTTTGGAACATCAGGAGAAGTCTTTTGGCAGATATGTAATCCCCCAATATGTATTATTATCTTTTCCCTTAGTATTCAGACTTTTACTTCAAACTTCAAATTTTAGCTGGGCCCACCTCAAATAAAGACTATGTTTTCTAACCTCTCTTGCAGCTTCCTGTGGCTATAGGCCCATTTTTTTTCAGCTGATGGAATTAAGAAGAAATATTATGTATAGCTTTTGGAAAGATAGAAAACAGGTGTTTCTTTTTGTGTTCTTCTTGCTACTGCCTGGGATGCAGATGCAATGACTGATGCTTCAGCAGCCATTCTAGACCAAGAGTAGAAGCAACACACAGTAGAGCCAGAAAACTGCAGAAGCCAGGTCTCTGACACCAGGCAGCCATGATACTAGGACTGGTCTTCCAGTGTGTAAAATTTCACAGGAAAGAGAAATAGACTTATGCCTTATGAAAGCTACTACTATGATAAGTTGTCCATCTCTTGCAGCTAAACCTAATCCTAACGAAATACACATGACATCTAAAAATGCCTAAGTTTGGCCTAGCATATTCTATCTCTCACTCTACCACTGCCTTTGTTGTCCCTTCTCATCCTTTCTTCGCAGGTCTCATACACTTCATTATTCAAATAACTAAGCTGCTTCCTTCCGAATGCTGAAAGGCCTTGCTCCATTTTTCACCTGTTTTAAGTCATTCCAGCCTCCTAGATTCTGCTCCTGTGTAATCTCCTTCCCAGCTCCCTTCCAGTAAGAGGGCCTATTTCCTACCATGTGATTCCAGAGAATTCTGGATTCTGGGTTTTTTGTTGTTGTTGTTGTTGCTTGAGACAGAGTCTTGCTCTGTTGCTGGGCTGGAATGCAGTGGTGCGATCTCGGCTCACAGCAACCTCCAACTCCCAAGTTCAAGAGATTCTCCTTTCTCAGCCTCCCAAGTAGCTGAGATTACAGGTGTGCGCTACCACACCTGGCTAATTTTTGTAGAGATGGGGTTTAGTAGAGACAGGGTTCATCATGTTGTCCAGGCTGGTGAGAATTTTTTCTTAACTGTCAGAATTCTTATATAGAATGTTCTTTTGCGTTATGAAGAAAAATAAGCCAATGTTGTTGTGTACCAAATGCTAAGCTATATACTTTTATATATCATCTCATTTCATCCTACAATAACTTTATGATACAGATATACTTATCCACATTTTATATATAAGAAAACTGAAGTTTAGGAAAATTTAATTACTTGCCTAAGTTGTCATAACAAGCAACTGCCAGATCTAGCATATGAACCATATCTGTCTGATTCTGAAATGAATAAATTTTCCAGTAGGTCTTGCTACTTCTTAGCATTATGTTTGGTGGTCTGAATACACAGGATCTTAAAATCTGTGAAGATCAGTGACCATGTCTTATTTCTTAGAGTCTAGTGCAGCTTCTGGCCTGTACCACATATGTAAAATATATGCTGCTTGAGAAGATCACAGATGAAACCTGCAATTACTTGGAAGCACAGTTTTTCATGTTCAAGCCCCAGCACCTGAAGACCCTGCCAGGATTCCCAGAGTCTCAGTGGTTTGTTCTGGGGAGCTCAAATGCTATGGTGGGGAGATAACAGTGGAAGATAACACTTGTATATGGAACAACTTAAATAACCACTTAGAATTCTGGCTGAGAATCCAAGAAGAAGCCCAACTCCTCTACTTCCAGCTTGCTCCAGTTCAAGCACAGGAATGGAGAACAACTCAGAACAATCTTGAAAGGATCCATGGTAATCTTGAAGCTACCCATTGGGTCCCATTCTAAGTACAATGGCAGCTTGCATAGGCCCCAAGGGCTACCTAACTCTACATATAAAATGTTATAAAGTGGCTAGCTTCTATGCATAGGGAAACTAGAACAAAATCTGGAAATGGGGTTGCTGAGCTCACATAGGCTGGCTTTTTGCACTGATGTATACATTGTACGTGTCTGATGATGAAGCAGCAGCAGCATAGCTGCTAGTCCAATCCAATGGTTGGAGACACAGAACTTGCTGTGAACCTCGGGGCTATGGGATGGCTTCTCCTCCCTGCCCTGGTGCCTCCTCTTCTTCTTCTCCCTCATCCTTATTGAAGGCACACTCCTGGATCCTCCGGTCCAGCTCAGACAAGCTCCCTTCCTGGTCTGAGCTGCTGTCTGTACTGTAATCAATCTCCTCCATGCAGGCAGGTTCATCCTCCAGTTCCGAAGGGACGCTTCCACTGCTGCTGCTGCACCTGCCATTGGGTCCCGGGAAATATGGAGAAGAAAGGAAGAAGAGGAAGGCAGACAGGGAAAATGTACAAAGGGGAAGGGAAGTAGAAGGAGGAAGATGGGGAAGAGGAGAGAGAAATGAAAAGAGAAATTAGCCAAAAAATGGAACACATTCAATTGGTTGGAACAGGAGAGTGGAAGTTTCCTGCTCTGAGTTTTAATCTCAGGTCACTGCTCCTTTAAATGTGTCATATGCACGCTCCCCTGTGTCCTCAACCTTGAGGCTGGGGATGGGGGGAAGTTGTATGCAATTTGCAGGCTTCTTTCTTCCTTTGCCAGCAGAGTATACATTTCTTAGCCCTATTTTCAATCAGAAGATCTGCACAGCCTCACATATTTAGAATTTTTCAAAGTAGTTTAGGCTTTAAGTGAACAATCAGAGAAGGTCATCACTGAGTGTCTGAGAATGCCATGTCATTTTCTTCCAGGAAAGAGTGGGATCGGAATGCAGGTAGACAGAACTCAAAGCCCTCGTGTTTCCCACTCCAATAAACAGCACTATGAGTCATATTGCACGGTTCTCCTTCATCATGATGAATGGTTTATAGGAGCTGGAAAATTAATCCAGGTTGAAATTAACAAATGAGAGAGTACGTGGGCAAACAGCATTCTGCTTCTACAGTGTTTGTGTTTTCCCACATACGCCCTCTCCAGTTTATTAACAAATGGAAGATCAACAGGGGTTGACCAGCAAGAGATAGAAGAGGGCAGTAGGAATGAACATTAACAAAAACTTTACTGCATATTGTGAGCAGGGGGAGTTTCCTCCCAAGGAGCTGTATGTCTCCCTCATTTGCATGAGGCACCTTCATTCCTGAAGACTTTCTAATCACTCCCTACTTAGGACTTAACCAATTAGGATTAGCAGCGTGCTGGGTTTCTGCTCTGTGATTTATAGAAGGCAAGCACTTCATAAATCAGGCAGAGCTGTTCATCCACCTGCCTCGCCATAAACAATGAAAATGGGTAATCAGCGGCATGGTTACATGTTAGCTCGGGAAATGAATCAAAGGCCAGTGTCTTAATTGTCTGCTGACTGATGTGAGCTGCTTCTGTGCTCTCCAGGCTGCAGTACCCTAAACTGACGGTCTGGTGGGATATTGCCTGATTGGAGAGGAAGGGGAAGAAATATGAAACTTGTTTCTACAGCACCACAACATTAAATTGTTATCATATTTTACAGGCTGACTCGTGGGTAATAAAGTAGCTGAGTAAAGGAAGGCAAGAGCTGCCCCAGCTGCAACACAGGCTCAAGTTATCAAGAACCCTGGGAGCCTGTGCCTCACCTGCCATCATGCTAGGTATGGAGGTGTCAGTGTCATGCAATGTCAAGAGTCTGTGTTTAAATATTGGCTGTGGGACTTTGGAAAAACTGCTTAATCTCATAGAATGTCAATAATAATACCTCAATAGTTGCATTGAATACTAATGAGAAAACACAGGGATATTGTCTAGCAGAGTATTCTGTGAAATAAAAGCACTCACCACATTTTAATTCCATTGCTCTGCTGTCGATTCTGAAGAACATGGTGAAACATGGTGTGGAAGAAGAGCATACATGTAGATTTGTTGCTTCATATCTGGGTGACTGCAATAACTATTGCAAAAGCAGCCAAATTGGTACTCCTAATAATTTCTCTAAAACATCATTTTTATTATGCCACTTTCAAATTGTGGAACTTGCAATGATGCTCCCTTGCCTATTAGTGCAATGTGAGTATTGACGAACAGGGCTTTCCTACAGGGTCCACTGGGACACAACAAGGTCAATCTTGTTTAAATAATGTCCTGCCTTGCATCCTGCACAGTTGACTCTAGTCACTCACGAACTTGCAGTTTCCGCTCATCAAGTTGTCAAGTCGTACTTGTTGTGATCATTTAGACATACCAGATGTAATGTTTTCCCAAGCCTTCACAATTTCCTAAAACGGTCTGCCAACCCCTCAACATGCAACCAAATGCAGCTTTTTTAAAAAGCTCACTTTAATTTCTATGAAATGACTATTTTGATAACTCCATCTCTTAATGAAATTTCCATTTTCTAAATATGAGTCGTTACAAATTAATTTATTTTTATCATTAACATGGTTATAGTGTTATTGTAAATAAGGCCCATGCCTCTGTCAGATTTATGTTTATTTTATGCTATAGAACACCTAGAATGTAATGAGATCATACTAGACATGCAATAGAGTTGCTGAATTGAACATATAACAGGGGTATATATAGAAAAACCCATATTTGAATCATCTTTTGTGGAATTACTTTTTTATTTTTAAAAGATTTTTGTATACAGATTATACCACAATTATCATGTCTGTGAATTTTAGTGACTTATAACAAATATGGTTTTCTTTGTCATTTTATATAATAAAACACATGTAATATGTTTATATATAATATACATTTATTATATATAATAAATATAATAGATACCACAAATAGAATATATAATACTTATATATGATATAATACATTATGTAACATGTTATAAACATATATATAAATTTAGGAGTCTCAAAATCATTTAATTTTATCTCTCACTTATTTGTCCAAATGTAACATAAGCATTCTAATAAGTTAAGGAATTAAGATACATATTCAAGGACTTTCACTTCTGAAAAGATGGAGAAGTATTTCTACCTTTTCCTCTTCCAAATTTCCTTCAATACTATATATTAAAATATTATATATTAAAAAAATAAGAAGACACTGAAACGCGGATGGAGTGGGGAGAGAAAAAGGCAGGGCCTCAGGACTAGCAGGTGGAGTTGGCAATGATCTCTCTGGGTTTCCTTTGGGCCTCACATACTCTAGACTTGGAGCTGGAACAGCTGAGAGCTGGAAATGCCAACAGGTAGCAGATGACTAAAAGCCCCAACAAGAGCTTGTTTCCTCTAGCCACACGATGAGGAAGGGGGCAGCTTATCAAGAAAGAAAAGTTTGTTCTACTCCAGGCAAACACCACAGAAAAACCAGCAGTCCCACCACCATCCCCACCAACAAAAGCACGGAGCCTAGGCTTCTACTCTCACCAGACTGTTACAACGTGCCCCAAACCCCCATCTCCCTCATACTGAGGAGGAGGAGCAGGGAGAGAAGGCAGGGGCGGGAGCCAAGACTTTTATCCCCACTGGGTAATAATGTGGCTTCCTCCCCTTCAGTATCAGTGGAGGTTGTGTGGGGAACCTGGACCTCTACAGGCAATTGTTGGTAACAAGACTGTCCCCTACCATTGGACAGCAGTGAGGAGAAACTTCTGCTTCTTCTGGCCAGAGTGGGATCAGCAAAGTCCTGGTGGGGAGCTGGAATTCCCACCATGGCCCAGCAGTAGCAAGGAGCCCCTCCCCACACTGGGTGCCCCTGGAGGCCTAGTGGGGAAACTAGACTTCCACCCAACACCTGACAGTAACAAGTTCCCTTTTTCTGTTGTCTGAATGGTGTCAGAGAAGATCAGCTCAAACAGAAGATTTAAATAAGATCCATAGCCTCATAGAATAATACTCAAAATGCCCAAGTTTCAACAGAAAATCACTCATCATACCAAGAATCAGGATGATCAAGACATGACAACAGCAAGATGATACAGCTGTAAGAATTATCTGACAAGGATTTTAAAGCATGTAAGTGTTCCCATGAGTAATTATGGACACAGATGAAACAAATGAAAAAAATAAAATGTCTCAGGAAATAAATAGAAAATCCCAGAAAAAAAGGTAGGGAAAATATAGAAGAATAAATGGAAACTGGAGAGGTGAGAAATCCAAAAACAGAATTATAGAACTCAGTGCACATGTACCCTAAAACTTAAAGTATAATAATAAAAAAAAACATAAAGTCTCAGCAAAGAGATGGAAGCTATAAAGAAAAACGAAATGAAAATTTTAGAATGAAAAAATATCAAAAGCTAGATAAAGGAAACTCAATAGAGGGACTCAAGAGCAGAAAGGAGAAGGCAGAGGAAAGAATCAGTGAACCTGAAAGTAGAAAAATAGAAAAAACCCACTCTGAACAAAAGCGTGAAAATAGACTTTAAAAAAAAATAAAGAGAACATTAAGACCCTGTAGGACTATAACAAAAGATCTAACCTTCATTTCACCATTGTCCCAAAAGAAGAGAGGCTGTGAAGGTATCCAAAGAAATAATGTCTGAAAATGTCCTAAACTTTGCAAAAGACATAAACCTACAGATACAAGAAACTTAGAAAACCCCCAAACAGATAAAGCCAAAGAAATCAAGGCAAAGACAGATGATAGCTAATCTTCTTCAATCAAAGGCAAACTTAAAATCTTGAAAGCTTTGGGAGAAACTTTGGGGGAACAATGCTATAGGGAAAAACAATTAGAATGGCAGCAAAGTTCTCATCAAAACCATAGAGGCCAGAAGAAAACGGTGCACCATTTTTCAAGTGTTGAAAGCAGAGAACTGACAACCTAATACTCTAAAACTAGCAAAGATATCCTTCCAGAATGACAGGAAACTTAAAACATTCTCATGGGAAGTAAACTTTTGATAATTTTTTGGCAACAGCTCTACCCTAAAAGAATGGTTAAAGGAAACCCTCTAAACATAAATAAAATAATAAAAAGAAATTTTTAACACAAGCAGGCAGAAAAAAGCAACAAAAGAGTAAAAATATGAGCAAATACATAGATTTTTCTTTTCCTAAGTTATTAAGATGTTGTTTAACAGTTGAATTAAAATTTATAAAATTGTGTGGTGTTTTTTACTACATTATATAAATATTTAAGATGTTCAACAACACTAACTGTGAGGGAAATGCAAATTAAGACTATAATGAGATATCACTGCCCACCTATGAAAAGAAATACAATTTTAAAATAGTCATTATATCAAATGCTGGAGAGGAGACAGATGAGCCAGATCTTTAATACATTCCTGGTATGAGTGTACAGCTGTTCTGGAATATAGTTTGTTAGTTTCTTTAGAAACTCAAAGCATACTTTGCAAAATGATGCCACAATTACACTCTTGGACATTACACCCAGGTATATAAAAACTTATGTCCACACTGAAACCTGTACATGATAGTTCACAGCAGCTTGATTTGTAATAGCCCAAACCTGGAAACATCAAAATGTCCAAAAATAGGTGAATGGTTAATGAACTGTAGGAACTGCATATCAGGAAAAATTACTCAGCCACAAGAATAAATGTATTATTATTAATATTGATATTAATAGTTTTGCTGTTTGAACATTAACCAGTTAAAACTTTAATGTAACAATTAAAAAAAATTCATCCACAACAGAACAAAGATATATAAAATGCTTAGTCATACAAGCAATAAAAACTATGTAGGTTTACATGAAAAAAGTACCAAATTTCAGTGTGGGTCATAAAGTGACACCTAAATGCATACAAAGAAAATTATAAACTATTTTGAAGTAAATATTTTATTCAATTATTAAATTTTTTAAAAATTGTTTGAAATGTAACTAGAAGACCAAATCACCAACAAAAACATGGAATTGGGTTAAAAGAAAAAATTATTTAAAGAAAGGGTAATGAGGGGTTACTTGCTCTATTCGTCTTAGGACTCTTTATAAGTTGGTCTAACAAAATATAGTAAAGCTGTGGAAATAAAAATATAGTGCAATAGAAAAGAAAGTTGGAAATGAAGACACAATTATATATACAAACTATTACACTATAAGAGGGTTTTTTTCAAATACAGCGCCTGCAACAATTTTGTCATGAAATCAAGTTATAACCCTATCTCACACCATGATAAAAATGTAATTCTAAATGGCTTGAAAATATTAAGAAAATACATTATGAAAATATCAAAAGAAAACACAATTAATGTTTTCTAAAACTTACGATGGAATTCTTTCTAAACTTGACACCAAAGGCAATTGAACTCTTTAAAAAACTCTTTTAGAAATGAAACAGAAATCTAAAACCTAGTCAACATATTTGAAAGCCATAGAAAAAACCAGAAAAGTCTTGCAATGTGGAAAACCATCGAATAGTCATTATCTGGAGTATTTAAAGAATTCTTATAACCTGGACTCAAACAAAATCCTCACCAGTGAAAAATGATCAGGGGTATGAACAGAAAACTTATAAATGAAGAATATGGGGATTAAAAAATGAGGAAAAAATTAAAAAGTGAGGTTTACACTAAGTAAAATAAGAATGCCTAATGTAATAGGATGTCACTGTTCATGTATAAAATTGACACTAAATATGTGAGAAGATTGTTAAGTGTTGCATTAGAGAGGTTCCAGGTAAACTGATCCCTTTGCAAGTACTGAAGGGTGGCGCAGTCTTTCCAGAAAGTAATCTGCAAGAAGTATCAAAAGCTTTAAAAAAGACACAATCTTTCACCCAGATATTCAACATCTTATCAGTAAAAAGGTTGGGCAGAGATATTTATTTTGTATAGCAGGAAGTTCATTCTAGCATTGTTTATAGAAGGAAGAATACACAAGCAAAAAAAAATTCTGATATAAGATAGTCGATATAAGATACTCGATTGTCTTTTCTGAACTGAAAAAATAAAAGTCCAAAAAAAATCAATTACACTGAAATTAGAAATTGGCCTTAACCTCAAACTATAGACTATGAAAAATATGTGCTAAATATACTTAAGTTTGGAAAATTTAAAGAAAGATCTAAGAATGGATAAATTATTTTCCCATTTGTCAAGCAGGCTGAGGAGTCTTCTGAAAATTACTAAGCATTCTCATAAGATCAAACAAAAATCTCTCTGAGGAATCTCAGATTCCTGGGACGAAACTAGGAAAAGTAAGAAACATACGTGTATTAGTCAGGGTTCTCTAAAGGGACAGAACTAATAGGATAGATGAATATATGAAGGGGAGTTTATTTGGAGAATTGACTCACACGATCACAAGGTGAAGTCCCACAATAGGCCATCCACAAGCTGAGGAGCCAGAAAGCCAGTCTGAGTCCCCAAAACCTCAAAAGTAGGGAAGCCAACAGTGCCGCCTTCAGTCTGTGGCTGAAGGCCCGAGAGCTCCTGGCAAATCACTGCTGTAAGCCCAAGAGTCCAAAAGTTGAAGAACTTAGAGTCCGATGTTCAAGGGCAGGAAGCATCCAGCACGGGAGAAAGATGAAGGCCATAAAACTCAGCCAGTCTAGTCCTTCCATGTTCTTCTGCCTGCTTTATTCTAGCTGTGCAGGCAGCTGATTAGATGGTGCCCACCCAGATTGAGGATGGGTCTGCCTCTCCCAGTCCACTGACTCAAATGTTAATCTCCTTTGGCAACAGCCTCACAGACACATCCAGGAATAATACGTTGCATCCTTCAATCCAATCAATTTAACACTCGGTATTAACCATCACAATATGCATCAGGCTGCAATGTATCACCAAAGCACAGTGTGCATGGCTAGGACTGAAGGGAGGTCAGGCCAGGATCATTTTTCCATGATACACACAACTAATTCAGATGAATTGTCTTCATGTGAGGTAAAATGAAGAACAAATCAAGACTTGACATACCCAATAAATATATACAAGTATTATCAAATATAAATTTTAAAGAATTTAAAGATTTTGAAATAAAGAATTTCAAGCTACTTTTTTAACATTTATTTTAGGTTCAGGGGTACATGTGAAGTCTTGTTATATAGGTAAACTTGTGTCATAGGAGTTCATTGTACAAATTATTTCATCACTCAGCTATTAAGCCAGTACCCAATAGTTCTCTTTTCTGCTCCTCTCCTTCCTCCCCATCGCTACCCTCAAGTAGATTCTAGTGTCTGTTGTTTCTTTTTTGGGTTTAAAAGTTCTCATCATTTAGCTCCCACTTATAAGTGACAACATGTGGTATTTGGTTTTCTGCTCTTGCTTTAGTTTGCTGAGGATAATGGCCTTCAGCTCCATCCATGTTCCCACAAAAGACATGATCTCATTCTTTTTTATGGCTGCATTGTATTCCATGGTGTATATGTACATTTTCTTTACCCAGTCTATCATCGATGGGCATTTAAATTGATTCCATGTCTTTGCTATTGTGTATCATGTTGCAATAAACATTCGTGTGCATGTGTCTTTGTGGTAGAATGATTTATATTCCTCTGGGTATATACCCAGGAATGGAATTGCTGGGTTGAATGGTAGCTCTGCTTTTAGCTCTTTGAGGAATCACCACTGTGTTTTCCTCAATGGTTGAACTAATTTACACTCCCACCAACAGTATATGTGTTCACTTTTCTCCACCACCATGCTAGCATATGTTATTTTTTGACTTTCTAATGATACCCATTCTGACTGGTGCAAGATGGTATCTCATTGTGGTTTTGATTTGCATTTCTTCAATGATCAGTGATGTTGAGCTTTTTCTTCATATTCTTACTTGCCACATATTTGTCTTCTTTTGAAAAGCGTCTGTTCATGTCCTTTGCCCATTTTTTAATGGGGTTGTTTATTTTCCTCTTTAAGTTCCTTATAGATGCTGGATATTAGACTGTTGTCAAATATATAGTTTGCAAATATTTTCTCTCATTCTGTAGGCTTTCTGTTTACTGTGTTGATAGTTTCTTTTGCTCTGCAGAAGCTGTTAAGTTTAATTAGATCCCAGTTGTCAATTTTTGATTTTGTTTCATCTAAGACCTTCATCTAGGATCTTTGACAAAGTGGGCAAAAACAAGCAATGGGAAAAAGACTACCTATTCAATAAATGGTGCTGAGATAACTGGCTAGTCATATGCAGCAGATTGAAGCTGAACCCCTTCTTTACACTATATTCAAAAATTAACTCAAGATAGATTAAAACCTTAAATGTAAAACCCAAAACTGTAAAAACTCTGGAAGACAACCTAGGCAATAATACCATCCTGGACATAGGAATCAGAAAAGATTTCATGACAAAGACAGCAAACACAGTCAAGCTACTTTTTAGACAGCAGAGCAGAGTTGAAGAATAAAATACTAAATCTCCAAAAAATGTGTATCTATTCTGGTGCTTTAATAAAACTCTGGAGAAGTTTTTTCCTGCTATTTAGTGCATCTTCCTTCATTCATTTAATAATTTATTTATCAAATATTTATTCAGGGCCAGGTGCAGTGGCTCATGCCTGTAGTCCCAGCACTTGGTAGGTGTAGGTGGGCAGATCACTTGGGCCTAGGAGTTCAAGACCAGCCTGGGCAATGAGGCAAAACCCCACATCTACAGAAAATACAAAAATTAGCTAGTCATGGTGGCATGTGCCTGTAGTTCAGCTAGCTACTCAGGAGGCTCAGGTGGGAGGATCACCTGATCCCAGGAGGTCGAAGCTGCAGTGAGCTGAGTTTGTACCACTGCACTCCAGCCTGGGTGACACAGTGATTCCCTGTCTCAAAAAAAAAAAAAAAAAAAAAAAAAAGATAAAAGATGAAAAGAGTAAATTATCATAGTTCAAGAAAAAAGGGTGATTAAAATTTATGGAAACCATAATCACATTTGAAGCAACAAGAATTAGGGTGGAAACCACTTGGGGGGAAAATCAGTGACAAGAAAATCAGAGTTGCGAAGTTTACATAAAACATACTGGACATATCCAAGGAATAAGAAAAACATAATAATAAATATGAAAGAAACATTGAAAAACCAATGTAGGGGAGAAAGTTACAATTCAAATATATAATATATAAGAAATAAGTTAATAGGAGAGAAGATAATAGATGTGAAAGGAAAACAATAAAGGATCAATGTAATGGGAAAATATATAGTTTAAAGATATAATAGAAAAAAATCTCAAATACAGAAAAACTAACTTGTAGCTCAAAATGGTGCATCATATACTAGAAACAAGAATAGACTGAATGATCCACAGCAACATATAATCTTACTTATTCAATCATCCATTCAATCCTGCAACATTGAATACTGTCTCAATGTCAAAGAGGGTGCTTGGAGCTGAGAAACATGGAAGGCACTATAGCAGTTTCAAATTCAAAGATAAAGGAAAAAAGTATATAAGCATGTAAGTAGAAAAATAAGTCTTCTAAAGTGAGAAACATAGACTGATTTTAATGTTCTCTACTATGGGGTAAGTGTCCCCAGTGACAGAAAAGGCCAAAAGAAAATTAAAGTCTGACCAAATAATTTTCTAAAAAGCCAAATTGTTTTGCAAAAGAAACACACTGTCTAACATGCAAGACCTCAAGAAATATAAAAGCTACTCGCTTTCCTTAGGAATGTGCATGTAGAGGGTAGAGGGAGACACTACTTGAGAAAGTCTAGGAAATCCAGAGATTGATAAAGTGAAGATCTCACAAATGGGGAGTGCATGGTCAGAAAAGTGTTGATGAGCACAGAACTATGTTATAATAAATATATAACTAAGGATAATCTGGAAGTGATGTTTACAAAACAGAATATAAATGCTATCAATCTTGTCAATGGAAAGGTGATGCTATAACTAATAAAAATAAGAAGGTATGCATGAGAAAGAAAATGCATATTGGAATAATTTATCTTTTACAGCAGAAGTCAATAGACAATATGTTAATTTTAAAAAAGAAGTAAAAAATAGAGATTTAAATATGGGAAAGTAATGTTAGCAATGCAACAAAGTTAGAAAACCTAACTACCAGAAGGGGGAAAAAGTTGACAAAATATAGAAATCACAGATTATACAGATCTAGAGTTCACAATTACATTGTGAATCATAAACCGTGTAATTCTTGTTGGTGAAAACTTGAGGCCCCCATCAGAAACAAATACAAAATTACCATGCAGGTATTTTTTTTTTTTTTAAGCCCAGGGTATATGGAACTCTCCTGAGAGGGAGTGAAGTCTATAGCCTGCAATAACAATAACAAATCATAAGTCAAATGAGGAAATAATCCACCTTGAACAAGACTCAGCAGATACAAAAAGCGGCAAAAGCAGACACTCACGAACTTGAAATATTATGACCCATTTGGAAAAGACTATAGAATGGTTATATTTGAAATAATTAATAAATTAGAATAAATTCTTGAAACATAGTGAAAGAACAAGATTTTCTTGGGAAAAAAGGTAGATTTGAATATTAAACAGACTTTTCTCTAAACAAAAAAACATTTTAACAAAAAGCTTAATAGAATGGTTAAATGTCACAGACACAGTTCAGCAAAGATAAGAAACAAGAAGGAATTTTTAAAAGTCGTGTTTAGGGTAAATTGGTAAGAGATAATATTTAAAAAGATAATAGTTGAAAGATGATCATCTTCAAGAAATACTCTAGAAACCAGAAAAAAATAGGAAATATATGAAGTTCATAATGAAATACATCATAATAAACATCAATAAAGAAGGGCAAATCTTAGAAAACTTGAGAAATAAAGACAGATTATCTTTAAATAAGTAACATTTAGATCAACAATAAATTTTCCATAAAGAGAAATTAAATAATAGAAACTAGGTGAAAGGAACTTTCTGTGGTATCTTTGCAGTGTTTCTAGAAATACAAAATTATTCGAAATTTAAAGCTTAATTTGCAAAAGCAAAAACAAACAAATAAACAAAAATATTAAAGCCAGGCAGAAAAAAGAAATTAATTAATGTCTTGACAATGCTGAGGGAAAATGAACCCCAAACTGCAACTCTATACTCAAAAAATCCCTTTATTTCTTTTGCATGAGTAAATACATCTTCCCATGGAGGAACCACTGCTAAAAAGAACTACTATAGTATTATAGCTCAGTAAGAAGAAAACGGAGCTCAAGAAATACACGCAAATGCAAAGATAATAAAAATAAAAACTAAACATGTCAGATAAAGAAGTGGAAAGTATACTCTTGTAGGCTGACAGTGGTTATACTTAGATAATGAGAATAAGACGACATAAGGTACAGGTTATTTTTTATATATCAACATTTTCTATATTTTTCTCAAGGCTTAAAATGAGTATTTTAATGAGAAAAAAGAATGTTATAATGTTTTACATCTAAAAACATAAAAGTAAGGCTGGGAAAAGAAAAGAGGCGGGAAAAGAGAAAGAAGAAAAGAGTAAAAAGAGAAAGAGAAGAAAGTAGAAGGAAGAAAGGAAGGAAAAAAGAAAGGGAAGGAGGGAGAGAAGCGGGGAAGATAAAAGAAAGAAGGAACAAAAGGGGATGGATATGAAAAGATAAAACACTGTTGTTAGGTGTCCCTGGCAAGTGGTCAGAGTCACTGTGTCCTGCCACCACTTAATCCATTATCTTATTCCCTTTGAACAAAGTTGTTCAGATCTAGCAAAATGCAGTAAAACTGCCTTGACACTCCTGCCAACCTTTCCATCTTGAAGGCAAAGCTTGCATTCAGCTCTTTGAAATCTTCCTTGAGAACATCAGCCTCTCCCTTCTTTCACTTGTTTGAGCACTTTGTTGGACCACTCTCTTCAACTGGATACTTGTATTTTGTTTAATATGACTGGCAGTGGTAAGAAGCAATTCTGTGTGTGTTGGCCTCCTACTGGTTTCGCCACTGCTACTTGCACTACCCTTGTGCCCAGGGCAGTGTGGAATACTTAATAGATACCAAATCACCTCCAATCTCATTAACTGTTTGCTCATTCCAGATAATTCCCCATTCTCATAAAGAGCCTCACCCTTAAGTTAGCCTAGCAGACCAGAAGAGCAACACAGCCCATGTCCAGGAGAACCTTCTTCTAAGGGCAGCATTCTACATGGCAGAGAGCAGACAGCAGCTTCTAAAATAAAGCTCCAGCGTCATGGAGATTTGCTCTCTCTGCAGCTCAGATTCAGCTCCCTCAGGATGAAATACATATGTTAAGGCATGGTTACAGTAACTTCAGCAATAGTAGGGTGTTAGCTATTCTCTCTCTCTCCTCCCTCTTGATTTTTCAAAGCTGATGAATTCAATTCATACTCACCATTTGCAAATGAAGTTAAATATAAATGAAAGAAAATAGCATTACAGCATCATGCAGAAATCAAACGGTAGTTCCATTGATAGAGTGGGCCTTAATATTGAGATGTGGGAAATACATGGAGAAAACACATGAAAATTGATTTTATTTCCTCCTTTCACTGGCAAGCTTTGATGTCCTGTAAACATACATTCAAAAGTAAAGTCACTTTAGGCGGTATTGGAGAGTCATGGTGTAGCAGCAAAATATAAATCAGAAACAAAACATAAAATTGGAGTCAGATAAGTAATTGTGGGTTTGAATCCTTCTCCAAATACCAAGTGAGAAAAAGTAATTTGCCTTCTCTGAGCTTTGTTGTCTTCATCTGTAAAATGGGAATCTTATTATTTTTCTTCTTGAAATGATATACATAGAAATGGTATATTTATGCCATAGCATAAAACCTTTTCTTCTTGAAATGATGTACTTAGAAACAAATGCCATGGCACAGAATCCCACACATAGTCACTTGACTGAATTTTTATTCCACTTTCCTTTCCACAGAGTTTGGAGACAAAGTATGAAAATAATTTTCTCCTGGCAAGTTCACCATCCTCATCCTCAAACATAAACCTATATAAATGCAGCTTTCAGACAATCTCTAAGCAAAGCCATTAAGAAGACTCTATCCCTTGCCATTCTTCCAAGCCAGCCTATACAGCAATTTGCAACTTTGTGATGTGATAAATAGAATTTCTTTGTTTTCATTTTTCATTTGCATATTTATTGAGATATGACGATCTTAATTAGTTCTGCTTTTTTTGTTTTGTTTGTTTTCTTGGTTGGGTAAAGACAGCTTCCTATAGTGAAAAATAACTCTTAAAAAAAAAAAAAAGAAAGAAAAATAATTCTGAATGCTAACAGGGTGAACAAAACCCAGCCTGTGGCATTCCTTAATGTTGATGCTGATTTAAACGCAGCTTTGCGGATTCTTTTTTTCACTTGTTTTCTCTTTAAATGCTGAGGTAATGCTCAAGACTTGGGTGAGTGCCAGACCTCAAGAGGCAGCCACCTACTGAAAAGCAAGAGGCGAACACTTAAAATTCCAGACACTCAGATTCATCCAGCATACTCTCCCAGCTACCTGTCACCCATCTCCCTCCTGAAAAAGCTGAGCTCCACCGAATGTCTCCTTCTAATGAAACGCAACTCTGGCTGCATCTCAGTTTTTGCAGGCTAGAAAAGAGCAACTCTGAATTCCCTGGGTGAGTGAGTCCTGGAGGCAGTATTTAGCAGCATTGCCCACACCCTGGATTCTCCCTTGACCTTCTATCTATTTTCTCCAGGAGCAGAGCTGTGTGAATGCTGTGCTCCATCTAAGAGGCGTGAGCAGCCTATTACACAACTCATCCACACTTACAGACACACTGAGTATGCTCACCATGAATGTCTCACCATCACCACCCGGGACAATTAGCATGGTTCCCTAGGGTTTTGTGTTTGTCAGGTACTTCACACCATCACAAAGTCTGTCCCTGAGTTAACACATTTAAGAGGAAGGACATAATTTATTATTCTCCGGTTTTTTTGTTGTTGTTGTTAACTCCAGTAATGGAGCATTTTCTATGTACAGAGAAAAGCACTAGGCACTGTTGAGAAAAGAATAAGAATAAACATTTCCAATCACCTACTGTGTGCCAGGTGCTTGGCCATTGTTCTCTCTTAAAATATAAGCAAATAAACAAATCTATGGGGTAGATCTTACCAATCCTACTTAACAGTTGGAAAAAGAGATTTAGAAGTTTAGATAATTTTCCCAATATCTTAAAGCTGCACAAGGCATAGAAAATGTGTGATAATTAGATAAGACCAAGGGTTCCTGTATCCCTTGATTCAATCAACAAATATTTATAGATAAAGTCTACTCTGCCTGAGGAAGAACTGGAATGAGGTATTCATTCAGCCCAAATCGAAGTCATGAAGTCTGTTACATGATCCAGAGCTCTAGAAAAAAATCCAGTCATTCCCACATAAAAAGTAATGGAAATAAATGTCCTACTTCTTATTGAACAAGTGTACCCTACATAGTGTGGGGAGACGCAGTCCAAACTCTTTATGAAAATGGGAATGTAGAATAAAACAGGAAGGAAGTGGGAGAGAGTGGGTTAATGAGGAAAAGAATGAAAGCAAAAGAGAGGGAAAGGAGAGAAAGGAGAGACGGTGTTTGACGTGTTTAGTCAAACTTGCTGAATCAATTCATCAGCAAGTGCTTTTCTCTTATGTTCTCATAACTTATGAAAAAATGGGTTGACCTAAGTGGTCTAAAGGAAAAGATATATAAGAGGCCGGTTCATTGAGAGTATGGTCAATAGCTAAAAGTTTAGCATTCACATGAGAGGACCTCTGAGTATTGAGTGGCCCATTGATGTTTCAGATATGTAATTCAAACTATTTACTTACTTAGTTGATGAAACTCCACTGAGCCAAACCACATTCATTTGCTCAGTCTTTCTGTTTAGAAACCTATTCAGTGTTAAAATACAGCTGGCCTTTGGTGTGCATGGTTGGCTGTAATGTGTAGCTAAGGGACCAGGAGAAGTTAACGAATCCGTATAGGTATCAAAATCAAGGTCATAATGACCCATGTCACTTGAGTAGAGAAGGTGCTTGTGGGCAAGCCAGTTTTTCACTTTACCAATGAATGATGATGCTCTTGCTCAAGCTACTATTGTTTCAGCATTCAAAAGATACCCACTCCCATGCTTGTTTTCTTTTTCCTCATTATTTCTTGTTGAATGGTGTCAGATACATTCTACTGGATATCTGTGGGTCATCGCTAAAATGAGACAGTGTAATCAGGTATGGCTAAGATATTTTACCATTTGGTATAATACATTCCCTCAAGCAGTGGAACACATGGTGCAATGTCAGATCTAATGGATCAAGGAAAACACTTTACAGGTAGATGGGACCATCTCACTCAACTACACTGCTGTAAAACTCATCAATGTCTTTCTAAAACTTACAAAGGAACATTTTCTCATTGTCTGAAAAGAAATCAAAGCATCCAACCTAAAAGCTTCTTAAGCTGATAAGAAACTTCAGCAAAGTCTCAGGATACAACATCAATGTGCAAAAATTGCTAGCATTCCTATACACCAACAATAGGCAAGCAGAGAGCCAAATCATGAATGAACTCCTATTCACAATTACTACAAAAAGAATAAAATACCTAGGAATACAGCTAACAGTGGAAGTCAAGGACTTCTTCAACCACTGCTCAAGGAAATCAGAAAGGACACAAACAAATGAAAAAACACTTCATGTTCACGGATAGGAAGAATTAATATAGTGAAAATGGCCATACTGTCCAAAGTAATTTACAGATTCAATATTATTTCCATTAAACTACTATTGACATTCTTCACAGAATTAGGAAAAACTATTTTAAAATTCATATGAAACTAAAAAAGAGCCCAAATAGCGAGGATAATCCTAAGCAAAAAGAACAAAGGTGGAGGCATTATGCTACCTGACTTCAAACTAAACTACAAGGCTACAGTAACCACAATAGCATGGTACTGGTACCAAAACAAACACATAGACCAATGGAATAGAATAAAGAACTCAGAAACAAGACCACACACCTACAACCATCTGATCTTCAACAAACTTGACAAAAATAAGCAATAGGGAAAGAATTCCCTATTTAATCAATGGTTCTGGAAAAACTGGCTAGCCATATGCAGAAAATTGAAACTGGACCTCTTCCTTATGCCTTACAGAAAAATTAACTCAAGATGGGCTAAAGACTTAAACGTAGATCCCAAAACTATAAAAACCCTAGAAGAAAATCTAGGCAATACCATTCAGGACGCAGGCACAGGCAAAGATTTTATAAGAAAAACACCAAAAACAACTGCAACAAAAGCAAAAGTTGACAAATGGAGTCTAATTAAACTAATGAGCTTCTGCATGGCAAAAGAAACGATTATCAGAGTGAAGAAACAACCTACAGAATAGGAGACAATTTTTGCAATCTATCCATCTGACAAATGTCTAATACACAGAGTCTACAATGAACTTAAACAATTTTACAAGAAAAAAACGTTAAAAAGTGGGCAAAGGATATGAACAGACACTTCTCAAAAGAAGACACTCATGCAGCCAACAAACATGTGCAAAAAAAGCTCAACATCACTGATCATTAGAGAAATATAAATAAAAACCACAGTGTGATACTATCTCAAGCCAATCAGAATGGTGACTTAAAAAGTCCAGTAACAACAGATGCTGGCAAGACTGCAGAGAAAAAGGAACATTTTTACACTGTTGGTGGGACTATAAATTAGTTCAACCATTGTGGAAGACAGTGTGGGTGATTCCTTAAAGATCTAGAGGCAGAAATACCATTTGACCCAGCAATCCCATTACGGGGATTATAATCATTCTGTTACAAATATAAATCATTCTGTTACAAAGATACATGCATGTGTATGTTTATTGTAGCACTATTCGCAATAGCAAAGTCATGCAATCAACCTACATGCCCATCAATGATAGACTGAATAAAGAAAATGTGGTACACTTACGCCGTGTAATACTATGCAGCCATAAAAGGAATGAGATCGTGTCCTTTGCAGGGGCATGGATGGAGCTGGAAGTCATTATCCTCAGCAAACTAATACAGGAACAGAAAACCAAACACCACATGTTCTCACTTATAAGTGGGAGCTGAACAATGAGAACACGCGGACACATGGAGGGGAATAACACACACTGCGGCCTGCCGGTGGGGGCCAGGTGGGGGAAGGGAGAGCATCAGGAAGAATAGCTAATGGATGTTGGGCTTAATACCTAGGTGGTAGATTGATCTGTGCAGCAGACCACCATAGCACATGTTTACCTGTGTAAGAAACCTGCACATCCTACACATGTACTTGAGAACTTAAAATAACAGTCAATGAAAAATAAAACACAAACACCCCCCACCAACCCCCCAAAAAAGAAGATCAGAGCATCTGGAAAGAAATATAGATTTGCCGAAACCACTTAGATTTCAGTTTAATTTTTGGTCAAACTTTCTATAGTAAGTGGTATCACCACCCTAATTTTCTATTAGAAGGACTTTTCTATCTTATATGCTTCAAAACAACAGAAATAAAGTGGGTTAGTGGATGTAAACTAAGACACATAAGGATAAACTATGGCACGGGAAAGGTCAGGAATGACTTTTCAGTGAAGGCAAACAAATTATAAACTTTGTAAAAGTAAACATAGGATTTAATCCTTTGAAAAGTTAAAAGATAATATGCATTTATTTTCTGACCTAAATTTATAGATGTCTCCTTTACTGCCAGTCTTCACTTGTTACATAACTCTTACTATTATAAGTGCTTATATATTGTTAGTCTTGTCCCAGAAATGAACGCCATCTATTGCTCCAGCCAATGAACATAGCATGCCATTCAGCGCTTTTCTCATTTCCAAAAGTGCTCATTTTTAACTCCTCTGCAGCTTTCTCTTTCTGACATTATTTTATGTTCTGATTAACAGTTTTGACTCACAATGGTTCATGAAAGACATGCAAATCATAATGCTAGAGGTACATAGACATGAACGCTATGTTTTAAAGCAGCTTGAGGCCATAAGCACATTTAAGGAAATGAGGGGTAAGGCAACAGATGGAAAATGTCCAAGGTCAACGTATATCCCCAATGAGATCTCTGAGAAATCCCCTCACGCTGAGCTTTAGGGCCACCCCACTCCCTCTCATCCTCAGAAAACTTCATTTTATACCTAGATCTTCTTTGGTTACCAGTTTCTCCTCAAATTATTGACACACATACATCTTAGATATAATTCTGGCTAACAAACCTCGCAAAGAATTGACACTGTGAATTTCAGCATCAATATTACCTTTAAAATACAGGTATATGATTCATCTGTAGCTCTATAGTTTATGTGGATTGGTGCATTCTTTTTTTTTTTTTCCTTTTGAAGAGAGCTCCAGTCTTCTGAATATTTAGTTTCCACTGGACAGCCTAATCTCTTTCTATGAGGTAGCCCTAAGGTGAACGGTGCTGGCCAGGTCACTTCTGATACAATCAGACCCATCACCGGGCTTGTTAGAATGAATGGTGCTGAGGGTGCCTCAGACTAACGCAACAGGACTGGTCTTGGTCCATGTAGTTCTTGTTTCCCCGCTGGTCCCAGGGACTGAAGTTATTGATCTCTGTGGGCCCAAATGAAAAGAATCCAGCTTCCCAAGCCTTGATGCTCCCGCAAGATGCACCTCCTTTTTCTCATCTTTGGCATGTAGAGGCAGCTGGAGTGGTGAGAGATTGTAACTCTAACCTCTTCTTCATTGTTATATTTTTCTCATTCTTCTCCAGAGGGTTTAGAGTAAATGGAAGGCAAATTAAAGCTTCCTGGGGCTTATACACATCATTATGAATCTATACCTCTGTGTAGTGACCCCCTTATCCAAGGATCCAGAGGGGGTATATGTTTTCTTTTTTTTTCTCTATTTATACTAATTCAATTGGAGAATTGTGGAAGTCCTTTGACATTATAACACTGTCTCCTGTGAGGTGCCTATTCCTAATTGTATGATCTGTGGCTAAAAGAATCTTGGTGAGGTGCATGGAACAATGTCAGGGAATTAAAAGTGAAATGGCAATTGTAAAGTTCAATGTCAGAAACTCATCTCTATAGGGACTATGTTTTAAGGACTTGTGTAGCTTTTATTCAAATGATATTTCTATTTTCACAAACACTTCCTCCTCACTCAACTCAGAATGCCTGTACATGCTAGGAACTAAAAGCTTAAAATGAAAGCATAGCAGAATATGGCTTGAGAGAGATGCTTAAACAATACTAGAGGTGCAGGTATAAACTGTGCAAAAGCCCTGTTGAGTTCAGTGAAGTCTGAGTTCAGGCAGGTGGATGTGAGCAGTTAGGCAGGTGATTGTTAATGAAAGAGATGCTTATCCTAGAATTGAGGTCTATAGTTCGAATAATAGGAAGAGTTTAAAAGTAACAGCCAAGATAGATTGGTTTGATAGATAAATGATAGACAGGTAGGTAGATAGATACATACATAAATAGATATATACATAGATGGAATGATAGAGGATACATGGCAGAATGATAGACATATATATCTTTACACATATACCTTTACATAGATGCACCTTATTATTTCTATTTGTTTTAATAAATTATGTTTATGAATCAGAATCTTTGCATAAACAGTCTAATTGGAATTTACTGAGTGTTAATATCTTAGACACATATTATGAGCAAAGCCTTCTCACTGTGGGAACTCTGAGCGTTCCACTAACCTTGGGCATTCTCTGCCCCTTAAGTTAATAGAGCTTTGATCTGTGTCATCTTCTATTTTGGAGACTTGGTATTACATACTTGGTGAGAGAAAGGAGTTTCCAAAACCTTGTCTTTACTTATTTCTTTGTCTGAGTTTTCAACTATATGGTCCTACCTAATCCCTTCATTAGAACCAGCTTGATCTCTCACCTCTCCTCAAATATGCTTGGGGCCTTGCTCTTCTCTAACTGGGTCCAAGCTGACTCTAGCTGGAATGCCATCCTTCTTGCCACGGCTAATTGAAAACTCTACCATAGCTTAAGATAAGCCCAATGTTACTTCCTCCATAAAAACATCCATGATCATGCAGATTAGAAATAATTACCCATTTGATTTTAATGCATTTATTCACCATATGGTCTCTTAGAGGCCAGAGACATATTTTTATTAATTTATAATCCTTATGGTTCTTATCCTTTGTCTTATATATAGAATATGCCCAAAACAAATACTAATTAAAGAAGGGCAGAATAATATTCTCTTCTTTAAACTTGAGAAATATACACTCCACTTCCAGATTAGGGATAACCAAATATCTCTGCTGCTTTCATTACACCATACACAGAAATGGAAGGAGCAGGAGTGTTTAAGAGAATTCATACCTTAAACTGTTAAACTGCAAAAGTGATAGTGCTAACGTGGGCCATTTCTTCCCAAAATAACTTGCTATAACTTCAAGTTAATTGGCAATTTTATAGACAATTTTAGTATACTTGCCATAGGCAAATATATAAAATACAAACATTTGTATTCTATTTTACTGTCTGTTCTATCTTTGTGTTTTATTTTGCTTCTTACTTCATATGAAGTATGAGAACAGAATGTTTACAGTTTAGATAAAGAAAGTACAGATGGATAAAAGTCCAAAACTTGCAGGATGGGGTGGATGTTTAAGAGCCTATACGAAAAAAAACAAAAAATCAGCAATGCTATTTAAAGACTCTATTTTGTTATCTTGGAACTGTTTCCCAAATTCTATCTTTCTATCAGGCTCTCAGGTTTCAGATAAAAGGATTTAGTGTTGCTATTGTTACAGACTAAAATAATTCTTTACACAGGCCTTTTTGTTGTAAGAGCAAAATCAAATCTGCTTGCCTTCTGAAACACCCAGGCATTCGAAGGAGTTTACAGAGCAATGAATTTCGATCTCAGTTGTAGGAAGAAAAGCAAATGGCTCTTGGGCTCAGAGCATGGAGTAAGTTATGTTACCACCTACCATTGACTCTGAGTAAAACCATAATTTTGCTGATGTCTTATTCTATTTTAGTTAGAAGTAACACATTTACATTTATCTATATCTTATTGCTTTTTTCACATACATTTTTCCTGACAATGAAATTACATTACAGTCAGGTAGCATGGCCATAGATGCTAGTACTATAAACATCATTGGAAGAAATCACTGTGTAAGTGAGATAAGAATAAAGTATTTATGTTTATTAAATATAATACGATATAGAGAGGGTCACTCTTTTTTACTTTTAAGTAGGTAAATAATCAACATATGGCATTTTAATAGTTGTGAAGTGTTTAGAATGGAGTCCCATATTGTTCAACTGCCGAGAAACCTTGTCTTTTCACAAGATGTGTGAGCGAAAGCTGTCAGTACCTTCAGAGGGAGGTTACCCCAATCCGATAAACCAATTTGAATTTATCCACATTCAGTTCTATAGTAATTTCATTACTATATGCCACATACAATATTATAAAAACAATTTAAGATAATGCATAATATGTTACAGCAACTTGGCATAAGAAAGGAGTGAATTAACATACTTAACAAAACCATGATATTGTATTAGAAGAATCATAACAAAGAACAGTATATGTGTGTGTATGTAAAGTTATTTTACACATTTTATATAATTAAACTAGGTATATATTATAATTTATTTCAAAAGCTTTTTAAATGTAAATAAAAATAGCACTGTAAAACAGATGTTTCAGCATCATCTGGTAGCATATGTTCTATTAGGTAGTTCTTTTTTATTTACTAATTACTGAACAACATAGCAACCACAAGAAGCAGCACAATGCACAGTAAAGCACATCTTCCATATCCGAGAGCTCACTAAGAGGCATTTTGTGAGACACTTTAAATAAATTACCTCATTTTACTCAATGGCATTGCTTTATAGTTTGTTTGTTTTTGACACAAGGTCTAGCTCTATCACCCAGGCTGTAGTGCAGTGGGTGCAATCTCAGCTCACTCCAGCCTCTGCTTCCCAGGGTCAAGCAGTTCTCCCACGTCAGCCTCCAGAATAGCTGGAATTACAGGTGCACACCACCACATTTGTCTGATTTGGTATTTTTGGTAGAGAAAAGGTTTCACCATGTTGTCCAGGCTGGTCTCCAACTCCTGAGCTGAAGTGATCTGCCTGCCTTGGCCTCCCAAAGGGCTGGGATTACAGGCATGAGCCACTGCACCCAGCCTATAGTTTGTTTTTAACTTTTTATTTTAAAATGCAGTAGTCTCCTTTTATCCACAGTTTCACTTTCCAGGGTTTCAGTTACATGAGGTCAACCTCGGTCCAAAAACAATGAATGGAAAATTCCAGGAATAAACAAATCGTAAGTTTTAAATAGTGCACTGGTCTGGGTAGCATGGTGAGATCTTGTGTCGTCTCACTCCATCCTGGCCTGAACATGAATCCTCCCTTGTCCAGCGAACCCACCCTGTGTACAATACCTGCCCATTAGTCACTCAGCCATCCTGGTTACCAGATCCATTGTCATTATGTTGAAGTACTTATGTTCAAGTAACCCTTGTTGGACTTAATCACAGCCCCAAAGTGCAAGAATAGTGGTGCTGGTGATTCTGATGTGCCAAGAGCAGTAGTAAGGTTAAAAGGTGAAAGTTCTCAACTTAATGAGGAAAGAAAAAATATGCTGAAGTTTCTAAGATCTATGGTAAGGATGAATATTCTATCCATGGACCTAAAGAGGAAAAACAATTAGTGCATAGTATATATAGAGTTCAGTACTATCTGCAGTTTCAGGCATCCACTGGGGGGTCGTAGAACTTATCCCTTGTGGAAAGGAGGGACTACTGTATACATATTCTGGTTCTGATTTGTTACTCAGTGTGCCTAGGCCATATAAATCCTAAATGCATTAAAATTCTTACAGTCACTAATTCATTTAATTCATCCATTCATTCAACAAACATATATCATTAGTCTACAAATTTTCTTTTATTTGTCTATTCATTAATTTAGAAAAAAAAATGGAAGAAGGAAAGAAAAGCAACCTTTCTTCCACCTACCTACCATGTGCTAGGGGTATTACCGGGCACAGGAATAGAAAAGAGCCCAGGAGTGGAGTCGGGGTGAGATGGGCTTGGAGATCAATTACAGTACTGTTTGGTGAATGTTCTAGCAGAGGAACAGGCAATGCACCCTAGGAGCTCAGCAGATGGAATCAGTAACTCTGTCAGGGGGAGACAGGAAAGGTGTCTATAAAGGGGAACATGTGAGATTTTCTCCAGGTTCAGAAGTGAAGAATGGACACAACGGGGAGAAGAATCACACATACAAAATGCAGCATTATGGGAGATCATAGTGTGCACAGCGAATGCTGGTGTTGGAAGTGTAAGCTGTGTGTGGATTCTGGTGGGACTTGAAGCTAGGAAGATGGAGGCCTGAAGCTGAGGAGCTGGTTAGCCAAGGAAAGAAAATCAGACTTAATTTTACAGGTCATTTTATGTTGTGTTTCTAAAGAAGATGCTGAAGCACACTCCATTTTATTAGCATTAGATGTAATTATTTAAATATAACTTGTTTGAAATTAGCTGTTTAATTTAAAAAACATAATTAATTGAAGCAATGTTTTAAATAATAATATTTGACATCTATTAATGAGGATATAATTAGATGTGCTATTAAAAACTTAATGCAATACCAATATTTTCTTATAAAGTAAAGTAACTACCAAGCAACTCTGCAACTCCTCTAAATTCATTTCAGAATCCACATCTCTGGCAAGAATCACTCATATTTTAAAAATCTGTTTGAAATTTCTCCACATAAACTTATGTAAGTGTAATAAAATTCTAGTACTATTTTCATTAGAAATATGTTTTTTAAAAAAAAGAGAGAAAAGATTTCCATTAGGTTCCTGTTCAATTTTTTTTTAATAAAGACCTCTCTCTCCTCTCAGACTTGGGAGGATTTAGAGAAAATGCCTCCAGTGAGTTGTCATTTAGTTACAGAGTATCAGAAAGGGTCCAGACAAGATTGATCCTAATAGAGTTGGCCTTGAATTGATCCAGAAAAATAATGCCAACTCAACTCCATAGAGAACTTAGTAGGTGCAAATCACCTTACAGACCATTTTATATGCACTTTTATTTTCAGACAAGCCCAATTAGTTAACTATTATTAATATATCTAAATTTTATATGAAAAAAGTGAAGCTTAAAAAGGTGAGTGATTTGTCTAAGGTCACTCAACTCAAAATTAGTAGTGTCAGAACCAACTCAGATTTTGCAGACAATTTTTTACTGGGAGAAATGGTGCAGTGACTTCAGAAAGGACAGAATTCAATTGATATTACAAAGAGGCGTACAATGTGTACATAGAGATGTTTTACTGTTTGATTTGAACATCGCATTTCAGAGGTAAATATCTGATCTTCACTGTTGGTTACCCAGCAAATGACATCGATGGAACATGAGATTCTGGAAACCACCCCACTTATTTAATTCTGAGGAAGTGATTAGGAAACAAAGTACAGCAAGTTCTTCTCAAAAAACCATTGTCATGAGAGGCCAACACAGACTCGAGAACCAGGTGGCCGTGTCATGGTGACCTGTGTTAGATTGCAAATTTTTGCAGGTCAAGAGAGGTTGGATACTGGCAGTTTCATAGTTTCCCATTTAATACAACTAGATTCTTCTTATTGAAAGGTAACCGATATGGTTTGGATTTGTGTCCCCACCAAATCTCATGTTCAGTTATAATCCCCAGTGTTGGAGGTGGGGGCTGGTGGGAGGTGATTGGATCATGGGGACAGTTTCTCATGGTTTAGCACCATCCCCTTTTGGTACTGCATAGTGAGTGAGTTCTCACGAGATCTGTTTATTTAAAAGTATGTAAGCCTAGCCCACATGGCAAAACTCCATCTCTACTAAAAATACAAAAATTAGCTAGGCGTGGTGGCACACAGCTGTAATCCCAGCTACTTGGGAGGCTGAGGCAGGAGAATTGCTTAAACCTGGGAGGCGGAGGTTGCAGTGAGCTGAGAGCACCCCACTGCACTCCAGCCTGAGTGACACAGTGAGACCCTATCTTAAATAAATAAATAAATAGCACTACCCCCTCTGCCATCTTCCTCTTGCCCTGGCCATGTAAAGGTATTTCTTTATACCAGTACAAGACAGAGTAATACAGTAACCTCGGCAAGGTGTACAGAATGAAATAAGGGAAATGGAAAAAGAAACCAAGCTAGAAATTTTGTGGTGACACAGGTAAGGAGGAATGACAGTTTTCATAAAAGCAGCTTTACAAGGAGAGATTGAGTAGGTTCCTGAATCATTTCCAAACTAAAATGACAGATTACCAAGTGGGCATGAGAGGCGAGAACGTGAGAATCACCAGGAGGATGCGGGGGTTTGCAGTAAAAGGCACTGAGAGAATTCCAAGAGGTTCAGTTTCTTCCAATGTCAAGAATTTTGAAAAAGAAAAGTATCTTCAGATTTCTATAGACTTTATTCTATATGCCAGAATTGGGTCCATGCTAATTCAAAAGATTGCATTTCTGTCTTAAAAACAAATGCTCAAAAAACAACTGACAAAAACTAGACTCCCCATGTTGCAAAATGGAACTTAGCATGTCCGGTGAGGAAGGAGGTGAGATAAGAACTGCCTGCCATGCACACTAACTGTCCCCCATCCCATTAGTGTGGGGTACAGTTCCACCGTTCTGCAAACACTGAGCTAGCACTTACCAGGAGGCAGGCTCAGGGATGGGTGTGCAGCTGAAGAACACACTGCCTCTCCCTCCCCCGGCCCTCCTAGGAGAGGAGGCGGTCAGTTCAATGGGAATCTACAGTAAGAACCATGGAGGTTGTAACGGGGAAGTAAAGGCCAAGGCTGCAGGAGAAGAGTAAAGGGCTCTTATTTTGTGTGTTTTGATGTCCCTATACACACACACACGCGCGCGCACACACAGAGGCACATACACACAGGTACACCCACATACATATGCACACACACCCATACCCAGCAACACATACACAAATGCAGGTATGCACACATATACACACTCACATCCACACACATGCATACACACATGCACACAATTCATATCTGCTTGTGCACACATGTATGCACACATAGTCATTGCCACATACACATACCACACCTGTGCATACATAGACACACAGGACCAACCCCAAGCTCACTCCTCACTGGGAACCTTCTCACTACTATTGAGACTCAAAGAACGTTTTTTTTTTCTGTCAGCCTTCCTTGGCCCTCCTGACATAAACAATTGTTCCTAAATTTCTCTCCATCCCCTGCTCCATGCCTGAGATGTTTACAAGTTTGCTCCCTGTTTCCCCTTTTATCCTGATTATTTTATTAACAGTTATGAATAGCATTTCACATGAATGGCAGCTCCTGGTGAAGGGTCTGCAACTCTGAGGCTGTGAGTCCTGTAAATGAGCTAATTTCTTACTTTATCACTGACATAATTTTATAGTGTGCTTTTCAAATGCATTTAGGTCAAGGAAAGCCTTTATTGGTACCTAAAGCTGAGATTCAGCAAGCTCGGAGATTCCATTGTCTGATGATAGTGAAAAGAAAACAAGAAAAGAAAAATGTAAATGTCCGCTCTGGATTTCTTCTCTGACAGGCACTGTTGCTGAAGAACGCTCTAGTGATCCATCACTTAACAGGACTCCACTAGTCTCAGGCCAAGGTTAACACATTGCTTCTCTTTCCTTTTTAAGCATCTCCTGCATCTGCTATTTGCTTTCTGTTACCAGAACTCCCAGATTTTTGCCCAAGGAAACTGAAGTTTCTCTTGGTGGTGGAATGACAAGAAGACATGGTCCCATGGGTATTCTGGCAACATCCCCTACAGTGGCAAAAGATGATGTGGCTGCTGCCCAGAGCCCTGGCACGAAGCCTGTGGCCACCTCTGACAAACACCCACAAACATGCAGCGGAGCTAAATAAAGAGCCGTTTCGTGAGCATCCCTGGCAGGGATGAGCAACACTTTCTCTGCCTCCTCAGAAAACAGTTTTCTGGAACATCAAGCCAAAGGAAAGGTGTAATTTATTGTGGGGATTGCATATTACATAATTAGTTTTCGGGAGTTCCTTCGATAATTACAATCTGTAACATTTGTAATTGATTTAGTCAGATTAAAAATGGATGCATTGGTGCATCTGTGAAACTAGCAAGAGGGCAAGGAGGAGTGGGAGGGCGAAATGTCTCACCGAAGGAGACCAAGAGCAACATGGATTCAGGCCAAGCCCCAGATGACACCGTTTCTGGAGCCAAAAGCACAGCAGGCCTTTAAGATGCACACTCAGCAGGTAAGTTCTTTCCCAAAAAAAGACCATGTTGGGAGGCCCAACATCTCCTGAGCGGCTCTTTATAACCATCAGAGGAGCTGCTGCCCCAGGGGCTTGTGAAGTCAGACACTTACCTTAGCCCTGCGTTGACCTGGGTCTGTCAACTAGATTGGCATAAATGAAAATCAGTCATTTTGCAAAACAGGAGGAAGGAGTCCTTCTCTTGGAAGAGATGAGGGCCAAAGAGAGGATGAATGGGGCAAGAGTGCAAAAAGGAAGCTGCCACCTACCAGACATCCTCTTGGGTGGAACACCTCTGACCCGAGCCCTATGAAAAGCCTTCTGCCTTCTGGGACCTTCACCAAAAGGCGTTTGCCCCATCTCGGTCTGACTCATGCTCCTGCCAGGGCTCCTTTGTTCTCCTGTCACAACCAGGTGTGCTGTGAACTGGAACAGCAGCTCTCTCTTCAGGCAGGGACCAGCTGCTGAAGGTTCTTGGACTCAGAGACTCCCATCCCAGTGACTGTTCCTCCAACACTGAGAGCTCCAAACAGAGAGGAGGAGCTGCTCCTGAAACACAGCTGCTGTGGAGGTTATGGGAGGAAGACCAGGCATTCAGGAAAAGGAGTAAAATATCCCAGTTGAGCAGGCTGATTAGCTAACATTGAACGAGCACCTACTGCCTATAAAGCATTGCAGAAAACTACGAACTCTCAGAAACAGAGCCTTAAGGAAGTCCAGTAGAGGACAGATCTGGGTGCAGATGATTACATTACAATGTGGTGGGCAAATGCTTTACAAGAAAAACAGAAAGGGATTGAAGATATAGAAGAGAGAAATAAAAAAGGAGCAGAGAAAGAAAAGCAAAGGAGAAAGGAGGAAAATAGAAGTACCGAGGAGCACCTGCATTGGGCCATGAACAAGAAGCTTGATGGATAGGAGGGATGGTCTTGTGGAGAAAAAGAGTGTTTTTCTCCAGAACAGGTGTCAGCCAACTACATTCTGCAAGACAAATCTGGCCCACTGCCTGTTTTTGTAAACAAAGGTTTTGTTTTGGAATGCAGCCATGCCCATTGTATTGTCTGTGGCTGCCTTTGTGCTACAAGGACAGAGTTGAATGATAGCAAGACAGAGCCTATGACTTGCAAAGATTAAAATATTTACTACTCTTTGCAGAAGAACTTTGTCAAGCCCAGCCCAGGAACAAAATCCTAATCACAAAATCATATTGCATGCATAAAAGCATGTCTTCATTCTGTCTCCAGAGTCTCATGACACAAAAGCAGACACAGGATCTGCTTTTGTGGGTGGCATCACTGAGCTACTAAACTCTATGTGGAAATCAGTCCCTCTTGGAGTTATTTTCTGTTCCAGAACAGAAGAAGTTTACACTTTCCAGTGTTCTTTGTTTTTCCTCAACATCAGCATGAGGTGGAGGTGGAGGCTGGGTTATCCATGATGGGGGTAACTCCATTTTAAAACGCAGACATGTGTCATTAGAAATGTCACCATTTTTAGCTTTGACCTTGGGGAGAAAGAAGAGTGTGAGAACAGAGAAGCAGGTTGGTAAAGACACTTCATGAGATGGGGAGTTCATGGTATCTTGGAAAAAAATGCAATTTAAGTAATCCAAAGAAGTGTCTGGAGAGAAGCTGCTAAATTATGGAGCAGTAAGTGTCCCTTGGGTTTCTTTGTCTGGGTGTGTTTCTAATCACTGATGGTTACAAGATGTAGATAAATCTCATTGTCTCCCAGGGTCAGAGCGTAAGTCTGCTCACAGTGGATGGTAAAGTTCTAACTGGACTTGGAGATGCCTAGTGTGTTTCTTTCCTATGGGGGAGGCTCATGCTTCATTACTTTCTACTTACCCCTTCCTCAGTGGTAACAGGAAGGAGAGATTCCAAGTATCCTTTGACAAGAAAGTTGGTCCTAAGAGGTCAACTGAGTTCATCCTCCCATCTCCAAGAACACAACCTGATATCCTCCAGAAGAGATGGTTACCTGCCCGATCTCTTCTGCATGGAAGAGCATACCAGCCAAGACTAGTGACACACTGTTTAGCAATCCCTTCAGTTTGGTGCTATCCACTTAGAAAATGGGGCAGGGTTGGGCACCTGTCGTCCTCTTTCCATCCAGGTTGGGGTACTGTGACTCAGGTTTTCTTAGCAAGTCTATTGCTGAGTGGCAGCCAGGATGCCTGCAGAAGAATGAGCTAGACAAGATCTCAGTGAGCACAGGAAGAGTGGGCAGGGGATTGGTTATGGGGCTTTTATGCATTTGAACAGAGAAAGGTTGGAATTTGATAATTGACCCATATACCCTATCTTATACGGATCTGAGAAGACAGCTCATTAAGTGCAGTGAGGGAGATGAGTGGGTAGAATTGATCTCTGAATGCTTGTTCCTAGCCCAGGAATGGGAAAATAATAATAATGACAATACAGATTGTATTGCTATTGTTATTTTTATTATTGTGTGAGGCATAATGCTGCAGGATTAGCATGCATCCATTCACTTAAACCTTTCAACAACCCTAGAGATAGGTATCATCATTCCATTTTAGAAATGAGGAAACCAGGACTTAGGGAGCCCAAAGTACACATGCTCAGCCAACTACATTCTTCAAGACAAATCTGGCCCACTGCCTGTTTTTGTAAATGTATATTTTTTTGTTTTGGAATGCAGCCATACCCATTGTTCATGTATTGTCTGTGGCTGCTTTTGTGCTACAAGGGCAGAGTTGAATGATAGCAAGACAGAGCCTATGGCCTACAAAGCTAAAAATACTTACTACTCTTTGCAGAAGAACTTTGCCAAGCCCAGCTCCGGAAGAAAACCATAATCAGGCTGGTCAGCCACAGACTAATCTCCCTCTGACCCAGAACTCATGGCAACCATTCCCAAGAGGAAGTTGTTCCTGCAGGAGAGGGAGTTCCTGAGGAGTCAATTTTCTTTTATCAGCAGCATCTAGTCTGAACATCTCGGGGAGTCAGCAGCAGTATCACCTCCAGTCCCCTGGCTCCCAATTCTGAGTGCCCTCCATCGGTGCAGCTTTCCCTCCACCTGGCCTCTGGTTTCTAAGGCCCTCTCTATTCATCTGTCTGGAGTCCTGCCCTGAAGCACAGACCAGGTTACTGGGTTGTGACCTTCCCATTCAACCCCCGCCTTCCCTTGCGGTTGAGACTCTCATTGTTCTCATCTGCTTAGAAGGGCCTCCTGGGCTGGGGTTTCAGAGTCCTTGGTATCCAGGATGGCAGCTGTGTAGAAACTGAATTTAAATGTTCCACCCTACAATATTTTGAGCATAAATGTTGGCCTGGATCAAACTTGAGGTGGCTACACTCTCTTATTCTTAGTGACAAAAGGACCCCAGCATTTATGACAAATGAAATTCTGCCACCTGCCTGATAAAGCTGTTTGGATGTTTTATGAGTCAAGGGATCACTCTATTTCCTTCTTTAACAAGTACCTGTTAGTCCATATGGATTACCTGATGCTTGAGGATTGAGCAATGCGGAGTAAGTCGGGTCTCACATTGAGGTGAGGTGATATCTCAGCCTTAGTCCCCTAGTCTAGCTTTCATTGATCTCTATCCCATTCTTAATGGTTAACTTTCACTGATCTGTACCCCATTCTCAATGGTAACCCCCTTAGGGGCCCCTTTGTAATCTTACCTTTAATCCAGCCTTTGAACATGGAGGCCAGAAAGTTGGAGGCAAGCCAGGGGTTCAATATCCTATGCAAACATTAATTTCTTTCCTATGGAAAACAATCTATATGTCAGTGCTGTGCTAACATTGCATCTTTAATACTATGGCTATAGCTTTAGGCCGGTAAGCATTAATAAAACAGACCTACTTGAACAGATGCAAGTCAGACACTAAAGAGAAAGTTATGAGGCTCAACGCTGATCCCAACCGCTCACTCATCTGTTCCTCTTCTATGGAATCTTCTATTAAAAAGTTTTTTTAAAAAACTCCAATTACACTGCAGCAAGGAATATGCTGTGTGTCTAAGGGAAACTGGTACATTTGTCAACCACGTTCTGGATAGTGAGATGTGATCTGGCTCTGGGCTTGTCCCAGGTAGCAGACACATTTGTAAGTCCTAGATCTTATTTATGGCGACAGTGGCAGAGCATGATGAAGTGGCTGCCCTGAGCAGGGTGTGGGGGGCCTAAGATGGATTTCACCCTTTTATTGCTATTAAAAGATTCTTAGTATTTACAGGGAAGAGAAATTGTGAGACTTTTTCTCTGGGGGTCATGAACAAAGCATCTAAGAAAAACAAGATATATTTTTTTCTGTTCTGTATTTTTTAGCTCTTCTAAACCCATGGTCCTGGTTATGATCTCTTTGTTTTCTGAACTGCAAAACAATTAATAGTCAGTTTGTCACTTGTCAGGTCCCTAAGGGCACACCTTATGGAGTGCCCAGAAAAGTTATGAGGTTGGAGGTCATGCCGGGAGACCTTCTACGTGGCATTTTTGAACTGTTGGACTGCTACCAATTAGTGTGTCCCCAAATCCTATTTTTAAAAGTAATAGGATTAAAGGAATAGAAAGTAGCATATGTCTGGATCATATGTGTTGTGCTGTTTATATATACTGGGCCACTGCATAAAAAGTACTCATAATATGGGGTTGCATTTAAAAGTATTTGAGAAATTCTGTTCTAAAGGTTAATCCCAGGTCAGTGAGGGGAACAAAGAATGTCCCCATTTCTTCTTCCCCCTGTGGCTTATTCCACATAGAGGGATTTTCCTAACTCTGGATCATCTGGTACTCAACTAGCAGCTAGTATTTCCCAGGTGCTGTGGCAGGGGCTCAGGTACCCACTCTGGTACTCCTTCAATAAGAACCAGGGCCTTTGCTCAAACTAGGAGGGAGCCAGATTGAGTGAGGCTCTCAACAGTGTAGTGGGGAGAAACTAACATAATTTAGTATTTATTATGCATAGGTTACTGGCCCCAGGGTGTGTGTGTGTGTGTGTGTGTGTGCCCCACCCACAACAATCTTAAGGCAGGTCCTTTTACTACATTTTGCACATAAAGTAATTGAAGTTGAGAAGCATAGCACCGTAATTTTTCTTAAAAAATCTGACTGTCTAGATAGTTTTTATTTTTTTCTTTTATTTAAGCAACTCTTGGGACAGTTACCATGCCCTGTGGAATGGATTGGAAAATATTGACATAATTGTGGCTCTCCATAGAAGCATTTTTCATGATTTTATAGGAAATAATGCAGGCAGTTATATTAGGTTTTATGATTAACAAAGCACTTCCGTAGCTGAATCAGACTTGACCCTCACCTCATATGTGTCAGGTGGTTATGGGAAGTATTGTCCCCATTATAGAGATTTAAAAACTGAGAAAAGATGGAGTAAATGACTCACAGGCTTAATAGGCAATAGAGCCAAGTTTTGAACCTAGGTCTTGCCTCCAAGTCCACTATTCTTTCTATTATAACTACTACTGTTAAGATCATAAAGACCATCATATCTTGAGTTCCATTCTATAGTTTTTATTATGCTGAAGGCAAAAAATATTACTACCAACAAAAGAGGTAGTAATATTTAGTTTCTTAGTCTGTTCAGATAGCAATAGCAAAATACCATAAATTGGGGTGCTTATTAAACAACAGAGATTTACTTCTCACAATTCTGGAGGCTGAAAAGTCCAAGATAAGATGTGGTGTTTGGTGAGGGCTCATTTTCTGATTCATAAATGGCACCATCTAGCTGTGTCCTAACATGGTGGAATAGGCAAAGGATTGCTCTAGGGCCTCTGTTATACGGGCACTAACCTCATTCATGAAGGCCCCACTCCCCAAAGGTTCTACCTCTCCATACCATCAACTTGGGGCCTGGAATTTCAATATATAAGTCTTGCATGGGGACAGAAACTTTCAGACTATATCAGGGAAGAAAACTGGACATTATCATTGTGGAGTGGAGATTTTTCAAACACCTTTGAAAGCGCTGAACAAAAGTAGATTCTTAAAATTTTTATTCTCATTATTAATATCTTTTGGCACTCAATGGTATCTAACCAGATTACTAACCCCTTTATATAACACTGAGAATTTGCTCAGAAATCAACTCATCTGGCTCAGCAGGGAAATAGGAAAAACCAACATGCCTTTGCTCCCACACTGCCTTCCCCAAGCTCTTCAAGTGAAAAGCAAAAGATAAGAGTTTTCTCTGTCATTTTAAACAGGAAAAATTAATTGCTCCTGCAGAGATGAAAACTTTACCTTTGAAAAGAAACCACCAGTGCAAAATCCTTTTTTTCTTCAGTTCCCACCTGTGGAGACCTAGGGTTTGGCAGCAAATTGGAGCTTAAAGAGTATATTCACAAAGACAAATGCCAGATTCCTCTCTAATTAGAAACGACCTGTCTGGTAGACACTGCGACTGAAGGCTGACAATAGGTAGAGGGAAGCAAGATGACGTGCATAACATTTGCATGTTTGAGAATGAGTGTCTTCACATTGGCTGTGTATATATAACTAAGTCTGCTATTGAACTTCTGAGAAGTAAAGGATAAATAAAAAAAAGGCTTTCTAATCATATCATTATGGACTTGTAACTGGCATAGAAAGTACTTTCTTATTTATTTATTTTTTATTTTTATTTTTTTTATTTTTATTTATTTTTTTTCTTTTATTATTATTATTATTATCATTATTATACTTTAGGTTTTATGGTACATGTGCGCAATGTGCAGGTAAGTTACATATGTATACATGTGCCATGCTGGTGCGCTGCACCCACCAACTCGTCATCTAGCATTAGGTATATCTCCCATTGCTATCCCTCCCTCCTCCCCCCACCCCACAACAGTCCCTGAAGTGTGATGTTCCCCTTCCTGTGTCCATGTGTTCTCACTGTTCAACTCCCACCTATGAGTGAGAATATGCGGTGTTTGGTTTTTTGTTCTTGCGATAGTTTACTGAGAATGATGATTTCCAGTTTCATCCATGTCCCTACAAAGGACGTGAACTCATCATTTTTTATGGCTGCATAGTATTCCATGGTGTATATGTGCCACATTTTCTTAATCCAGTCTATCATTGTTGGACATTTGGGTTGGTTCCAAGTCTTTGCTATTGTGAATAATGCTGCAGTAAACATACGTGTGCATATGTCTTTATAGCAGCATGATTTATAGTCCTTTGGGTATATACCCAGCAATGGGATGGCTGGGTCGAATGGAATTTCTAGTTCTAGATCCCTGAGGAATCGCCACACTGACTTCCACAAGGGTTGAACTAGTTTACAGTCCCACCAACAGTGTAAAAGTGTTCCTATTTCTCCACATCCTCTCCAGCACCTGTTGTTTCCTGACTTTTTAATGATTGCCATTCTAACTGGTGTGAGATGGTATCTCATTGTGGTTTTGATTTGCATTTCTCTGATGGCCAGTGATTGTGAGCATTATTTATTTATAGACAGAGTCTCACTCTGTCTCCCAGGCTGGAGTGCAGTGGCTCTATCTTGGCTCACTGTAACCTCTGCCTCCCAGGTTCAAGCGATTCTCCTGCCTCAGCCTCCTGAGTAGCTGGGACTACAGGTGCACACTGCCACACCCAGCTAATTTTTTGTATTTTTAGTAGAGACAGGGTTTCACCACATTGGCCAGGCTGGTCTCGAACTCCTGACCTCGTGATCTGCCTGCCTCAGCCTCCCAAAGTGCTGGGATTACAGGTGTGGGCCACTGCACCCACGGCCTCATGTCTATATTTTCAACTTTTTCTCTGCAATAATAGTAAGCAGGCTTGCAATACCATTAGCAGCAGAATTCAATACATTAATTTATGAATGAGGAAAACTTGGTCTAAGATTCAGGACTTGGGGCTTCTATTTTCAAATTGTTCCATCAGCTTGTGTCTCAGTTTTCTCCACCTGAAACAATGAAATATTGCCTATTTGACTTCATAAAATCTATTACGGAGGAAAATGCAAGCAGACCTGATGAGAATTCACAGGCACTGCTTGTGATTTATGCAACAAGCTCTTCTGTCCCAGCCATCTGACTACTACAGCTATCCTGACAGAGCTCCCACGTGTGTGTGGGGCTGCACAACTGCATTGGAATCTGCTGTGTTTGAGTTCTAGATATGCTTCTGTTGATCGATAGGAATTTGTGAAATTCATTTCAGCATCACTTGAAGCATTTTCTCATCTGAATGAGAAAGTGGAGATATTAATACCACAGGGTTTTTGTAGTATCAGATGTGAACATATGTACCAAAGTATTTTCTAAATGTAACTGTATTTTAAAGCTAAATGTGTCATGTGACAATCATTCAAATAAATAATTCAACCAATCATTTAATTTTCATTTGAGGAATGATGTAGAAAGACAAAGTAGTGGTGTCCCAAAAACTCTTTTGGCACAAGTAGGTCTCCGGAGTTCTTGGAGCCAGAACGGTAGGTGTGGAAGGAAGTCAGAGCTGTGTTATTTTGAAAAGCCTGAAGGTAGAGGTGACCCAACAGTCCAGGTGTATGCAATACCAGAATAAAAACCTGAAGATGAACCAAAGCATCCAACCATTGGAAGAGGCCAGGGGACCCCAAGTCTGAGGCAATGAGGCAGTTAACCAACTTAAAGCTTAGTGAACAGAGTGAGGAAGGAGAAAAGTGGGTGGAAGGAGAAAAGTGGGTAGAAGGAGAAGAGAGCCTGAGGATCCAGACCACAGGAGTGGCAGCCTTTTGCCAAAAAGCATGTGGGAAGGGAGAATGAGGGAAGGGGATTCTGTCTGTTTAGTCTATAGAGATCTAATGATACTACAGAGATCTAATAAAACTATGACTCATGGCAAGTCATTTAGGCTTGTTTTGTGAAGGTATCTGGGCTTCCTATCGAAACAGTTGTCAGGTTGACAGGTTGAGGTCAAGCTTGATCCTTCTGAGGGTCTCTGCAGATAGATAATCCCTTTGAAATAGCAAGCCCCGTATCTGAGAGATGGATGTCTCTAGGGACCATGGATACTGGAGACAATTTCCTTTCTGTTCCCATCTCTTACCCCAAATCATGAGGAAGAAAGGAAGCAAAATGACAATGGCTTTTCTGATTTGGTTTCTTAAGCTGGGTTCCTAGCTAAGTCACTCAGGTAAGTTTATCTAATTTCATGGAATGTTTCCAACAGCAAGGCATCATGTGGGTTGAGGGAGACAGTGAGTGAGAGATAAGAGTTACTATCACTAAGCAGTTAGTTGCTGGGCACCAAAGGCAAGCTAGCCCAATCTCTCTGTCAAGTCGACTAAGGAATCTGTACTTTAGATATTCTCTTGAGCTAAAATTTTGTTTGGAAAATTCCAGTGTTGTTTCTGCAGCCAACTGGCCAAACTGAAAGATCAGATCCAATATCATCTTTGAGGAAATAGTAATCTCAGTACATATGATGTATTCCCTATAGTATAGACAGCACCAGCATGCCCATTTATCCTAAAAGAAATCAGGGCCATGATTACACTGCATCTCTTTTCCTCATGGTTTCTTCCCACTCATTTATTCATCAGATGCTTTTTTTTCTCTGCTCCTTTCTTGCTTTCCATATATCTATTTGAAATACATCTGAAATAAATCTCAAGGCTCCCAGGAATATTTCTGCTCATGTAAGCATGTGTACAATTTTCATCCTCATGTTTTCACACAAGCAATGTTTAAATGCCAAAGGGAAAGGGCTTTTGCTATGTTTGTTTCCTTTTTTTTGTTTGTTTTTTTTTCCAGTATGCTTTACTTTTTTCTTGCCACAGTTGGATGCAGGCTACGGATTCTCTTTTAAATGTTCTTTCTGAGGCAGAAAGAGGAAATGGAAAAGCTTAAATCCTGACTTTGCCGCTTACTCATTATTTGACCTTCAAGATGTGACTTAAATTCTCAAAGCCTCAGATTTCTCCCTTGTAAACTGAGGATGAAAAATAGAGATAAGGTATTTCTCTTAGTCTATATAAAGCATTAAGTATTAGTGGCTATAAATTAGTTCCCTTTTCTTTCCTTTTCCAATTAGATGATCTTAAGACAATTTAACTAGAAAGTTCATGTTGTTCAACTATAAACATGAATCTCTTCTAATCAAGGTTATCTGTGTGTTAGAATAGGGGGTCTCAAAGGCCCTGCAGTCTAAATAGAAGTGGGGTGATGCAGTCGAAGGAAGGAGGGAGACACGACTTAGACGCAATGGTTTCAAAATGGAAACTTGTGGGCAATGGATTAGCCTATTTTGCAGCTCTGCTGGACATAAGCCCAGGTAAGCAACCAGGTACTGTCAAGTAACAAAATGATGCTTGTCTCCTCATAAACTTTCTAGGAAAATGAGAATTCAATTTAATATGACTGTTAAGGTAGAAAGGATCTCAAGAGATGATCAAGCTTACACTTGGGCCACTTGGGATAAGGTATGCGAAGTGCTTAGCCAAGGGCTTGGTACATGGCACTCCTTGTCAGCTTGTGTAATAGTTGGGGTAGTAGGGATGGTTATAATAATTATTATTGTTATTTTATCATTACTATTATTAGGAAGCATTTGTCTAAAATCAAGTCAAGCAAAGTTTGGTAACACTTTCTTCTTTGTCTCTAGGCTTTATCCACATATCGGATCTACAGGGTCTAAATAGACATCCTATGAAATACGCCCCTCATGACTTCTAGACGGTGCCCCAAGTTCTTCTCTAAGAAAGTTGAACACTAGTGTGTCATTTAGCTTTACCATATCTTAGATTAAAACATCTACATGTTTATTGCTAAAGAAGGAAACCAAAGCCCTGAAAATGACCATGATTATTAATCCAAGGATGTTCAGGGGCTCTGAGGAAGGGAGGAGGAGAGACCTGCAGCTGGATTCTCTGTGGCAGGTGGGAGCAGCTGCGCCATTGTGCATTCAGGGGTGGGCAACACGTGGACCACTGGGAAGACATGATGGTGGGTGGC